>NC_091937.1:21988323-22312073 GCF_041260155.1 Ptychodera flava | reverse complement strand
TCATATCAAACGGCCACCACATGTCATATAGAGATTTACCGGAGCAGGAAGGGGATCTCCATCACTACTCGGTGCTTGGCTCCGTGGTGTCCGGTAAATTTGACTTAAGAATCACCAATCTATCAACCGGGGACCAAGACAATTTCTACTGCATCCTATACCAATCGGTTGGAGGTGGCGTTGTCATGTCTTCGCGGAGGGCGTCCCTCACGGTTCTCCGACATTCCTGCGAGACGGACGGCGATCCTCGACCATTCTACGAAGCTGGGGATATCTTAACAGCGACCTGCTCCGTCGGCGGCAACAAGTCTTCCGATACTGAGCTCTCTCTTTCTTGGCTGACGAACCTGGGTGACTTCAACGGTTCACACATGCACCCCGATACAGACCGCCACGTCATACGGGACACCTGGGCCTTATCGGCAATTGATGACGAAATAGTGATATCTTGCGTCATAAGCAGTCCCTTAGAAACACTGAACCAGAAAAAGTGTAGACTCGGCCCATTCCGAGTGTACTTCCCGCCAATATTATCGATTTTTCCGATGTCGGTTGAGGCGTACGTCGGTGGGTCTATTACACTTGACTGTTCCGCTCATGCTAATCCGTCGGTGACTCAGTACAGATGGCTGATCGACAAAAAACCTGTGTCTGCCTCCGGCATGTGTTACCACATTTCTCACGGTGGTCGCAGGATTACAGTCAAGAATCTGCACGAAGGAAACGACGGCATGGCAATATCATGCTCAGCCAGGAACAGCTACAGCAATGGTTCTTTAATGAGAAAGGTGACTGTAAAGAAACTGATATCGAACGACAGTTCCACCACCATTCAGACCAGTCTGCCGAGCACGTTTCCAAGGATATCTACGCCGGTTTTAACATCTATCCTCAAGACAGAATCTTCACCAGGATTTGTTCCCCGTGCTGATCCTTTCTTGGACTTGAAGAAAACTTCCATTCTCTTGGTGATCTTACCGTCTGTATTGGTGTTTCTTCTCATCCTGACTCTTATTGGCGCCATTATCAACCGTAACAGGCGGCTAAGAAAGTGGACGCCAGAATCGTTTGTCGACGGCTTCAATTCTTGCCAGCTTCAGAGTTTTAATAGCTTACCCAACATGCACCGCAACGAAAACATTTATGAAGGCCGCATAAACGGAGACATCAACTTCAATGACTTCGGGATAGGCGATGATACCAACACGGCAACGGCACGTTCATCGCCGTTAACGTTGAAAGACTCTCGCTCATCTCTGTTAAGCGATCGCAAATCAAGTGTCGCGAACGAGGACGACGGAAAAGATAATCATGGAATCGCCTCTGACACTGAGCGCTCACCACAAACCGACGAAGAAAGTAATATGGCGGATATTTCCGGCAACAAGAACACGCAGAATGACGTCTCCGAAGTTCAACCTGACAAGGTCAGCCTGACCTCATTTGACCTCTCTCTGCGGACTGAACCCTACGAGGTCAAGAAGGAGGACGAAGCTACTGAGGACAGACGTAGAAAGAACGTGGAGGGGCTCGTTTACGCCGAACTTGACCTTGCGCGCAAAGGCAACTCTGATCCCATAAAACGCAGTGAATCACCCGTTGAATACGCTGAACTGAAGCCCAATAATGTCAAACGCTAGAGAGAGAGAGAGAGAGAGAGAGAGAGAGAGAGAGAGAGAGAGAGAGAGAGAGAGAGAGAGAGAATACCTCGAAGGCCTGTGTGTTCATAAAATTTAGTGTAGTTGGAAGCGATAGCGATAACTTCAATATTGTAAAAAAATTCATATTTTAAACTTTGAAACTCTGTAGACATTACGTATTATATCCTTACGATTATACGTAGAAGCACTTGAGATTTACACGCAGACGGTTTAAAGTTCGTTTTTCAAAGGTTAAGCTCGGAACATTAGATATTGCGATGCAATTCTGAACGATATTCACAATTACAAATTGTAACAATGATGAATATATGTCATAAATTGTAAACTCGTGTGGGCGTTATTGAACAAAAGCGACCGTAGACAGTGTTACATAATTTCTTGAACTGACTGAAAATATGGTTTGGCCTTGTAGTTTCCTAACTCCTTCCTAACTTTGTAAAAAGTGATATATTTCAGTCATGTCGTTAGCTCGATCGAAGAGAAATACAGTGCGGTTGTCTGAAGTTTTTGTCTTCCAATAGGAGCACAGAAGTTTTCAGTGAGGAATGAGGAACCATAGACATGTGCTACCTATATTAGCGACGAGTCCTTACAGGTAAAATTGTCCCCTTTTTCATTTATCCATATGTATATAGTTTAATTGTAAGATTTAGGTAAGCGTGTATTCATGTAATGCACACCATATGTGCTGAATTTCGAGCAAGAGATCTGATTTGTTCATTTGGCACTTTCTACTCTAAGCATTGTGTTTCCTTGTAATGACTACGTACACCTTTACTAATAAAACTATCGAATATCAAAACTGTTCTGACCATTTCTAGCGGGAAATGTTTGATATATCTGGAGCAGCCTATATCTCGCCAGGCTTGCTTATTCGGGCAGGGACCCCCCCCCCCCTCGGAGACTATACTGCGCCGACCTAACCAAGCCGTGTAGAGCGGACGGTGGATGTGGAGATGCCACTTGGTCTATTTCAAAAAAAATTCCAGCTAGTTTAAACTTTAAAGAAAGCAATTTTTCAAGGATTTTTCATGGTCTGGAACTCGCCACCTCGCGGACAGATATTCGGACAGTCAAACCTTTATACCTTTTAATCCACCACTTCTGCATGGGTGTTCATTTTGAAGCTCTTGGAGTAACGAATATTTTCACGGACTCCATTTTTCGAAAATCGAAAATTTTATTTTTCCTCAAAGACTTAACACAGGTATGGCGGCCATGTTGGATTTCAAGAGTAAATATTGGGTAGATTGTTTCTCTAGTAACAAATTTTGTACAGCGACCCCTGATTTTTATTCTTGATTTCCCAAGTTAATGATTTGAAGTTTCCTTACAGAAAGTTTGAACAAAAGTTCAAATCTTTCAATTTCGATACGCTTACTACCTTTACATGAAAGTGGAGACAGATAACTGTCGACCATTATACACTTAGAGTACTAGCGATAGGTGTATCGGGTCAAGAATATTCTATTTTAAGTTACTTGACTTTTGGTCCGTAGTATCTACATATTTGAAATTGTTAGAAAAACTGGACACTTCAATTTCTCTCGAACAAGTTATATCGAGTGATTTCTGATTAATTATTGCTATGAACATATGCATAATGCTTTAATTAACACAGAAAGTTATCCTCAGAAAACAACATGAATTGCGAAAAGACACGTTTCATCCAAGCATAACATCAATGGCCCACTATGCAATCACACGTGTATGGATTGAAAAGAAAAATCAGCAGTAAACGAAAAGTTTGATGCTCTGTGTGGTTTTGTGAGACTAGGGAACGGTTGCTGTGCTTACTGACTGCTGCATCCCATTGGCTCCATGAACTTTTCACTCTTTATTGGTGGATAAAATGATGAATTTTATTTAAAGGTGCACGCTCTCCTACTTTGTCTGATGACACATAATACGTCGTCTCAGTATCTTCAATCATAGCATGGACACACACAGGTATCACCGAAGTTCAATGGTGGATATTACTTAAACTAATTCTTTTCCTGGTGCGAATCCGATCATAATTAGACAATGGTTACTTCGAAATGATGAAAAAGTATCCAAGATTTCTTTCCCACGTCCATAAAGTGGTAAATAGATGCCCAACAACTTGAAGAAACAAACATGTTTCAAGTAACAAAACTATGGCATAATTATATACACACCGAACCTTTGACGTTATCGCACACTGCCTCTCTCTCTCTCTCTCTCTCTCTCTCTCTCTCTCTCTCTCTCTCTCTCTCTCTCTCTCTCTCTCTCTCTCTCTCTCTCTCTCTCTCTCTCATATATATAATATACTATGCGCTACTTTTGCATCAGCAAAAGTCAACCAGAAGGATTTAGATCAATGCCTCAGCAAGTTCTTGTACCAATGGATGGAAGGAATTACCTGCGTCCGACAGAAGGAATGTCGATATTTCAAGTCTTTCCGTAAAGAAAATATTTTTAGAATTGTGAAATGAGTTCTTAGTACTTGTTTTATTGTCTTTCCATCTTTTTGTTTCATCATCACTTCTTCGCAATGTGACAAAGCACTGCATCGAAGAGACAGATGAATAAAGTAGATGACGCTGGATACAAAGAATAGGTGTTTGCTTGCAACTTTGATATCAAATAGCTACAGACACCAAGTCGCATTTTGTAATATCGCCATTTTATACAAAGTAACCTTTAAGCTTTCTCATATTCTGTTTAAGCTGAAGCACTTTTTGATTTCACCTTCGTGCGTTAACCAACCTCGGACATGACACGATTTTTCTCACAATCGATCGCGCGAACAGCTTCGCTTTTTGTCCAATGCAACCTTCTTTATGCTGAAGTAACGACATTAAGGGTATAAAGCAAACTTCGTCGACATATACGAGATCACATGACACTATTAGAATGAACTCAACCCGACGTCAGACTTTGTGATTTAGAAAACTAAGATTGTTCAGAATATGGAACTGCATGGTAGCTACGTCTGACCTGTATAGGTTTGCACCCGAACAAATACGCTCTGGCCTTGTTGATAATCTAGCCGAAACCTTTTGTTTCAACTTAAGTACTTTATCCCACATCACCAGCAGCAGCTAGATCTCTCAGCACATTCTGATAAACAAAGGAAGCCTGGAGGCATTACCGTTTCCCTAGATGTCTGTCCTTTCTTAATAATTATTTTAGGAAGTCAGCTTTTCAGAGATAGCCATACTATATGGGGTCACATAAGGTGGGATTCCTTCAGAACCTGTCCCCGAAGAGTTCAACTTTTCATTGATGGATTGTCGGCGCCGATTGCATCAACCTGTCTCAGCGTGCAATTTGACATTGAAGCGAAGAGGTCTGGCTGACAATGGCAATGCATAGAATTGACTGCTTGCTATTGATACTTGGCGTGATGTACTCGGCCTGTGGCCTGACCGGGGTCAGCGCCACCGAATCAAAGTTCAGAGTTGAGCCTGAGAGCAAAACAACCGTCGCTGGGGCCATGACGATTATGCAGTGTCAACTGCGACCCAAATACAAAAGGAGTGAATTCGGAGCGGTACGCTGGCTCTTCGACGGCAGGAGTATTAATGCAACCGACGACCAGAAATACCATCTAATCGATCTTAACGGGCTGCACATTCTGAGGATAAATGCTGTCACGTTGATGGACGCCGGCAACTACACGTGTCTCGTCGATGGGATATCCTCGACCACGGCATCCCTTGATGTTCTAGAGATTCCGATGCCGTGGTTTGCCCTGCAGCCTGTCGACATAACAGCTCCGAAAGGCGGACGAGTAACTCTTAACTGCCGCGTTCGCAACTTGACCAGCAGTGTCCTGAAAGTCCATTGGATAAAGGGTGGTGTCGTCATCGCGAGGAACTACCAAACTTCAAAAATCAATCTGTCTAAGAAAGAGCGCTCGCGTTACTCAATACTCGCACGTGAACATGGTGACTTTGACTTGAGAATCACGGGCTTGACCTTCACCGACAGCGTTAACTTTCAGTGCGCCGTGTACCTTAGAAACAACGACTATGTTCTACACTCGCGTACAGTCGGATTAAAGTTAATTTACCCTCCAGGTAAGGATTATCCGATATGCGCCATAGTTCAACGAAATAGTCATTTCGAAGTAGGGGACAGAATCGAGACTGGGTGTATAAGCTCGGGAGGCACCGCACCTGTCACTTTATCGTGGTTGCGACACAACAGGCTCAAAAATGGCACGGTTTCTGACATCGGCTCCAGGAATGACGTCATCATTAGGGACAAGTGGACTTTGTCGGCAAGGGACAACGATAAAAATATAACTTGCATCATGAGTGGCGCCGCCATCTTGAACGAGAGGAGCTGTAAGATTGGCCCATTGAAAGTTCACTTTCAACCAATCATGTCGATTCGCCCGAGAGTCAAAGAAATCGAGTGCTGTGAGGTCGTCGTGATCAGGTGTTCAACGCGTGCCAATCCCAAAATAATTGAAAACAAATGGTTTGTCGACGGACAAAATATTTCAGCGGAAGAAAATACCTATCAGATTAAGCATTCAAATCAAGATGAAACAAGTTTGTTTATCCTCAACACAACTCTGGAAAGCGATATGGAAAGAAAAGTTATCAACATAACTTGCGAGGCGACAAATTCGAAAGGCGTTTCACAGGTACAGTCTCAAATCACTGTCGTTAGAGCCAGTGTTGTCCATCCGATCGATGAAATTCCTGTTGACGATGGGTTGATAAATAAAAACGGTAATCAGACAGTTAGAGATAAAACAATAACAACGATGGCGCGATCCGATCGCCGTACTTCAAGCGCTATCCTTATGCGGTACGCCACAGTAGCCATAGTAACAGCAATCGTCATCGCTATCGTCGCTTACGTTATCTTTCGGATGAGGAGGCGCAAATCTACCATTGGTGGCGCTGCCTCAGACGGGCAGACTTGCGACACTGACTTGGAGGGTGAAAAGGCGGATGTCGACGACAAAGTATTTTCTGACCCGGCGTCCGGCCAGGGTGCAGCGACACTGGAAAATGGAAGTATTGCGCCACCAGGTACAAGTGAAGTGGAAGGAGATGAAACAGACAAACGGAATGAAGAACATACCAACCAAGAGAAAGAAAATTCAGATGTAAAGTGTGAAAATTGTCGCGAATATGAAAACGTCGAAATGACTGTTATTGGTCAATCATAATGTGCAAGCAGGTGGTTGTCATACAAAGACGGTCAATTTGATACGTCAAAAAGATTTTTTATCAAATGTATTTGAACAAGCTTTCGGAAATCACGCACAAGAATAACGAAAAAGGTACTTTTCACATTATTATAAACTGAACAAACCGGATAAAATTAGTACGGCTTTCCGTCGGCGTTAGCCAATGTCGCTTTTAATGCTATAATTACCGACAAACCTAAAATCGCGATCAGTGTTATTGTCACTCAGGCGTGAATCAGAATATGTATAATGATAGGTCCTCTGGCCTCGTTTTATTGGTTTGTGTGTATTCATTCGATACAAAATAAGCATGGTAAACATATGCTAGCAAGATACACGTATACTGGTGTGCAAAGTTACAGTAAAGAACATGCAGCGGTTCCCCTGAGTGTACAGAAGTGTTGCGATTACATTTAAAGTATATTTTACTACAATTTAACTAATTGTATACGACAGAGAACAGAACCCCTTTGACTCAAATCAAATCAAATGCTAGGCATAAGTATAATATTTATTTTTACTAAACTTATCATACAAATAAATCCTTCGGCATTTTAGTGGCATGCAACTTTGTTGCGCTGTTTCAGCAGATGAACTCGGAAATAGGTTTTGCTTAGGACATAGGTTTTTTTTCGTGATCTTTATATGACTGACTGATATTCATGCTGTGTAGCTGCACTACTGAATTTTTGTACAACAAGACAATTTAAGACTATGATATACTAGGACTCAATAACAGCGGAATTTTAATATCAGAGATATACAACGGTCAAATTTCAATTTGTTTATGTTGATTTTCATCGATAGTAATCATAGGTTTCAGTGTGTTTCTGAGGCCATGGCCGGTCTTCTGCAGATTATTGCAAAACGTGCAAAAATTAGAAATCAGATCGAAAACAAAGCGATCACTTTCGTCCTCCGGTAGTCTTTTTCTCTTAAAAATGCGAAATAAATCTTAAATAGTACGGTGTGACGAAGAAAGAGGAGAGGTAGGAGTGAAGCCTACGTTAATAAAAGACCTAACAAGGATTTCTCCTGATTGTTTTGCCAGTCAGCTGGTCAGATTTGTTTGGTAATAAATTCAGTCCAGGGCCTTTTGATTGATTATTTGTGACACATCGATATACATGTACCACAGATAGGAGTTGAATTATAATAACAAAGGAAATAAAAATGTCTTCATCAGAATTCATGGTGCAAAGTTTTGACTCTTTTGCAATATGATATGTATGTCCGGTCATATATATATATATATATTATATATATATATATATATATATATATATATATATATATATATATATATATATATATATATATATATATGTAACACGATTGGAACTAATGTGGGATAATTGGATTAACTTGTATATCAAATTTCTCAAAAGTATTAGATGCTATATAGTTGAATGTTGTAATATTACAAATTACTCATAAAAACAAGTGTGTAACGTAAAAAGGAAAGCAAATGATCTTACCGGACATACATATACACTGCCTAATGTTGCAGATGGTGATATTAAACAATAACATGCAATCTTTATCAAACTTCCAAACTTCCTTTCGTGATGTCCTGGTCGTCTTATGATCTTTCCTAGAGTGAGACTGGTTTTGATTCTATTTCCTTAAACTGAATCTATACATGGCGACTTGTTTCTCAAGATAAGAAACGAGTCTCTAGTTGCTGGCTGCTTTGTCAAGGGATTCAAGCTATATAGAGTTACATGTATTGTTACTGGTGTTAGAATTAACGATGAGGTATTCGAATCAATGATATCAATGATCTGGGCAGATATGTAATTTGAACTGGTCGATTTATTGCTTGCCTGGCAAAGTTACAATATGGACGTGTTCAGTGATGGTGCATTGCAAAAATATCGACAGTCTATTAAAATGACAGAGAATTTGATGAAATCAAACATAACACATGGATGCCACACACATAATAGCGAAGGAACTCAAATATGCTGGAAACTTTGTTCAGAGTTGCCAATTGAATCTGAAATAACGTAGATGTACAAATCATGAACAATAATTATGTTCTGCATGGTTATGTCACCTGTTTAATAAAGACTTTAACAATTATTGTATTCATAGATAGCACATTTTAACCAGGAAAGTAGGCCCCACTCCATTCCTTCGCTTTAACATAGAATATGTGTTCACGGATGGCCGTGTTCAGTTACAGTGTTAGAATCATTGACTACACATTCACTTTCATGGTGTCGCGGTGTAAGACAGTGCCAATGTTGTCATCTTCAATCAAAGGGCAAAATTGATCTACAGAGACATTTAGAGACAATATGAATTGAACCGACATTAATGCTAATTGACGTGCCGTCATGATATTGTGGGCACGTGGCCCGGAATGTATCAATGGCAAAACACAGGCTTATCTGACTTCCTCCACATTACTTGGTTATTACTTCCGTGACTTCTTGCTTGCTCGGCACCTTTCCGCTTAAATCCAGACTCTTTAATATTGATTTCCTGACATTTATATGTTTTATTATTATCAACATTATACAGTCGATGATTAGTGCGCAGAACCGTCACATAATCTATAAACCTCGTCCAATAAAAAAATATGTCACAAGGACGTCACGGATCGAAAAGGAGATAGCCTAAAAATCTGTTGTAAAGTGCCTCATCACACTCGCTTTTTTGTCTTTACGACATGGTTTTTTTTTCGGGGAGAACAAATCCTAAACATGTGGTTCAAGTGCACTACGTCATATCTGGATGTCATTATGTTGATCATAGTTTTGAACTTCGGAGAAGTGCAGGCGTACGGATATTTCAGCTTCGGGCCAAGTGACACTACTGCAATAGAGGGTACGTCAGTAACGCTTCGCTGTAAGACACTACACCGTTGGCAAGTACGCGTTCCCGTTAATTGGTACCTTAACGGTTCCTATATCAATACTACACGGTTGAAATACAAGACGTCACGAAGCAGCTATAACGTATGTCTTTTGACGATCACTGATGTTAGTAAAGCTTACGAAGGTAACTACGCATGCGTAATATACAACAGCTCGTCGACAGCGGGTTACCTGCGAGTTTTACAAATACGTAAACCTTCGTTTGTCAAAGAGCCAGCAAGTGTTCAAGTACCTGAGGGTAAAACGGGAATTATCGACTGTGAAGTGGAGAATGTTAATTCTACTTACATGGAAATTCATTGGATGAAAAGAAACTCACTAATTGCACAAACTATCGGACCAAACTCAGATTCACGGCCAGTGCGAAATTCACGTTACTCTGTTATCACTGACGACAAAAAAGGGCGATATAATTTGCAAATTAAAAATGTTACACGGTACGACACAGGCAATTATCATTGCCGCGTCAAGCTGATTGGAAACGGGTATATTTTGCATTGGAGTGCAAAATTATCTGTGATATACCCACCAGCATCTCAGTACCCATGGTGTACATTGTTATCGCAGAAACGTTTCTTCCAAGATGGAGAAGAGATTATTACTGACTGTACAACGCGAGGGGGTAACGCTCCAGTAATGCTCCGATGGTCGAAGGGTGACAGACTATGGAACAGTACGCGGAGCGAATACAGACATCGTTACAATTACAGGTTTATCCGAAGAAAATGGACTGTGTCCGCAGACGACAACGGTGCTTTTGTAACTTGTGAGTTGCTTGGAGACGCCATTTTGACTGATCAAAACTGTACCGTAGGACCCTTAAATGTACATTTTCAGCCAATCGTCTCTCTTTATCCAAAGACCACCAATGTAAGGCATGGTGAACCAATCACTTTGACGTGTTCTGTGCGTGCAAATCCAGAAGTGAGTGAATACAGATGGCTAGTAAACGACAAAACTATCACAAATATTGAAACTCAGTTTGAAATTAAAGAAGCTGAAGGTGGAAGTTCATTGACGATAAAGAATTCTACGCCTGAAACGAATGGAATTAATGTAACTGTCGTGTGCAAAGCAAGGAATTCAAGAAATTTCATAACTGACCAAGCAACCGTCTTCATACGAAAAGTGTCTGAAACAGAAACATCAACATCGATTTCGACAGCTTTTCCGTCTCAGAGCAGCCTGAGTATAGGTTTTGCAAATCACCGTGCCCTTGTACGGCCTGTCACTATCCTGGGATCTGTTGTTTCTATTAAGACAGGGTCCGTTGCCAAGGAGATAAGCTCCACCTCAACGCATCTGTCAAAGGTCCTGTCCATACTAGTTGTCGGGTTTACTGTCGTATACCTTGCTATCGCGTTATACGTCATCTACAAACGCAGGCGTTCCGGACGACACATATCTGGCAGAATGTACTCTTTGCAGAGTTTAGTACTTATGAACAGAATCGCTGTTGAGAATGATTACGTCAATCATGCAAGCGGCAGTACTTCAAATGAAGCAGTTTATTACAACAGCCACTTAGACGACAGGGTGACGATTACAACTGCAAGTAGTTTCTGCCCGGCGTTAATAGGCCCTGAAGCAGAATTCGACTCGCCGACTGGCGCATGCGCAGAGAACAATGCCAAATCGTCATTTGAACAGGTGACAATGAATAGCACCGATGATGGACAGCATGAATGTGATGCTGCTTCAGCTTTGTATGAAAATTTACCTTTCCAACGGCAAAAGAGTGCTCTTGATGACAATGTGCATGGAACGCATGAAGAAAGTGGACATAGTCTGAACGTTTAAGGTTGGTGTACGCTGACCTTGAACTCTTCCAGAACACTGAACACAGTCAAATCGAAACGCACATTCACAGGCAAGACGATCCCATCATTTACGCAGAACTGCAACATCACCACATACAATAACTTTAAGCTACAATAAGTGGCATTATTAGAAATACAGACAACTTCTAATAACTAGTATTTCATCATGAAACAATGACATTGTAAGCTGGAGTAACTTGTAAGATACATCTATAATAAATTTAAGTAGATTAATTGCTGGAATTCGAACATATATTTACAGAAGACAGTAAAATTACAAATAATCAATGTAATCCTACGTAACTCATGTCTGATATTTTCTGTAGGAAATTGCAATGTAATTATAAGTAGAAGTACCGTGAATATAATGACATTGTTCAAAAACAAAAGCGACAGACAAAATTGTCTTCTCGTTGTACTGAGCGTCTGATACAGTTCGCTATTTTGCCATAGAGTTGCTATAAAACTAGAGCCTTGTTCTATACGCTGTTACTAAGCGTTTTTTCTTCTTCATTGTAACGTTTCTTTCACCCTTTTACTATTCGTTCTTTCATGGGGAGTTTATATGTTGAACTCGCCTTGGCTGCTGAGAGATAACCTGGGGATCTTCAGTGTATTGACTACACGAGACGTTCAGAGTTCGTTGGTACTACATAGACTTTATTTCTCTGTAGACAAGCTTGACAGTTGCCATCGCCCAAGATACGCTTCTCCCATAGTCTAAATGTCTTGGGTCCGCTGTGTTCCTCTCTCAATGTTCCAATCTCCTCGAGCAACTCTCTGCTCGTTGTATGTTTAAGGATGGGATTTTAAACGTTATCTTTAAGGCGTGGTTTGGATCATACGATAGACATGAATTAAAGATAAAATGATACATCCAATCATAAACATCAATGCAGGTCTTGATCTTAAATTGACCGGTTTCCATTAATATGCAAACGTAATTGACTAGCTTCATAATTCTTAATATAATTCAAATATATTCTTGTTTTCATCCAGACTTCCGTAACCATCCTCGTAAAACGTAATTAACGTTATTGTGCGTTTGTCTCAAATATGGTTTTTATGGAAATCAACTTATAATTAAGATCTTGTTGTTTTAATTAACAATTTTACTGGTGTCGATGACCGCCAGGTTCATTAACCTTTGTGTGGGATAAAATATCTCCGTAACAACGCTTTACTTCGATCCGCCACGGTGTCAGGGCGTTGTGCACAAATACACTTTTTCCAATTAAATATATTCTTGATGAATTGAAAGATTTTCTGTCGAAGACACCCTGCAGGGTTACGGTACCTGAAGCTGTCACCTCGTACATATTCGTAAAAGTGTAGCCTGACCCCGTGCAATGGATGCCCGTCAGAAAGTGTATGTGCAACTTTACCCTTCGGGAACTTCATAATGAAACATAAGAAAGGGGGTCGTTGCGGAGTGCTTGTACGATTATGTAATTAAAAGTTGTAAGGTAGTTGCTTGGAACTTCCCGAATATGCCTTTAAAATATGTGAATTAAATTGACACACGTGAAGAAAAATAGGACTTAATCAGCGATTTTGTTAGGTACTTTTATGGTAATAATACAAACATACCCCGTAAGATAATTTTGAATTGTAATAAGTTGTTACTTCTAGGACTAAGGGTAAGTTCATTCGAGTGATTGACATAAGTTACAGATACAGGATGCCAGTGGATCTCGTGTATATTATGTATGTATTAAGGAATATTAAACAGTGTGATGTGCTGAGTAATCTCATCATGACATATATTTTTCTGATATGCTCTCAAGAATTAGACAATTAGATCATGACCTGAATCTTCATGACGAAGTTTGTCATAATATGGAAAGAGAGATTCTTTCCAAGTATTTAACGTATAGAACTGCACGAAATCCTTACTATGTGTTACATCGATATTATCATACTCTGGGAGGTGGTATCTCTCTCCCTGTAACCCTCTTCAAAAAAGCAAGATGGCAAGCTTTTTTTCCCTCTCTGGAGAGTCATCACAAACGTTAACACTCTGTTTGAAGATGAAGAATTCTACATTCCTTGAAATGTTTAAAACGAGAGGAGAAGAAGCCAACAAATCGGCTGATTTGCGTAATTTTAAATAAATTTACACTTATTTGTAACAAAACTTACCCTTCCGTCGGACTGCTTGTTATGTTTAAAGGTGTACCTAACGAACATTTTAATTTTGGGTCAACAAATTAATGAAACATTAATGAATCTTTACAAAAATATGATTTGTGAGCAAATATGCTGTGTTATGTAAAACACAACCTTAGAGCTGATTTTCTTCCTAACTAAATGCACTCTTTTTATATTTATCGAGCACCAATCATTTCATTGGGCAATATTAAACAGTAATAGGCAACCCTTATCAAATTTTCTTCAGTAACTTCCATGATGCACAAGCTGGCTTGCATTAATCATTCCTAAAAGACGAAAAACATTAGAATTTATTTTCCGTCAAATTAAGCGATACATATGCAACTTATTTTTACTGGATAAGAATAACTCTCTAGTTACTGCCTGCTTTGTCAACCAATTTAAATGGGACATATTCATAGAAATTTACTTACTGGTATTATTTACCGCTTCAGAATTTAACTATTGGGTGATGGAACCAATGACATAGGAGATTCTTGACAAGGCAGCTGCGCTATTTGATTTGATAGATTTATGGTATGGCTCTGGCAAAATTACTTTTTGAACGTTTTAAAGAATATAAATTGCAAAATAACAGAATCAATATTTTCATTAAAATGACAGAGACCGTAATGACATTCAACATAAGACATCGCATGCCACACCCACCATGTCGAAGAAACGCTAAAAAGGTGGTAACTTTGTGTAGATAAAAAATGGGTGTCGTTGTTTTACACTATCAGATTGGGAATAGCATATCGCATAAGTCAGATCTACTAATGTCACATGAAATAAACAATGAAAACTAAGGTGAAATAAACAACGTGGACGTCCAACACTAATGACATACTACATGGTTATGACACCTGCGCATGCACCTATCCAAAACCCCTCTCCCCGCCCACCAACTCTAAGCGACAGTCTTACTTTCTCTACGTTTACAATCAGGATCGCTTTTATCACTTTCACTTTTTCATTCGTCATTCACATTGATTTAAGGAAATAAGCACCACACTCATAGGCTGGTAGTACGGGACTGACGACCAATCAAATAATGATGAATTCGAGACTAGGGTGTGTCCAGGGTCACTATCACAGGATGCTGACCTCGAGACTCCAGCATAATAATGTAGTGCATAGATAAATATTGTCGTTAAGTTGCCTATATTTCAGTCGCGTTGGGACACCGTTTCGCCTCTGTTGTGTTATGAATTAATAGACCTACACTTTGGCTACTTCAATGTAAGATGGAACGATAAGACTTCTGTCAAGTTTCGAATATAAAGTGAATAGAACTAATGGCAAATTAATGCAATTGTTGTGTACCAAAAAAAGTCTGTTACAGATTTATAGGAAAGCATATTTGTAAACATATTCATGGTTTGATTGCATTTTATAAATATAAATATATAAATGACTTTTTATGATGAAGAAACGTCATGAATAAAAATACTGTACGTAACTTCTTGATATTTAGAACTGTTCAATAAAGGTTTTAATCGGATTCGCGTATATCAAATTTTAACCATGGAGGTATACATAGACCCTTTCATTCCCAATCCATGCTTTAATGTAGAATATGTACAGTTTTTAATTGTGTTCACTGACGGTTTTGTTCTGTTATAGTATTAAAATCATTGCCCGTACGTTCACTGTCATATTGTCGCTGTGCACAGTGGCAATGTTGTAATCTTCAAAGAGAAAAATTGAGACAGAGAGACATTTAGAGACAATATGAAAGGAAACCAAATGCTAATAAACGTGCCGTCATGAAATTGCGGGAACGTGGCCCGGAATGTATCAATGGTAAAAGACAGGCTTATCTTACTTCCTCCGGGGTACTTGGTTATAATTTCCGTGACTTGTTGCTTGCTCAGCTAGACTCTAATATTCAGCACGTTTTGTATGTTTTATTATTATCAACATAATACAGTCGATGATTAGTTCGCAGAGCCGGCACATGCTCTTTAATCTATAAACTTCATCCAAGAAAAATGTGACAGAAGGGGACATACCGTTAACATTACAGATCGAAAAAAGATAGCCTTTTTTACGAACTTGTTGTGAAGTGCCTTATGCACACTTGCTTATTTGTCTTTACGACAAGAAGTTTTCTGGAAGAAGAAAACTATAATGGGGTTCAAGTGTACTACGTCATATCTGGCCGTTATTATGTTGATCATAATTTCGAACTTCGGAGAAGTGCACACGTACAACTATTTCAGCTTCGGACCAAGTGACACTACTGCAATACAAGGTACGTCAGTAACGCTTCGCTGTAAGACACTACACCGTTAGCAGATACGAGTTTCCGTTAATTGGTACCTGAACAGTTCTTATATCAATACAAGGCGATCGAAATACAAGACGACACGGACCAACTCTGGCGTACAGAGTTTGACGATCACTGATGTTCGTAAATCTGACGAAGGTAACTACGCATGCGTAATATATAGTCGCTCGTCGGGAGCGGGTTACCTACGAGTTTTACAAATACGTGAACCTTCGTTTGTCAAAGAGCCAGCAAGTGTTCAATTACCTGAGGGTAAAACGGGAATTATTGACTGTGGAGTGGAGAATATAAATTTTCGTTACATGGAAAACACACTTATTGCTAAAACGATAGGACCAAATATAGATTTACGGTCAGTGAATATGTCACGCTATTCTGTTATCACTGACGACAAAAAGGGGCAATTCAATTTGCGAATTGAAGATGTTACACGGTACGACACGGGCTATTATCAGTGCCGCGTCAAGCTGATTGGACATGGATACATTTTGCATTCGAAAGTTGCAAAATTATCTGTGATATACCCACCAGAATCTCAATTCCCATGGTGTACATTGGTATCGCAGAAACATTTCTACCAAGATGGAGAAGAGATTATCACCGACTGTACAACGCGAGGGGGTAACGCTCCAGTAATGCTTCGATGGGCAAAGGGTGACAAACTGTGGAACAGTACACGGAGCGAATACAGACATAATAACTATTACATGTTCATCCGAAGAAAATGGACTCTGTCCGCAGACGACAATGGCGCTTTTTTAACTTGTGAGTTGGTTGGAGACGCCGTTTTGACCGATCGAAACTGTACCGTTGGGCCGTTAAATGTACATTTCCAGCCAATCGTCTCTCTTTATCCAAAGACCACCAATGTAAGACATGGTGAACCAATCACTTTGACGTGTTCTGTGCGTGCAAATCCCGAAGTTAGTGAATACAGATGGCAGGTAAACGACAAAATTATCACAAACATTGACACTCAGTTTGAAATCAAAGAATGCGAAGGTGGAAGTTCATTGATGGTAAAGAATTCTACACCTGAAACGGATGGAATTAATATAACTGTAGTGTGCAAAGCAAGGAATTCAAGATATTTCATAAGTGACAAAGCAACCGTCTTCGTGCAAAATGTGTCTGAAACACAAAAATCAACATCGATTTCGACAGCTTTTCCGTCTCGTTATCCATTTGCAAGGCCTGTGACAATCATCACACCTATCGTTTTTACCAAGACACAGTCCTTTGCTGAGAAGATAGGCTCCATATCAACTAGTTTTTTGCTGATGCTGTCCTCAATACTTGTCTTCGTTATCCTGCTTGTTATCGCTATCTTCTTCAGCTACAATAGAATAAGACGTATAACACGACATACAACTGACGGGAGGCACTCATCTCAAAGTTTAAATAACAACGACGTCAATGATCTCAGTGGCGATATATCGAATGAGCAAGTTTATTGCAACAGCCATTTGAAGGACAGAGTATGCGACGATGTAATGTATGAACAAGTGATTTGAATTTGGCCAATGAATTACACACAACACGAACGTTGCACCGTCACTCCTTTATCTTAAACTTATACTTTAGATAGATGACGGGGAGATCTTGATGACAATACAGGACAGTATACGGCATGTATATAGAAAGTGGGCACACTGAGGTGACCTCTACCGCATACCCGTTTTACCGTCTATACCTTGACTTCAAAGTTATGATTGTGTTGGTAATAGTTACATTCAAAGACAATACTCTCAAGCTAAATGCACAGCATTGCAATACCAACATACACTGTTACTTCAAGATATCTGATTAATTGTGAACTACTGATAGTTCTATCATATATCAGGTCTGATTTTATCAGAAGAAATATATATAATAACACAAATTACTTCAAGTACAAAGTAAAAATATCTCTTACCAGAGTTTCATGCATGCTGCAATCTTCTCTCTGTAGATTGCAGGATGCATGAAAACTAAGTGACAAATATTACTTTCGTATTGTACTAGAAGTAGTTTGTGTTATTATGTATAACGCTCTGTTTTTGAACACTGTAAATTAATTCCCACGAGGACATACTTATATATATATATATTATATATATATATATATATATATATATATATGTGTGTGTGTGTGTGTGTGTATATATCATATATATATCATATATATATATATATCATATATATATATTATATATATATATATATATATATATATATATATATATATATATATATATATATATATATATATATATATATATATATATATATATATATCACACAGTCAAATTACAGTCAAATGGGCTCTCTAGATCAGTACACTCATTCGGATTTCTTCACAAGGCAAAAGAATAGAAACTTGTTCTACTCCCTAGCCTAGATATACTATTCCACTTCCACTTCGGCCATGGTGAATATTTTTGGTAAATTCCATGACTTTCAGAAGGAAACGACCATTATGCTAACTTACAGTAGCTTCGCTCATTTGTTGTAAAGATATGACCTAAGTAAGCCATGCAATAGATCTTAGTAAAATCTTGTACTTGGTACTTTACCGATCGGTCAAAGACGGTTTCTCAAAACAAGGAGCAATTTTTCAATTTCTTTCCTCCAAATACCCAAGGATCTTACATCCGACTCCACTAAACGAGAAACGTGATAAATAAATATTTACAGCAGGAAGGTCTCGAAATTACGAATTAAATAACATATGTCTAACCAGAATTCCTGGCGAAATGTTTCGATTATTCTTTGATATTTCTTTCTGGTTTTTGATGAAATGCTCTTATGTGGTGTGTTTGATGACATGTCATGGAAATTGATCCGTAATGTTCCACTTTGTTGAAGAAATCAGTGTCTCTCGTCGGACACCAACTAAATCAAATGTTGGGCAGAAGTGTAATTTTCATTTTGTCAAGTCTGGTCTGCAAAATATTCCAATTTTAGAAAATGTCAACTCCTTTGTGATTATATGTCAGTAAATAAAAAGTAGGGTTTGTTGTAAAATTGACTTTTTATTCATTTCCTTTGTATATAAATGCTTAAATGAGTCAGTCACCCACAGACGGTTTAGCCGTGATATACTACGACTAAATTCACATACTTTTGTTTCATATCATGCGGATACAGGGCCAAATTCCTTTATTTCGATTTTGATTTAATCGATATCCATCACGTACGCTATCCATCACAAACTGTGAAGATCGACACTTACGTTCCTATACAGTCGTGACTGTCTTCTGTAGATGACTATAAACTTAGCACACAAGGAAACAGCTTGAACACTGGATTATTACATGAGGCTTCTTCTTAAGTCTTATTTTCGAGCTCAAAATGAGAAATAATTTTTAAATACCGTCACGGTGGTAAGACAGCAGCGAACGTTAATGACTTTGATTCCTCTGATTGTTTTTCTAGTCGGATAGTCTAATTTATTTAGCAATGGGTGAGATGGTGCCCTGTGTCTTATGTTTGAGTTTTGGGATGTACTTTTGCTTTACAGCCGGAAGGCCTCGAAATTACGAATGAAATAAAGTATGTCTGACCAGAATTCCTGGCGAAATGTTTCGATTATTGTGTGACATTCTGTCTGGTCTTTGAAAAATTATTGTCACGTCACTATATGTGTTATTGAATCATATGAGCAACAAAACTAAAACATTTTAAGACATGATTATTTAACTAGTGTTGGCTGTTGGCAATGAACAAACTTCAAGTACATTTTCATTGAATATTTCAGTAAAGAGTTGCCCATTTGTTTGTATAGTTATGTCAAGTGTAACAGCAAAATATGCCAGTCACATACAGTAGAATACTGTTTACATTGAAGGTATAGCATCGCACTTTTTTAACCAACACCGTGTTTTTCAAATCGGTTTGTTATTTGCTATTTAAAGTACATCATGTGAAATTTTCACGAAATTTGACCTTAATAGAGTGGAGTAAGAATTTTTGAAATGTTGAAAACGAGGGGAGAAGAAGCCAACAAATCGGGTGATTTGCGTACTTTTAAATAAACTTACACTTCTTTGTAACAAAATTTACCGTCGGACTGCTTGTTATGCTAAATGTGTATATAACCAACATTTTAATCTAGGGTCAACAAATTAATTACAAGTTAATGAACCTTCACAAATAAATGATTTCAAACAAAATGTGCCCTGTTATGTGAAACCAACATTAGAGCTTATTTTCGCCAGCCTAAATGCACTCATTATATATTTATCGAGTATCAATCATTTCATTCGGAGATATTAAAAATAAAAAGGTAACCCTCGTTAAACTTCCTCCAGTCACTTCCATGATGCACGAGTTGACTTGCATTGATATTTCCTAAGGTGATAAATACTTTGGATTTCATTTTCCATAAACTTAAGCGATACATATGCAACTTCTTTTTTACTGGCTAAGAAATAAAGCTCTAGTCAATGCCTGCTTTGTCAACCAATTTAAGTGGGACATCTTCATAAAAAGTCACATGTATTGTTACTGGCATTATTAACTCTGAGGTGATGGAAACAATGACATAGTAGATTTGACATGCCAACTGCGCTATTTGACTGGATAGATTTATGGTATGGCTCTGGCATAGTTACTTGGCGAACGTTTTAAGGAATGTAAATTGCAAAATAACAAAATCAACAGCTTCATTAAAATGACAGAGACGGTGATGAAATTCATCATAAGACATTGCATGTAACACCAATCATATCGAAGAAACGCTAATAGGGAGGTAACTTTGTGTCGATAAAAACAATTGTCGTTGTTTTACACTGTCAGATTGAGGATAGAATATTGCACAAGGCAGATTTTCTAATGTCACATGAAATAAACAAAGAATACTAAGGTGAAATAAACAACGTGGACGTCCAACACTAATGACAGACTACATGGTAATGACACCGGTGAACTTTCCCAAAACCCCCTCCCCGCCCACCAACTCTAAGCGACAGTCTTACTTTCTCTACGTTTACAATCAGGATCGCTTTAATCACTTTCACTTTTTCATTCGTCCTTCACATTGATTTAAGGAAATGAGCGTCATATACCCACAGGCTGGTAGTACGGGACTCACGACCGATCAAATATTGGTGAATTCGAGACTCGGGTGTGTCCAGGGTCACTATAACAGGATGCTGACCTCGAGACTCCAGCATAGCAATGTAGTTCATTAGTAGATAAATATTGTCTTTAGGTTGCCTAGATTTCAGTCACATTGTGGCACCGTTTCGCTTCTGTTGCGTTGTGAATTATTGTAGCGAAACTTTGGCTACTTCAATGTAAGATGGAACGATAAGACTTCTGTCAAGTTTCTAATATAGAAAGTGAATAGAACTAAATGGCAAATTAATGCAATTCTTGTGTACTACCAAAACGTCAATTACAGATTAACAGGACAGCATATTTGTAAACATATTCATGAATAAAAATACTGCCATAACGTATTGATACTTAGAACTGTCCAATAAAGGTTTTAATGGGATTCGTGAAAAGCAAACTTATTCATGGACGTATACATAGGACCTTTTGTTCCCAATCCATGCTCTAACGTAGAATATGTACAGTTTTTAATTGTGTTCACGTGTGGTAGGGTTCTGTTATCGTATTGAAATCATTGCCCGTACGTTCACTGTCATATTGTCGCTGTGTACTATGGTAATGTTGTAATGTTCAAAGAGAAAAATTGAGGCAGAGAAACATTTAGAGACAATATGAAAGGAAAGCTAATGCTACTTGACGTGCCGTCCTGAAATTGTGGGCACGTGGCCCGGAATGTATCAATGGCAAAACACAGGCTTATCTTACTTCCTCCAGCGTACTTGTTTATAATTTCCGTGACTTGTTGCTTGCTCAACTAGACTCTAATTTTCCTCACGTTTTGTTTGTTTTATTATTATCAACATAATACAGTCGATGATTAGTGCGCAGAGCCGGCACATGCACTTTAATCTATAAACATCATCCAATAAAAATGTGACAGAAGCGACATACCGTTGACGTCACAGATCGAAAACAAGACAGCCTTAGTACGAACTTGTTGTGAAGTGCCTTATGTACACTCGCTTATTTGTCTTTACGACACGAAGTTTTCTGGAAAAACTAAACCAAAATGGGGTTCAAGTGCACTCATTCATATCTTGCCGTCATTATGTTGATCATAAATTCGAACTTCGGAGAAGTGCAGGCGTACGGATATTTCAGCTTCGGGCCAAGTGACACTACTGCAATAGACGGTACGTCAGTAACGCTTCGATGTAAGACGCTACACCGTTGGCAGATACGAGTTTCCGTTAATTGGTACCTGAACAGTTCTTATATCAATACCAGGCGATCGAAATACAAGACGACACGGACCTCCACTGGCGTGCGCAGTTTGACGATCAGTGATGTTCGTAAAGCTGACGAAGGTAACTACCGATGCGTTATATACAGTCGCTCGTCGGGAGCGGGTTACCTACGAGTTTTACAAATACATGAACCTTCGTTTGTCAAAGAACCAGCAAGTGTTCAATTACCTGAGACCAAAACAGGAATTATTGACTGTGAAGTGGAGAATATAAATTCCAGTTACATGGAAATCCATTGGGTGAAAAGAAACACACTAATTACACAAACTATGGGACCAAATACAGCTTCACGGCCAGAGAGAAATTCACGTTACTCTGTTATCACAGACAGCAAAGACGGGCGATATAGTTTGCGAATTGAAGATGTTACACGGTACGACACGGGCTATTATCAGTGCCGCATCAAGCTGATTGGAAACGGATATATTTTGTATTCGAAGGTCGCAAAATTATCTGTGATATACCCACCAGAATCTCAATACCCATGGTGTACATTGGTATCGCAGAAACGTTTCTTCAAAGATGGAGAAGAGATTATTACTGACTGTACAACGCGAGGGGGTAACGCTCCAGTAATGCTCCGATGGTCGAAGGGTGACGAACTATGGAACAGTACGCGGAGCGAATACAGACATCGCTACAATTACATGTACAGCCGAAGAAAATGGACTCTGTCCGCAGACGACAACGGTGCTTTTGTAACTTGTGAGTTGCTTGGAGACGCCATTTTGACTGATCGAAACTGTACCGTAGGGCCGTTAAATGTACATTTCCAGCCAATCGTCTCTCTTTATCCAAAGACCACCAATGTAAGACATGGTGAACCAATCACTTTGACGTGTTCTGTGCGTGCAAATCCCGAAGTGAGTGAATACAGATGGCTAGTAAACGACAAAATTATCACAAACATTGACACTCAGTTTGAAATCAAAGAAGGTGAAGGTGGAAGTTCATTGACGATAAGGAATTCTACGCTTGAAACGAATGGAATTAATGTAACTGTCGTGTGCAAAGCAAGGAATTCAAGAAGTTTCATAACTGACAAAGCAACCGTCTTCATACAAAAAATGTCTGAAACAGAAACATCAACATCGATTTCGACAGCTTTTCCGTCTCGTTATCCATTCGCAAGGCCTGTGACAATCATCACACCTATCGTTTTTACCAAGACACAGTCCGCTGCCAAGAAGATACGCTTCACTTCTACCAGTCTTTTACTGACTCTGTCCTCAATAGTTGTCTTCGTTATCCTGATTGTTATCGCTATCTTCTTCAGCTACAAGAAAAGAAGACGTATAACACGACATACAACTGACGGGAGGCACTCATCTCAAAGTTTAAATAACAACGACGTCAATGATCTCAGTGGCGATATATCAAATGAGCAAGTTTATTGCAACAGAGTATGCGACGATGTAATGTATGAACAAGTGACTTGAATTTGGCCAATGAATTACACACAACACGAACGTTGCACCGTCACTCCTTTATCTTAAACTTATACTTTAGATAGATGACGGGGAGATCTTGATGACAATACAGGACAGTATACGGCATGTATATAGAAAGTGGGCACACTGAGGTGACCTCTACCGCATACCCGTTTTACCGTCTATACCTTGACTTCAAAGTTATGATTGTGTTGGTAATAGTTAGATTGTGTTGGTAATAGTTACATTCAAAGACAATACTCTCCAGTTAAATGCACAGCATTGCAATACCAACATACACTGTTACTTCAAGATATCTGATTAATTGTGAACTACTGATAGTTCTATCATATATCAGGTCTGATTTTATCAGAAGAAATATATATAATAACACAAATTACTTCAAGTACAAAGTAAAAATATCTGTTACCAGAGTTTCATGCATGCTGCAATCTTCTCTCTGTAGATTGCAGGATGCATGAAAACTAAGTAACAATTATTATTACTTTGTACTTGAAGTAGTTTGTGTTATTATTTATACCGCTCTGCTTTCGAGCACTGTAAATTAACTCCCACAAGGACATACGTATACTTATATATATATATATATTATATATATATATATATATATATATATTATATATATTATATATATATATATATATATATATATATATATATATATATATATATTTATTTATTTATCACAGTCCAATCACAGTCAAATGGGCTCTCTAGATCAGTACACTCATATTCGGATTTCTTCCCAGGGAAAAAGAATATAGAAACTTCTTCTATTCCCTGGCGTTACAGATATACTATTCGACTTCCAATTTTTCCCATGGTAGACATATTTGGTAAATTCCAAGACAATCAGAAGCAAACGACCACTTTTGCAAACTTTAAGTTGCTTCGCTCGTTTGTTTTTAAAAATATGACCCAAGTAAATCATGCAATAGACTGAGTTCTTCATAAAATCTTGTACTTGGTAGTTTACCAATAGGTCAAGGACGGTTTCTCAAAACAAGGAGCAATTTTTGAATTTCTTTCCTCAAAATACCCAAGGATCATACATCCGACTCCACTAAACGAGAAACGTGATAAATAAGTATTGACAGCAGGAAGGTCTCGAAATTCCGAATGAAATAAAGTATGTCTGACCAGAATTCCTGGCGAAATGTTTCGATTATTCTGTAATATTTCCGTCTGGTTTTAAATAAAATGCAGCTCTTAGGCCTATGTGGTGTGTTTAACGATATGTCATGGAAATTGATCCGTAATTAATGTTCCACTTTGTTGAAGAAATCAGTGTCTCTCGTCGGACACCAACTAATTCAAATGTTAGGCAGAAGTGTAATTTTTATTTTGTCAAATTTGGTCTGCAAAACATTCCAATTTTAGAAAATGCCAACTCCTTTGTGATTCCTATATGTCAGTAAATGACAAGTAGGGTTTGTTGTAAAATTGACTTTTTATTCATTTCCTTTGTATTGGTAACTGATATAAATGCTTCATCGTTGCAATGAGTCAG
Organism: Ptychodera flava; assembly: GCF_041260155.1. Taxonomy (NCBI): domain Eukaryota; kingdom Metazoa; phylum Hemichordata; class Enteropneusta; family Ptychoderidae; genus Ptychodera; species Ptychodera flava. The sequence continues at coordinate 22,286,779 of NC_091937.1, read as the reverse complement.
TCACTCACAGACGGTTTAGCCGTGATATACTAGGACTAAATTCACATAATTGTGTTCCCATATCATGCAAATACAAGGCCAAATGTCTTTATTTCGATTTTGATTTAATCGATATCCATCATGTATGCTATCCATCACAAACTGTGAAGATCGACACTTACGTTCCTACAGTCGTGACTGTGTTCTGCCGATGACTATAAACTAAGCACACAATGAAACAGCTTGAACACTGGATAATTACATGGGGCTTCTTCTTAAGTCTTATTTTCGAGCTCAAAATGAGAAATAATTTTAAATACCGTGGTAAGACAGCCTAAACGCACTCATATATTTATCGAGTACCAATCACTCCATTTGCAGATTGTAAACAATGGAAGGTAACCTCCTTAAACTTCCTTCAGTAACTTCCATGAATCACGAGTTGGCTTACATTGATCATTCCTAAAGTGATAAACACTTTGGATTTCATTTTTGGTAAAATTAAGCGATGCAACTTCGTTTATTGTATAAATAAAATCTCGAGTTACTTCCATCTATTGTGAACGATATAAGTGGGACATCTTCATAACAATATTACAACACTGCTCTTGGCCATGGTCTTTGTTTTGTCGTGCAGTTCTCTGCTAGATAAACATCGACCTGTTCTCAATTTTGTACCGGTACAGTGCAATATCTAGATATTGCACTGCACCGGTGCAATATCTAGATATTGCACCGGAGCAGTGCAATATCTAGATATTGCACTGCACCGGTGCAATATCTAGATATTGCACCGCACCGGTGCAATATCTAGATATTGCACTGCTCCGGTGCAATATCTAATATCGAAATCAAACGAGTGCAAACTTGACAACAGGTGGCCGTTACCACACAGTGACCGACACAACAGAAACACTACAAAAACACCCAACAACAAATGACAGTAGAAGGGACTTTAATACACCATGATTTAATTGAATGTCTACATTACAACATTACTTTTTATCGAAATTCAAAGATATGTTTGCTCCCTCTGGAAGATCGGCCTCAAAATGAACGTAACGGACGCTGCTCTTGTTTTCTTTATGAATTTCGACGTTCGAACATTCTTCCACCTGGCACTTCAATTCTTCGTCACACTCCTCTTTTATCGACTGTTTTCCCGGCCCAAAATCTGCCAACTTCGCCATTTTAGGTGGCCTTCCTTGCAAAACTTTGCTCACCTTGAACTGCTGTTCGATGCTTGTTCTCTGTAACACAAATACAAAACTGATTAAATGAGACAGTTAAGATTTTTGATTATGCACGTGAACAATACATCGGCAAATTGCACGGCATTGAAACCAGAGCAAATATAAACATTTTAGAAATGCCATCGCATGATAGTCCAACTACCGTCATTCATTCGGTACCACTTTTCCGTTTGTACCCAAAAGTTTATCAGTTTATACAAAGTTAATGATACAAGTTTTCTTTTGATCAATTACATGAATAAACGTCTCGAGTTATAATTTACTATGTTGTAATTTATTACTACCTTGTAAGATCTAATAGCAGAACTTCGATGACCCGTTTTTTCAGCAATTAGTTGTTCGTCCATACCATCGGCAAATAAGCGAGTGGCAGCTGTGGCCCGTAGACTGTGGTTCGTATAGTATCCTTCAATTCCCGCGTTTTCGCAGAGTCTTGCCACAGTTTTCATTAGTGTATTCCTCCCAACTGGCATCGTAGAATACCAACAATCTGCGGTTATTTTCTTGGCCGGCTGCAAATAGTTTACGTCTTGAGGGCGATCTGAAGGACTAAATTGACATAAACGTCACGGTGTTAATTAACCGAAATCGGTTAGGGATACAATTAAAAGTTGGACTTGGTGAAGTAATATAGTATACTGATCATGTCAACGTTAACATTAAGGTTGTATGCATCTCGTTATCCATGCTTGTCAGATAATTTCAGCTATTGGCAGAATATGCCCAAGGTTTTTATTCATAAAAATATATAAGTTCACTGGGCTTAATTTTGAAGAAAGGCGCCCTCTATCAGCCAATATTTCTCGTTCAACAAATTTTACTCAGAATATTACAAAACCACCGAAAATTAATAATTTCGAGCGTCGTAGTGGACGACCCAGTAGACGGACAATCGAATTAATTGTTCACATTATGCGCAGTGGAAAGCGCCACAACCAAAATAATCAAGGCACGATATACTTGGAACATCTACCATGGCTCTAGTAAAGTACACTTCAACACTGAAGCAAAACAGGATTCTTACCAAAGTTTGTTGTATGTATCATACAATCGCACAATGCATCTCTCCTTGCAGTCTGTGTTTTCGAACGCAGTTGTAACTTTACGCTTCACTTTCCTTGATGCCAAGCCACCACTGTTTGTTTTTGACACGTCCTCGGTGTATTCCAGATAATATTTCCCAACAATCTCACAGTATTTTTTGCAAATTTGGCCAGGGCGTAAATTCCTGTGCTCTTGGCCCCCTCTCAAAGCAAAATTTATTCCGAAAAGGACGACCTGAGCGTCCAATAGAGTTTGTGGTGTAAAATCGCCAATCAATTTCCTGCTCCAAAATTTGTTCTCATCGTCTACACTCAACACCATGGCCTGTCGCTTTTCCGTACCAATTCCTTTAGCGCTCCTTGTTTTCATGATACAATCTAAAGTATCTTTTAGCTGTTTAAAGGTGGGGTCATTCAGAAACTGGCAGCTTTTACCCATTACTGACAAATGGTTTTGTATAATCATCACTAATTCATACAAACTTTGTCCAGGATAATCATTTCCATCTTTTTTCTTTATTTCAGAAACAAAGCGTGACAATGCAAAATTTAATTCATCTTTCGTCATTTCCTCGAGTTTAGGATGTATTACACTAATATTAAATGACGGGTCTAAGGCCAACTTATTTCTCTCGTTTTGCCAGAAATTAAATGTGTTTACGGCCCAACTATTTTTGTTTAGGGTGTTTTTAGGAATCCTTTCAATCGCCATTCTTTCTATCTCTTTGTCACTTTTTATATCCAACGGGAGGGGCAAGGTGTGTCAGAATGAACAGGCAACGTGTCTCTTACAAGCAGTGGAACAGGCTTGACATACCAGGAGGCGCAACGTCGACAGCGAGACTTTCTACTTGTGCCGAGCCTTCTCCCAGTTCACCCAGTAACTCTCCAAAGTCTTGAAACAGCCAGTCGTCTTCTTCAGGGTTATCACTTTCAGTGGGTTTCGGAAAGTATTTTGTGTAATGAACACTTCTTCATCGCTGTCACTCAGCATAGGATGGTGACCTCGACACTCCAGCATAGCAATGTAGTGCATAGATAAATATCATCATTAGGTTGCCTAGATTTCAGTCGCGTTGTGACACCGTTTCACTTCTGTTGCGTTGTGAATTATTGTAGCGAAACTTTGGCTACTTCAATGTAAGATGGAACGATGAGACTTCTGTCAAGTTTCTAATATAGAAAGTGAATAGAACTAAATAGCAAATTAATGCAATTCTTGTGTACTACCAAAACGTCAATTACAGATTAACAGGACAGCATATTTGTAAACATATTCATGGTTTGATTGCAGTTTATAAATATTACAATATAAATGACTCTTTATGATGAAGAAATGTCATGAATAAAAGTACTGCAATAACGTATTGATACTTAGAACTGTTCAATAAAGGTTTTAATGAGATTCGTGTAAAGCAAATCTTATTCATGGACGTATACATAGGACCTTTCGTTCCCAATCCATGCTTTAATGTAATATGCACCTCGAAAGTGAAAGACTTAAACTTTTGCTCAAACCTTCCTCAGTGAAACTTTCAACCATTCTCTTACCAAATCAAGAATAAAAATCAGGGGTCACCGTGCAAACTTTTGTACTAGAGAGACAAATAACTTGCGATTTCTCGAGATTTGAAATCCAAAATGGCCGCCATCCCTGTGTTAATTCTATGAGAAAAAATAAATTTTCGATTTTCGAAAAACTAAGACGGTGAAAACTTTTCTTTCGCCAAGAGCTTCAAAATGAGCCCCCACAAGTGGTAGGTCAGAAGAAAATTGATAAAATTTGAAGGCCTGAATTTCTGTCCCCGAGGTGCGTTCTACCTTAACATAGAACATGTTCAGTTTTTTTGTGTTCATGAATGGTTGGGTTGTGTTATTGTATTAAAATCATTCACCTTATGTTCACTTTCATATTGTGTAGAGTGGTAATGTTGTCATCTTCATCGAGTAAAGTTGCAGTACAGAGACATTATTATTATTATTATTATTATTATTATTATTATTATTATTATTATTATTATTATTATTATTTTTACAAGTTAAGGGGCTATAAGTATAATATAGAAATCTAATAACAGTTCATTGAAGCTGTGGGAATTCTGAAAAAGAGGTGTTCGAATGCAGGCCCATCGTGGCAGTCGTGGGCGCGCACAAAACAAGGCACAACAACCGTGGAGAGTCTATGCCAGTGTAAATTGCCAGTGTATTTGCTGCAAATATATACCTTCACGCATGCGCACTCGTTTGCCAGTGTAGTCTGCCAATATGAGCATGCGCAATTGAGTTTACCTGCGCGTGAATGTGTAGTCTGTACACTACGTCTCGTGCTATAATCTTGTCGTTGAGCTTTGCATGTTGACAGAACCTGGAATTACTGCAGAGAATACTTTTCAGGACATCACAAGAGAGTCCCTAAGGTAACAAGTAGGATGTTAGGAAATCCTTTAAGAAAGTTAACGCCGCCTGTGGCCATTTTGTGGAGTATTTATAAGCCTATACGTACCTGGAGCGACGGTATACAGTATTTCTACTGTACATATTGCCAGATAATATGCGATGGAATTTTGCGTTTCACGTCGTTCAATCATTCAGATGGAAATGCCGGCCTTCTCCAAACTTTGAAAATCAGGGTTACAGACTTTGGAATGCTAACTCTTGTATAACAATGACGTTGAAGACATTTGTATTCGAGCTCGGCAACATTTTTTGATTTGAGAACTCTCATCATGGCTGATTCACTGAAACAGTGAGTATTCAGCAACTTTTTCCTATGTCCATGTAGCACTTGTGCAAAAATAAGCGAGTCCACAGGCCTTTGGCGAATCAATAAATGCGTTTTTCACCAAGCTGAAAGGTAGAAAGATGCGTCCGTCACTTTGGGACGAGCTAGATAAATGTAGTCAAACCCAGCTGGGCATAGAAATTTGCCATAGTATGACTTTGTTCTGGAGACGACCGGCCGTGAGGTGGAACTTTGCAACAAAGTTTCCATATCTGAACTGACCTACTTGAATGACAGGCACAGGAAACGATGGCCAATAAAAACGCATTCTCGTTGCATTTTGATAATAATGTATCAATCTAAATGACACGGAAATTATGCCTCCTCCCAACAGAAGGGCCATGGTCTATTTTAGCCCTGCTACAGATAAAAGGCCATATTGTTGTCATGTTGTCATGGCGACTTTTAAAATTTGCATACAACTGTGAGAGTGAAACGGGTTGTTTATAGGTCACAAAACTTTTGAGTCCCACTGTTGTCCATTACACCTGTTTCCTTGAGCATTATAGGTGTGCAAGTATACACATCAAAAGACTAGAAAATTCACTTCATGGGCAGAACCTTGTAAAATAGCTCTTTCTTGTCTGGTTAACGAAAAAAGATACCCCTGATCTAAAATATGCATGGGCTACCAGCCAGTGTCATCGGGCTACCAACTTCAGAATATGGTTGCCCAAGTGGACTACCAGGGAAAAAGTTAATTTCGAGCCCTGGGCCAATATTAAACATGAAACATTTAACTTGTAATATTTCCCCTTGTCTTGGCCTGCTGGGTTTTAAAAAATGTTTAAAGGTATACAGAGATCATGTTCAAATTTAGCAATTGCTACCATGGAAAGGGGAGATCTAGCTAATCATCAGAATCATAGAGTTTATGGGGTCACGCCATGTCACACAAAAATCATGCACCACTACATGGCCATAATTTTACTTTAGTTCAACAATCAGAAATATATATAATTTGTCTTCATTATTCTTCCTGGAATGAGGCAAAGAAATCAAAATAAATTATCATAAAATGAACATTATTATACGTCGTTAATTATAAATCCATAAAATAAATAAGTACCAGTGAATTATGTTATAAATGAAACCAAAAAATGTGCTCTACTGTTACTGCTTGTGATAAATATAATTGTACGTTGGGTGGTAAGGAGGATTGGGTTCGGATACTAGTAGAATTAATTTCAGGACATAAAATTAATTTTAAGGCATAAACTTAATTCGATAAATGCATAATAAGTTAGTAATATACTATATAACACTTATTTGGGATGACTGCATGAAATACAATTAAAAATGCTTGAAAAATTATTTCTGGTCTATGTAAAATTAATTCTAACACACTAAAATTAATGGAAAACATAATTTTGACCAAAATGGCCCCAATATACATTATCTTTATTATTCTTTCTAGAATGAAGGCAAAGAAATTACAATTATTATTATTATAGAACAAATGTTAAAAGTTGAAATCCATAAAATAAATAAAAAACAGTGAATTATGTTTTAGCATAGACCCTCTCGAGGGTCTACGGTTTTAAATAAAAAACTGTGGTTACCAAAATGGTTACTATGGCAACATAAAACAAAAATGAACATGCTGTTATAAATACACTTAGGAGAACATTTGCATAGTAACTGGGATTTCTTTTAATGGACTAAGGAAAAAAATAGAAATTTTGAAACGCAAATAGGTTACTATGGAAACACAGGGCAGTAAAAATGGATATTATATTTTGTCTTTCTAACCCGAAATAACCCTTTGGTATAATATTTCTGTTGATTACTGGATTTTTACACTGGATATTTGGTCTTTCTAACCCAAAATATCCCTTTGATATAACACATTCTGTTGATTCCTGGATTTTAGGTGAAATCTTTGAAAAACTGGTAATTGTTACTCCTGAATGGTTGCCATGGAAACATCTCACATTAAAATGAGTGTGATTTTTTTTGGTGTGCTAACCAGAAAAACCCTTATTATCAATTTTTACATCAATCAATAGTTCTTTAATAGGAATTAGGGAAAAAGTAACATTTTCAATCCCAAAATAGTTACAATGGCAACTCAAAACATTAAAATAGTCTGGTTTTTGTGTTCTCTGACCCGAACTCCCCCGCTAGATAATTTTCATATCAATCAAAGTAACTTTTCATTGGATATTTGAAAAACTGAAATTTTCAACCCCTAAAATGGTTACCATGGAAACATGGGGCGGTGAAATCGATATCATATTTGGTCTTTTCGACCCAAAATACCCTTATGGTGAAATTTTCACGGAAATTGAACCTATTATTATTCGTGTTATTATTTCTATATAATACTTTATTAATTACTATTACTACTACTACTCTTTATTTACAGAGGGTAATCTGAATTACAAATGATTTGTAATTTACATCAGAGCCCTTGTCTAAAAAGCAAACAAAATAATACAAAAGTAAATAATTATACATCAACAGAAAAAAGAAAGGATACAACGAAAACATCTAATCCAGCGATGAACCCTCATTATTGAGACATTTAGTCACAATATGAAAGGAAGCCAAATGCCAATTGACATGCCGTCCTGAAATTGTGGGCACGTGGCCCGGAAAGTATCAATGGTAAAACCTGTGGGTAAAACACAGGCTTATCTTACTTCCTCCAGCGTACTTGTTTATAATTTCCGTGACTTGTTGCTTGCTCAGCTAGACTCTAATTTTCCTCACGTTTTGTTTGTTTTATTTTTATCAACATAATACAGTCGATGATTAGTGCGCAGAGCCGGCACATGCACTTTAATCTATAAACTTCATCCCATAAGAATGTGACAGAAGGGGACATATCGTTGATGTCACAGATCGAAAACAAGACAGTCTTTTGTACCAACTTGTTGTGAAGTGCCTTATGTACACTCGCTTTTTTTATCTTTACGAAAAGGAGTTTTTGGGAAGAACAAATCCAAAATGGGGTTCAAGTGTATTACGTCATACCTGGCCGTCATTATGTTGATCATAGTTTGGAACTTGGGAGAAGTGCACGCGTACAACTATTTCGCTTCGGACCAAGTGATCTACTGCAATACAAGGTACGTCAGTAACGCTTCGCTGTAAGACGCTACACCGTTGGCAAGCACGAGTTCCCGTTAATTGGTACCTTAACCGAACTTATATCAATACAGACGTTTGAAATACAAGACGACACGAAACATCAATGGCGTACGTCGTTTGACGATCACTGATGTTCGTAAAGCTGACGAAGGTAACCTATGCATGCGCAATATACAGTCGCCCGTCGGCAGCGGGTACCTAAGAGTTTTACAAATACGTGAACCTTCGTTTGTCAAAGAGCCAGTAAGTGTTCAAGTACCTGAGGGTTAAAACGGGAATTATTGACTGTGAAGTGGAGAATACCAATTCCAGTCACATGGAAATCCATTGGATGAAAAGAGGCACACTAATTGCACAAACTATGGGACCAAATATAGATTTACGGTCAGTGAATATGTCACGCTATTCTGTTATCACTGACGACAAAAAGGGGCAATTCAATTTGCGAATTGAAGATGTTACACGGTACGACATGGGCTATTATCAGTGCCGCGTCAAGCTGATTGGACATGGATACATTTTGCATTCGAAAGTTGCAAAATTATCTGTGATATACCCACCAGAATCTCAATTCCCATGGTGTACATTGGTATCGCAGAAACGTTTCTTCAAAGATGGAGAAGAGATTATTACTGACTGTACAACGCGAGGGGGTAACGCTCCAGTAATGCTCCGATGGTCGAAGGGTGACGAACTATGGAACAGTACGCGGAGCGAATACAGACATCGCTACAATTACATGTACAGCCGAAGAAAATGGACTCTGTCCGCAGACGACAACGGTGCTTTTGTAACTTGTGAGTTGCTTGGAGACGCCATTTTGACCGATCGAAACTGTACCGTAGGGCCGTTAAATGTACATTTCCAGCCAATCGTCTCACTTTATCCAAAGACCACCAATGTAAGGCATGGTGAACCAACCACTTTGACGTGTTCTGTGCGTGCAAATCCAGAAGTGAATGAATACATATGGCTAGTAAACGACGAAGTTATCATAAATATCTACACTCAGTTTGAAATCAAACAAGTTCAAGGTGGAAGTTCATTGACGATAAAGAATTCTACGCCTCAAATGAATGGAATGAATCTAACTGTCGTGTGCAAAGTAAGGAATTCAAGAAATTTTATAACTGACAAAGCAACCGTCTTCTTGCAAAAAGTCTCTGAAACAGAAACATCGACACCGATATCGACAGCTTTTCCGTCTCAGAGCAGTGTACGCCGAGTAGGTTTTGCAAATCACCCTGCTTTCGCACGGCCTGTCACAATCCTGGGATCTGTTGTTACTATTAAGACGGGGTCCGTTGCCAAGGAGATAGGCTCCACCTCATCGCATCTGTCAATGGTCCTGTCCTTGCTAGTTGTCGTGTTTACTGTCGTTTGCCTTGTTATCGCGGTCTACGTCGTCTACAGACGCAGGCGTTACGGACGACACATATCTGACGGCATGCACTCTTTGCAGAGTTTAGTACTGATGAACAGAATCGCTATTGAGAATGATTACGTCAATCATGCAAACGGCAGTACTTCCAATGAAGCAGTTTATTACAACAGCAACTTGGACGACAGGGTGACGATTAGAACTGCAAATAGTTTCTTCCCGACGTTAATAGGCCCTGAAGAAGCATTAGACTCGTCTGGTGGCGCACGCGCACAGAACAATTGCAATCCGACACTTGAACAGATGACAGTGAATAGGGCGAATGATGGACAACTTGAACGTGGTGCTGCTTCAGCTTTGTATGAAAATTTACCTTTCCAACGGCAAAAGAGTGCTCTCGATGACAATGTGAATGGAAGGCACAAAGAAAGTGGACATAGTCTGAACGTTGAAGGGTTGGTGTACGCTGACCTTGAACTCTTCCAGAACACTGAACAGAGTCGAAGCGAAACGCACATTCACAGGCAAGACGATCCCGTCATTTACGCAGAGGTGCAACATCAACACATACAGTAACTTTAAGCTACAATAAGTGTCGTTATTTGATAAACAGACGACTTCTAATAACCAGTATTTCATCATGTAACAATAATATTTCGATAAGGAGTAACTTGTAAACCATGATAAATTTAATTAGATTGCAGGAATTCGAACAAATATTTACAATAGACAGTAGAAATAACCAGTGTTATACTATGTAACTCATCTGTCGGATATTTTAATCGGACTTTTCGATGCAATTATAAGTAGAAGCATCATTGAACTTCATGACATTGTTCCATTAAAAACTAAAATTAGTGAATGACACGTTGCACTGAGCGTCTGATACAGTTGACTATAGCTCAATAATACTTTTGTATTTTCTTTTAGAGACTGGAAGTAAAAATAGAGCCTTGTTCCACACACCTAGATCTGTTACAATGTAATGTGTACTGCACAAATTCATACTTTTCGATAGTATGTATTCTTGATGAATCAAAACATTTTCTGTAGAAGACGTCTTACTGGTTTACGCTACCTGAAGCTGTCAGTTAATACCTATGCGTAAAAATCTAGCCTGTTATCGTGCAATAGATAGTGGTAACGTGGCGTGGAATTTTACCTCGGAGACTTCATAATGAAAAACAAGAAACGGGTTGTTGCGGAAAGCTTCTGTGACTGTCTAAAGAAAAGGTTGTAACGACTTAACATGGTAGTTAATCGGAACTGTCCGACTTTGTCTTTAACAAATGTGCATGAAATTGGCACTTCTGACGAAAAATGGAACACAATCAGTGGCTTTCTTAGTGTGCCTTTTATGGTAACAAATACAAACGCATCCCTTACGATAATGTTGAATAGTAATACACACAAGCATTGGTTCAGCATTTTTAGTGTAACAAATTATTGAGAGAAGAAGTTATCATCAAAGCTTAAAAACTGGCAATCGTAGACTAATTGTGACTGTTTTGAAAGTGTAAAATTCTGATAAATAAATATCGTAATCCTGCTGTGTATCAGGGGCTTCCTGTCATGTTTGTTTACATGGTACCATGAACATTTGAAACGCGCATGGCAAACGTAACCCATGACCTTCGACATTAAACTCCATCCCTCCTACCCAAAACTATAGATTTTAAGTGCGAAAATTTGAATTTACCCTTCCCCCAAAAAAATGATAAATTGCCGAAATACGTTGTTGCAGATTTAAACTACGCACGAGTAGCTGAACGATTATTCAACAATATTTGAAATACGCATGCACACACCCTGGAATATATTGCAAATTTGCGCAAGATTATCAATAAAAGTTAAACTCCTTAACAGCCCCCTAACCACCCCCTGTTGAAACTCACTGTGTCTTGTTCGCCATATGCTCCTTGTCCGACAAATATTTATTCAGTTGTACTTTAAATAACTTCACAGCAATAACATAATGAGTATTCCAGTCTTCGTAGAGTAGCATTCATCTAGATTCAACTTTTGACAAATTTCAAAACGATCAACAAATGAATAAACATTATCCCGCCGACAACTTGTTATACTTGTAATTACCGGAATGAAGAAATCTCAATCTCAAATTCAATGAACATGTAAAGCTCTTTCGCAGTCGCTTTTTGATACCTGCTCTCTTTGGATTTTGTTTCACTGTTTGTGTTTAAAATGTTGCCAGTGTTTTGTTCATTCAGTACACTGCAAATTTTTCTGGTTGCCGGCCAGCTAAATTCAAGCCAAAAATAAACGGCTTGTTTGTCAGTAAACGGATTGTTTCGAGTTGTGAATTTTGGCTTATATTTGGCTTTCTGGCATGCCAAGTCTGGTTTCTGTGCATGCCAGTTTGTTTTTGATACGGTATATATTCACGCCAAGCAAAGATCACTTCAGCTTGCCAGTAAGCCAGTTAGTACTGGGCAATGGTTTACAGGCAATCCACTCTTATATGAACTAGGCTTGCTAGCAAGCCATGTTTAAGATACTGTGGCTTGCCCATATACCAGATAATGCTGAACAGCGGCTTATTTGTAAACCAATACCACACATCTCTGGCTCAACAGTAAGCCAATTCTGGTTCCATCTGGTTTGAAGATAAGCCAATATTACTGCAATGTGGCTTACCAACAAACCAATTTCTGACTAATTCTGGTTTACAAGCAAGCCACTATACGGATTCCTCTGGTTTACCAACAAGCCATTACAAGCTGGCTTGCAGACATGCCACTCTAGGGCTTTTGTATGGCTTGCTGACAAACCAGTTCAATATTAGCCATATTGCCGGGGGTGGGGGGGGGTGGGGAGGGGAGGGATAATTATTTCTGACCATCCTTCAAATTCAAATTGGATGTCTTCAAATTTTGTAGACACAGAGGAGGATTATCATCCCATGGAATGGCCTATTGGGTCCTCTATGTGATGGAGCTACACAAAGCAGGACTGTAAAATATCTGAAACACAAACAACAGCTGAAATAGTTAGAAATCCTGCGTGCAAGCTACATTAAAAAAACAACAATCATCAAAATTAATTTGACATTAACATTTATTGCAATTTACAAGAAATGAAACAGCAATTGTTGCAACATAATTAAATCTAATACTTACAAGGGTATACTCACTGAAAATGATATTCTTATGAACGCCTTGATGTTATAAAGTTTACCTCATGCATCTGATGCAAAATTGCTAGCTGTTTCACCAGGAAATCCCCTGTGCATTACAGACCACTCATAATTGTCAGCACATTTAGTTCACATCCCAGCTTTGTCAAGCCAGAAGTACTCTTCAAATTGACAAGTTCCTTTCAGACATCTGATGTAATTAAACTTTGAAACCCTAGATAACTGAGCAAACCCAGCATAACATTGTAACATAACATTTGGCCAGAGGTCTATATATCTTTCTTTCATGAATTTGACTTTGTTTGTGTACCGTCTATTTACTGTCTGTTCTGTGCTGTTTTGTGTCTATGTTTACAACTATTGTCTTACAAATTTTGAACTAGTGTTATTGGATTATGGATTGGTATGATTGCGATTATTGTCTCTTTCCATGCTGCAGAATAGTACACCTTCAAGAAACAACACAAACTGCTTGCTCCTTCATAGACGAGCATACCTAGACAGGGCTGCTGCTTTGCATCTCTTCCTCAGAGTTTTCCAGTATCCTGGAATATAAAAGATGTAAACATTTAAAATTTGAGGCACAAGATTAGATCATGGTAAAACACTCAGTGCCAAGCTACTAGTACAATGAGGGCAAGGCCTATCTACTGGTATATTTAGGGAATTTGTACAATATTGGAATGTTCATTGGTAGCATTCTAAATTACAGTCATGTTCTTAAACACATATTTGACTGCAGGTACACTATTATCAAGTCTTTCTTGTTGCACCAATAATCTGATATGACTACTCAGGGTAAAGTCTCTTGAAAAAGATATCTCTTACAAGTTATTGTCATTGTCATAGGCCTTGCTGAATCACTGCACTGGCAAAAAATGTGTAAAACTATGGTTGACTGTCATGATAATGAATTTCAAATCCAGAATATCAAAATGAATATATTACAAGGCAAGATATATTAGAGTCACTGTGCAATGTGCTTTTGAGACTTGCAAAGAAGTTGGAAAGACTTTGAGAAGGCATTTTATCACTCTGGCTATGCAACAGCCATCATAGTGAAAATACTCATGACGTAATGACCGTGTCACCACTTGTCTTCGACTCGTGGTGACACGGTCATTACGTCACTTGTATTTTCCTTCGCTGAACGAAGAAAAATATTAGGGAATAATATCTAATTATCTTGAAACAAATTGACAAATGCAGATTTGACATGGCCATGTCCTTGTACAACATCCTAGCACAGCTTTGACGAGCACTCTGTGTACCACCCATGTACCTGACAACACTAGCAGGGGTAATTTTATACACATCCCTGATATAGGAATGTGTGCTGTAGGTATGTGACGTGCCTAGCACTATATGCATGTACCAGAAGAGTTGTTCACCTCCCTGTACTAGGACCTGTGTTCAGCATTTGAGGCACAGTGATGAACACATCCACATACCGCTTGCCCTGTTGAAATTTTCAGCCCCTTTTTACCCTGGTCATATAAAAGCTTACCTCCCTGTACCAGCCTTATTGTTAACACACAATGCAATTGTGCCTATGCAGACATTCATGTACCAGTTATGTTGGAATTTCCCTATTACAGAACTGTATTGCTTCTACAAGGTTGATTTCGAAGCAAATTTTCAAGCTCATTTTTTCAAACCCATGTTACATGTACTATTTGCAAAACTATTGTACAGGACTGTTAACACACTAGGTACATGGATGTGAAATACAGCTGTGCTACTTATTTTTTTGACTATACTATACTGAGGATATTATTTTAATAGCTGGTAGTCTCTGTAGCTTCTCAGAGCTGGTACAGGTATGTGCACATCCCTGAACCAGCCCTCAGAATGTAACAGGGCTGTGAGAGATTTCCAGTGTAGGGTTACACGGATTTTGTTGTACTGAATCAGACAGAAATTATAAATCCAGCATGATGAAAACTCCATCAGCTGTAGCCATTGGCAATTTCCAAGTAGTTTTGTTGTGTGTATATACTGCAGTTTCTTGTTCTACTTCTTAAGGCATGATGAATGTCTAACATACATTATCAATCCAGTTCATATGTGTATAGCATGGTTATTGTTAAAAATCTAATTTCAGTCTGGAATAGAATTCATTTGTCAACAATAACAATGGTTTTTAAGCATGTACACAGTACATTGTCAACCAGAACACTGGTATTCAAGAGACTGTTATATAGCTATCAAAACTGCAGTTTGTACACACAACAATGAAGATTGAAAATTGCTAAAACTTACAGCTAATGTCAGAGCAAACTAGTCAAGGCACATTATGTGCCTTGACTAGTTTGTACTGAATCACAGTAACAAATTTTTTCAACAAGCAATACTTACATCACAATTGTTACCATTTTTCCAACTGCAGTTTTTCCACAAAGACACTCTTGAGAACCAAAAATTTTTTATGCCTGTTTAAAGATAAGGGAAATGCCAAATTATGTTTTGATACAACAGACTAAGATTCAATATCATAAACTAGGTGCAAGCAAGTGGCTCCCCTCTTATGATTGATTATAACAATAAAAAGTTTAAACATGTCTGTCTGTTGTGTGACCATGACAAAGATAATATGTCACAGATATGTACATTGTAATAACAGCTGAAATTTAAACAAAACCCAAAGTGTTAGTGTACCGAATATGTGGAAATGTGAGGAACATTCATGCCTGATGTAATTATTATCAATGCACATAACGATACTTGATCACCTTTTATATATCCGTTCTTTGAATTCCATATCTGAGGGCAGAGTCTTCATTCTGCTTCCACATTGTAATCAGAGAACCATTGTTAATTTGTGGAGCTGAAGGCATTTTCTGTATCAAGTATATTACGTCCTGGACAATCTGTTGAAAAAGAAACAAATAATTATCTATTACGGTAAGTGGAAGTCAAAAGTCACATTTGTACAGGAAGTTATTTGCTGAAAATGATTCACTTTAATATTTACTTGTCGTGAGTGACAAGATGGCTCACAAAATTTGTGTAAGCAATGTTGAAGGACCTAAGTTCAAATCATGCTGTGGAAATATAAATTTGCCTTGAATAACAGACTCAACCATTACATCTTTTTGGCCAAAGGATTTGTGAGGTATATGTCTGTATTAAATCATCTAAGTTGCCAGTTTGAGGTTATTATCAACATAAACAAGAAATATCATCCATGAAACAGTCTATGTTGTTATTGAAAGAATGGCATGAGGATATCTGCAAATAAGCTGTGGCAAGTCAGTTTGCCTGAAAATCACACAGAAAGGTAGCGTGAAACAAATGTGCAGTTTTACTCACATTTTCTGGTAAAATGGGCATCTCTTTACTGTGGCGATAGCTCTTGTTGCAGCTATTTGTTGGTGTCTCCGTCCTATACACAATAATGACAAAGGGTTATTAAATGCAATTTTCCTGTGAACTGATGGATGACAAATTTTAAATGATTGCCATCTTTCCGTTCAGGATGGACAATGGCAAGGGGTTATTAAATGTACAGCGGACTACGGACGACGTACACCATGATCCACCTCTCAGAATAACCCTGCGTACAGTGTGTTCCCGGCGTTATAACTTACAGTTACACGGCCTCCGCCACAGCCCTGCAACGGTCTATGGAGATAACTGGGGTCTCTGCGGTCGGATGAGGACCGCAACGAAAATGCGGTCTGCTTGGCCAAAATTCAGCTCTATCGGGGCAAAATCCTTTCCCAGCCTACCTTTACCTCCTTACCACCCAAGGTAGGATGCGATTAACTTCTAACATCCAAAACCGCTCGTTTTCTGAACCATAACGTACTCGACAAGTTGTTTACCCACGGGGATCGCCATTTTGAATCTCGCCGCAACAACCCCAGTTATCTCCATATAGACCGTTGCAGAGCTAGCTAGTGGTGGAGGCCGTATAACGCTGGGAACACACAGACCTGTACTCAGGGCTACTCTTAGAAAAGCTCCTCGTCGCTGACCAGCTGACACAGTGGAAACGCATTTGATTATTCACCGTGCACGGACGATTTCGGGGAAACACATTCATTCGCCGTGGTGAAAAGCCATACAAACACGATAACATACAAAATGGACAAACACACATCAGTTCAGCCTGATGAAATGAAATTGAAGGCTAATTTGTTACATCGTTGGCAATGATCATTAATGAGCAGTGCTATCAATTTTCGCTGGTGCACCCGTCCTAGCCCTGCGTACAGGTCTGTGTGTTCCCGGCGTTATACGGCCTCCACCACAGCCCTGCAACGGTTCATGGAGATGACTGGCGACAATGCGGTCCAGATCTGGACCGCAACGAAAAGACTCTTTTTGGCCGAAATTCTGCTCTATCGGGGCAAAATCCTTTCCCTGACTACCATTACCTCCTAACCGACCCCAGAAAAGATGCGATTAACTTCTCCTAAAGTCCAAAACCGCTCGTTTTCTGAAACATATACGTACTCGACAAGTTGTTTACCCATGGAGATCGCCATTTTGAATCTCGCCAGTTATCTCTATGGACCCTTGCAGGGCTGTGGTGGAGGCCGTATAACGCCGGGAACACACAGACCTGTACGCAGGGCTACACCCGTCCATGGTCATGATGGTGTAGCGCCAGCGGTATGTCAAAGAAATTTTCAGTTTTTCCAAAAATACTCAAACGCATGTATATTACTTAAAAATGGTTCAAGCTAACCGATATGCTTTGAGGAAAACACAAGCCCGGTTTAAATCAATGACTTTGCAATCTTACGGAATATACAAAAACAAGCTTACGTTGATTTGTGGCATGCATTCCAAGACGTCGGTTGCAACTTGCATCATGACCCGTGTATATGTGGTGGCGAATAGCTATCGTTGAGGTACATAACCAGTTCTTGCTTGCGAAGTAATTCTTCATCGCTGACGGAAGCCATTACTGTCGACTTGTGCCGGAGTACGGAATCGTAAGCGCTGATACGATCGTCAATAACGCCTCGGCATGCTCGGCTACGGTGCGAAGGCCAGTGGAATTCAGAATTTTCGCGCCCAGCACAGCAGTATTAATACGCAACTGACTAAAGTGAAGGGATGGAGATTCCAGTAGCCAGCGGTCCCTTTAAGATTACGATTAACCAACAAGTACTATAATTCTTACATGTGTCACGGAGATATAATATCTATACCGAAGTTTAAACATTGGCTTGGTGAATCATTGTGTAAAATTGAACTATTTTAAAGTGTAATGTTACAAAGGGTGAAACGACGGTCAAAGGTTAAGGACTTCCTCCTTGTACGCTGTTTTGGTAATTTGAACGACCGTCTCAATATCAGTTGCGTTTGCTATGGCTTGTGTATATTTTTGGCGCATTCAGGGGTATAGAACATCCATTTCAAACATGTCCTTATTAATAAAATGCGTCGGACTTATCCCAGGATCAAGGCTGTGGCCTGGCAAAAATTAAGGATATGCCTACAATCCGAGCCTACAGAGAATAGCATTGATCGCGATTTCAATTTTGTTAGCCTACTACAGCACGCGCGCATTCGGCCAAAGTTTGTTGTTGGATGCGTGACTCACGGTTGTGGTAGCTTAAGTGTGAGCCATTAATTATTGTGGTTTTTACTTTCGTCGTTGTCTTGGGAAATGGTGACAATCCGACGTATAGGCCCTACATTTATTTTTGCATGTTAGGCCTAATGAAAGAAAAATGACGTCATTTGAGATCAACGTTTTTATTGTCAATTAATTCCTTCAATTGTTTTGATATTTATGTGCCCACAGACTTCAAGCAAGTCCATGTCTTTTGTTCAATTGAAAACTTCACAAAATTGTATGCCCCAAAATTAAAGCTAACCAATCTGTTGCACTGAATGCGCATGGTCCTCCCTATCGTGTGAAAGGCCTGTCAAATCGTGACGTGATGTCAAACATTCTGGTTTAGAAATTAACCAGTGACTGATGATGACAATGGCTTGAAAACAGACCGATTAATTTCTTAAAGTTGAATGGTTTAAACTCAAACCATGCCCACAAAGTTGCCACTTGTGGGTGGCTTAAAGATGAGCCAATGAATTTGTCGGTATATAAACAAACCAACGATGCCAGTGGCTCAAATTTAAACCGATGAATTATATTGTCACTGGCTTAAAAAGAAGCCATTCGGCTTAAATTTATACCATGACGGGCTTGATAATAAGCCACCAATGCATTGGTATGAATACACGCCATTCATACTCTGTGTGGTGGCGTGACTTCAAACCACAAAAATCTTAGTGGATTTCGGGCAAACCAAAATATTTCAAACATATACACACCGGTTCACCCGCAAGCCACCTACAAACCAAGTGGTTATATTTCAAGCCAGAAGAATTTGCATTGTAAGGAGGCTAGAATATTTATATCTGGGTCAGTTTGTTGTGTTTGAATTTGTTTGTTAATTTCTGTAAGATTGTGTACTTTGTCATTTATGACTGTGTCATTAATGTTTTGATTTCTTTTGTATGCGATGATATGTTTCATCATGGATAGAGTCCTTAATTGGTGTTTTTCTATTTCTTCCCGGTCCTTAAAGAGTGCTTGTTTGATGTTTTTTGTTTTAATATGTGGATTTGTATATGGTAGTATAAATATCAACTTATAAGTGTTATTGTTGTGTGTTTGTTTGTGTTTTAATTGTGTTTTTCGTGTTGCGTAAATTGTTTCCGCATTGATGTTTGATATTTCTAGTTATGGATATCCTCGTTGTGGTAATTTTTCATTAAATGTTTTGACTTTGTCGTTAAATCCTCTTCGCTGTTGCATGTGCTCATGTCCGTCGGGCCAATGTCTACAAAACGATTCTCTGGTATTGTTCCCAAGAAATAGACGATTTCTGGTTTTCAGATTATTATCATGGCCTGAATGTTCATGACGAAGTTCGTCACATATGCAAAGGAAGATTTTTGCAGTTTTCAAAAGTATAGAATTGCACAAAATTCTTACAATGTGTTACATTTTCGAAATTGTCATACTCTGGGAGGGGGTATCTCTCTCCCTGTAACCCTCTTCCAACGAAAAGCTTTTGTCTCTCTCCTTGCCACCTATACTCAACATTTCGGGAAAAACTTACTTGAAATAACGAAAAAGGTATTTTTGTACTCGTTTACGTGTGAGGGTGTCGCCTAACAACTTACTAAAGAAACCTGAACGAACGTAAAACTTCGAAGTTTTGATCGCCTAACGCCCTCGAATCTCATTCTCTTTCAAGTCGACTAGAACAAACTTTGAGAAAAAGCGCCCTCATACGAAGATAGCTACTTCCCTGTTGCGTTACTATTAAGGTGGTTGGAAAGGCTATTTTTGCACCAATTCTTTTCTCAGAGTTAATGTCAAGTTTCAAGTGTTAGAATCAAGATATTTAGTTCAAATTTTCAGGATAACTCCCTTAGTTAATATTTTCTCCAAAGAATATAAAAATTGTATATTTGCAGCCATGATTTTGAAATATGACACCAGTAAATATTAAAATTTAATTTTTCATATTTTTTTTTACATATTTGAATTTAATAATAATTGGATAGTATTAATATTACCAAATTAGTTATAAATATGTTGACACTATTTATTGTAAGATTTGTACGGCAGGATTTGTAAATAAAATTTGTTTTTTGATTTTACATGGGTTTATATATCAAAAAATTATTAAAATTCTTTCAAATTTCAAAATGTGATTTTTCAAAAAGTACTTCAAATACAGGAAAATTGTGCCGTACAAATCTTATCTGTAACCTTGTTAATAGGCTGTAAAATTCCATCTCCATATCTCATTTCAAAGTTGGATTAAATTGGTATACAATTATGTAGGAAAACTGTTATTCTGTCAAAAATGTTGAAAACAAGCCATATTTGCACCCCTCTTTTGAAGTCATAGAGCAGTTTTTTTGGTTAATCTCACTTTTGACACCTCTTTGACACTCAAAGAATCTAAAAATGCATTTACAATAGCAGTCACTCACTCTGAATGCCAGCACCGCCTTGTCAAACTTTCCTGAAAACAGCAAATAATTACTCTCCCTTTCAAACATTTTATTAAAAGCTAGGGGACCTCTACCATAGTTAATACACTAAGGACTCCCCAACTTCTTCTTATTTGGTCAGTTTTTCAGAAGTTTTAACAGGCTATAACTCTGCAATGCCTTTGTGCCCAAATGTCTAGTTTTTTTTATTCCACAGACAATGTTGACTACTTTTATATTTTAATAGTTTTGTTGAAATTTATTACTGACGCTCTAGCCTTTCCAACCACCTTAAAGTAAACGCTAACACTGTAAAGGCGTCTACGGCTGTGTCTATAATTTAGTACATGACAGTAATGTTAATCACGTAAAATTCAGAGTGTCACTGTCTACTGGTACTAGGTGTATTTCTGTGCTATTGATGGATAGAATGACACAGGTTTAACCACAGGGAGAAGCACGAAAACCAAACGTCCGTTTTGTGGTTATTTTGATGATATCTATGATATTTCCAACAAAGACAAGTATTTTCGATCACAGTCCCTCTATATGTTTCTAATAACAGTCTCCTCTCCCTTTACTTAACACGCTCATTTCAATCTCTTATTCTTTCACGTCATTAATTAGTCTGTAGGCATACATTATCAAAACAGAGTAACATGAAGGAAGAAACTGTAGCTGACTGTCGCATTAGTTGTAGGCTCTCGCGTAGATCGTAGGGTGAATTCGTTGACCTATAGTCGCTGGTCCAGCCAGTAACTGCTGACGTGCTGCTACTGGGAAAAGCCAAGTGACGGGGGCCGGTCTAGTCATTAGTATATCGCTGGATGCTGACAGATCGATTGAATTCCCTAATGAGGTCAACACAATACGCAACTAGCCAATGTTACGGACAGGCAGTAGTGATTAAACGTTGTAGTTAGCGTATTAAGTAAAGAAAGAAAAGACCATTGATTGAAACACATGGGAGTACTGTGAAAGAGAACAGGTCTTTAATGGAAATCTCACTGATATCATCAAGACGTCCGTCAGAAGGATGTGTGGTTTTCTTGCTTCGCCCTGTGGTTCAACTGTTGCCACAGAATAGCTGTCTTGATATGACGTCGTTTAAATGACTGAATCATGTTCGCTCAAATGACCTGCGTTACTTGGAGACATTTCCGAAAGGCGTTCTTTCTTCATAAACTCTTCATCGAGAGACTCACAAAGGAAAGTAATGGTATATTGCAGATGAAGTTACCAGCAGTAAAGTCACGTGATAAACGATGGAACTTGTAAATCTTTGGAGGGGTGTGCAGGATGCAGACTTGATTAATGTTTCGCTATCCAAAGTTGACAATCCAACAAAGTTTGCTTATTCATTTCGGATTTTGAATGCCTTCGTACTGTTTTTCCTCCAAATTTTCAACAGTAAAATTAATAGATGAAATCTAATTAATGTAAAACTAACTGCATTTCTGTGATGGCGAAACTTAATGTCAACAGAGAACCTATATTTCGGGCCAATGTAATACGAAAATTCTATTCTATCTTTAGTTTGAGATCATCTTTTTAAAACTACTTTAATTGGCAATTACCAAGCGACGGATATACAGCTCACTTTGACAACTTCACTTCGTACACGCAACCGCTATTGCTCTGGCGTATTATGATATGAACTGGGCAAAAGTCACGTGGTACACCCGTCGCCGTGTGTTGTTTACTTCTTAAGATGTAAATACATGAGACTTGGTGAGAGGATTTCTTTCATAAAACGTATCCCGGCTTCGATTAGGATAATTTAGAAAAATTTTAGAAAGTCGTTCAGAAATTCTTATTTCGGAAGTGTGTTAATACATTACCATAGAAGGGAGTGTATTGCTACCACAGTGTCTCCAGTGTGACGTCACGGTTCAGCAAATGCGACATGAGCATGGTATGATGTGGATATGGGGTTCTTAAATTTCAGTCAGAACACAATATTTCGAAACGGATATGATAATGTATATAGATTTACTTCACTTTTGCTCACAGACGTAGAGTCGATACCATTGTATGTAATATATGGTCAATCAATTGCCAGAACAGGTAGAAAGAAAAGCTTAGTTAGGTGACATCTGTTGAAGCCGATCAGGATATATTCATGATAGTCTAGTAGATTCCGCTTGTGGTCTTTTTAAAACGGAACAGACCATTTTCAGAGCTTAATATGGTGAATAATTGCTTATATCTCATTGAATTCAGAGCTGGCTATCACTTCCGTCAACTATTGCTGGTTCTGATAGCATAGTTATACGACGAGTTTCGAACGCAACTCGTCTTCTATTTCAACTTCCTTGATTATCTATATCTACACACACCAAGGCAAGAGCAAACAGAAACTAAACATTTAGTTTGTCAGAAGAGCCATATCTGAGACCACTGTAGGGACTGTTCAGGGCGAGTTACCTGAATATGAACAAGAAGCACATTTTGCAAGAAAGAGATTCGACGAGATCTTGTTTCAAGTCCGGGCTTTAAAAATGGGAATGGCGTTGAAGTTCGTAATAGCTGTGGCCGTGAGTGTCATTTCGCAATGTACAATACATTGTGCTGACGGTTTGTTTGTCTCCGGACCAAGTGATACAACGGCGATAGCTGGTACCACGGTGACGATGAGCTGTGAGCTTTCTCAAAGCTGGAAGCATTTCAGCTCGGTTGACTGGTATGTTAACGGTTCACCTATCACTTCCCGGAGAAGCAAGAACGACAATGGCGTGCATACTCTCGCAATCGTTGGCGCCAATAAAACGGACGAAGGGAACTACACATGCATGTTCAGGGGCGACAACTCTTCAGCAGGATACCTGCGGGTGTTACAAATACCAATGCCATCATTCGCCGCGCAACCTGTAGGGACAAAGTCGCTCCAGAATGAAGCTGTTGTTTTAGAGTGTCGGGTGAAAGATTTCGATGCACGATACATGGAAGTTTATTGGAGAAAAGGGAACCATGTTGTTGTAAAAAGTGGCGGACAGAAGAAAACGCAGAGATCAGAGGAAAAGTCTTGGTACTCTTTTCTCGAACCTGACGAGACTGGTCGGTACGATTTACTAATCAAACGCGCCGAATGCTACGACAGTGGCGTTTTTCAATGCCGAGTTAACCTAACCGGTAGTGGGTATATTTTGGGTTCAAACACTGCCGTACTGACTGTGTTACGCCCGCCAAGACCTCAGTACCCGGAGTGCGGAGTGCGTAAACCGAAACCAGTCCATGAGGAGACAGACGATATCACCACTGAGTGCCGTACGAAAGGCGGCAATACGAACGTTTCTCTCTCATGGTCGAAAAACAACATAATCTGGAATTCTTCTGTGGTAATTGATATACCGAGAAATAATTATGTGTACATTCGACGGACATGGACGCTCTCAGCAGACGATGATGGCGCTACGATTACTTGTATCTTCGAAGGTGACGCCCTTTTGCCAAGCAGGAGTTGCTCGATAGGACCTTTGGACGTTCGTTTTCGACCCATCGTTGCAGTCTCTCCCAAGGTCACTGAATTGAAACCAGGCGAATCAGTATCGATCACCTGCTCCGCACTTGCAAACCCGGATGTAACCGAATACAGATGGTTGGTCAATGGGCAAGTTATCCCTCATTTTGATTGTAATGATTTTGAAATTGAGAACAAGTCGACCAATGAAAGCACGCTGAAGATTAGAAACACTGGGAGAAGATTTGGGTCAGTGATAAAAGTGGTGTGCGAGGCCAGAAATTTTGGATCATACACGAGCGACAATGCCACCATCCTTGTAGAAAAATCTGTAACTGCCACTGATGACGTAGACAGTCACGTGATGCACCTTCCAGCTTCTATCAGCACCGCCGCAGTTTGCGCTTCCGATGAAACAGAGCCCGTTGTGGATGGAATAGCTTTCACTTCTTCAAATGTCTTTATTGTATTGTGTTTTATCGTCAGTTGCACGACAGTAATATTTATTCTACTTGTTATCACTATTTATTTCTTCAACAAAAAACGAAATGTGAGATGGTCCCCGCAGAATGAAAGAGATAACGTGTTGTCATTGCATGGCATCGGCGACCTCCGCACAACCGCCCTTGAGAATGAGTACGTTAGCCACGTGCACGTCCGTAGCCCCGCTCCAAGCGAAGGAATTTCACATGACAATGAATTCGAATATTTCCACCTTGCCATTCCAACGACTACAATATTACGTCATTCACCGGGTCATGACATCGGTACTTCGGAAGGAGCTCAAGAACACACTGACGTCAGAGAAATGTCCGGACACATTTCAACAAACCAGTCTAGCGAAACACCAAGATTTCCCGCCGATGACGTCAAGGTAAGCGGAGAAGCGCGTCTTCAAGGAGGAGTAAATGACCATGGCAATGACAATCCTCAAAGACGAAACGTTGAAGGCTTAGTATATGCTGATCTTGGCTTTGTTCAAAATTCTGGAAATCACAGCAAAAAAACCGTCCGAAAACGAGACTCGCCGGTGATATATGCAAAATTACAACATTAAAGGGGAATAGTTGTCGGAACTGCGCCTGTGCGAGTTTCTTGTTTACAAACAATTAATTTTGTGCACGGTATCTAGATGCACCTCATCATTATAGCTGCAACATTTAAACTATACGATGTAGATTATCACAGACATGTTTTAACTTTCATCAATCACCGTCATACGACCTTTGAGCGCAGTTCCGACGACTTTATCCCTTTAAACCAGACGGTGAGTTTGAACCATTTGCAAACGCATCACTCCCCATCGATTGTTAAATGGGTGAGAATAATGTATCATTACACTTTGGATAGAGCGTCATCCGTGGCTGGGTCGATAAACGAACAAACGACACCCATCCACTGAAAGCAGAATTAGACTGCAGACGAACGTCGTCAACAAAAACCGCAGTCTACAGCATGTAATATGTGTCTCGTTCCAACAGCTACATCTTAAAGGTTTCGAAATATAGGGTACAATTATTGTTTCTTTTAAGTCTCTGTCCTATTCATTTCACACGTATATAGGCATTTATACCATTTTTCGTGTTTTTACTGTTTGCTTGTATTGTAAATATTTTTTCATTATAATCTGCAGGGTAACGTGTTATTTCAAAATGATGCCAAAGTGCAGGACCGTAAAATTTGGCGATGTTGCAATTTTGAGTCATTTTTTTCTCATACATGAACAATCTTTAAAATGGTGTTCAACAACAGTTCCCCTTTATTTTCTTGTCAATAACCTAGATGAGTGAAAGGAGAGACAACTAGAATCGAAAACATGACAAAAAGCTGCGTCTGAATGGCACATTTTCTCCTAAATTGACGCCAAAGACGTCGTTTTCGGTCAAAACTCAACTGTCAAATTCCATGTGAAAACAGAGAGCACATTGTCACACAACAGAGAGTATATGGGAAAACGAAATGGTGATAATATTGTCTCTATTTTCAAATATCACGATGACTTTCCCTGAAACTAAAACAGGCTGTCTGGATCTTTACCATGTAAATTTCACAATTCCAGACTGCATTAAATTAATTACGGATGTCCATGACTGTAATTGCATGGCGCGGGGATCAAGTAACGCTTATCATCCTAGAAATACGATAATAATTAATATGCTCCCATTTCTTTATCCGGAATATTAAGTAGAAAATTGAACTTTCACAATACTGTTTTCATGTTGCATTTTCCAGTATCACTCGAACTTATTTTCATTTTTTTACAAATTTAATAAAAGGTTTAGAGAGCATGAAGGGTTATATATATATATATATATATATATATATATATATATATATATATATATATATATATATATATATATACAAGGTAGCATGGGCCTCGAAAGAGAAAGACGTAAGCGTTTGCTCACACAATACTCAAGAAATCTTCCAAAAATTCTTTTTTCCAAATCACCATGCAAATTTTGGTACTAGAGAAACAAAGAACCTATGATTTACCGATATTTATAATTCAAAATGGTCGCCATCCCTATATTTACTCTATGGAGAAAAATAAAATCCTCTATTTTCGAAAAGCTAAGACTGTGGAAAGTTTTCTACACCAAGAGCTTTAAAATGAACCGCCACGAGTGGTAGATCAGAAAAGTATTGTAAAAGTTTAAGAATATCTGTCCCCGAGGCGCATTCTACCTTAACATGGAGATGTCGGCCATTTGAATTTCAGTATCATCAAATACTGGACACTTTGCTTCTCTAGTACCGGTGATTCCTTAATTTTTGATTTCCAAAGGAAATGGTTTAAAGTATCATGAGGATAAGATGAGCAAAGTTTTAGGTCTTCAACTTGAAGGCCGCACAATCTTAAACCCCTTGCTAGATGAAAAAAAAGTTGAAGGTACTATACCAAGTTTGGCGAATATTGTTGAACAAACAGAGGACAAATTATTCTAGACGTATAACCGAAGGAACTGACTGACATAGACGTCCGGTAGTGGTAGTTTTATCGTAGCGTAGAAGTAAGATTCATAATGTTTTTCCGAAAATCTTGAATTCGCTGTTATGGTGATGAATATCGTGTGAACTTCTCAGAACGTCTCTAATAGCTTGGTGTATTGATTTAAAATTAATAAAATAACGTACCGCACGTCAATATTGACAAACTGCATATGTCTCGTACTTTTCAGTCAATTTGTGGATTGAAGGATATTCCTGTAAAATATGTGTTATATGACGTTGCAAACAACAGTTATATCTACCCGTCCGGTAAACTTCTCGATTAAAAAATTTAATTTTACGGTAAAGCGTACACACAGTGTCGATAAAGAGTCTTGCTTGGATAATAAAATTGCGGAAAGGAACTGTTACAGGCAGTACGTTGGATTGCAAGTCCTGAATATTCAGAATGAAAATGTCTGTTTCGGGAAGTCCTGCAGAGCCCTCACCTGGAGCATGATCACGTGATTGTGCCAGCACGCAGTCTATCAGTATCCATTTAACGTAACCATGAGACTCAGCTTCCTTAAGCTTGTTTATCCATAAGGAATTATGTGAGTTGACATAACTCTTATCTCACAAACTTCAGCATCAGTTGTGAGTTCCGCAAATCGCTATCGCAAGTCAGAATCGAAACGTGTTTGTTACCCCATTTCCGCAAAATTCAACACTTTTTTACTGCCAGCTTTCGACAAACCGGAACATCAACTGGTTTTGCCTGTCAACTATAAGGCATTTGCAACATCGTCGCAACTATCATTGGACAACTTGTTAGTAAACTTGAAACCGTGGACAAGTAGGTGTGTTAGCGTTTTCTTCTCTATTCACAACCCTTCACAATGGGTTTCACACTCATACGCTTTGCAATCTTGGCTCTGAATATCGTTTTGAAGTTCAACGCACTGTATGCCGATCCTTTTGTCTACGGACCAAGTGATACAACGGCGATAGCTGGTACCACGGCGACGATGAGCTGCAAGCTTGCCCATCACTGGAAGGATTTCAATACGGTTGACTGGTACGTTGACGGTTCTTCCGTCGCTTTTCGGAGAAGCAAGAACAACAACGGCGTGCATACTCTCACAATCGTTGGCGTCAATAAAACGGACGAAGGAAACTACACATGCGTGTTCAGGGGCGTCAGTTCCTCAACAGCTCAACTACAGGTATTGCAAATTCCTAAACCGTCGCTTGTCGAACAACCAGTGAGTGTACAGTCGCTCCGGGACAAAGATATTCGATTCGATTGTAAAATCAAAAATTTCAATGCGGACTATATGGAAGTTTACTGGATCAAAGGACACGAAATTGTTGCTCAAACCATAAGACCGAACACAGACTTATTGCCGATGGAGGACTCTCGGTATGCTATTCAAACAGAAAGAGAAGCTGGTTACCATAATTTCAAGTTAAGAATAAGAGAGGTCACAGTTTACGATAGTGGCTATTTCCAGTGCCGCGTTCTCCTTGTCGGGCAGCGATACATTTTGTTTTCAGATAGCGCCAAGCTATTCGTAATTCATCCTCCACACAGTCAGTATCCCCGATGCAGCTTGCGGAAACCGAAACCAGTCTACGAAGAAAACGATAACATCGTCACTGACTGTATGACGCGAGGCGGTAACGCGCCTGTTTCGCTGTCGTGGTCGAAGAACGAAAGAAAGTGGAACTCATCGCTGGTGACCTACATCCACAGAAACCACTACATGTACACTAGACGAACCTGGGAGTTATCTCCGGACGACAATGGTGCTGTCATCACCTGCACGTTAGAAGGTGACGCCATTTTGACAGACAGAAAGTGCACGATTGGACCTTTAGTTGTACGTTTTAAACCGATCCTCTCCATAAATCCGCGGATCGACCGGGTAAATTGCGGAGAAGTTGCGTCGATCACGTGCTCTGCGCGTGCAAATCCTATCGTTTCCAAGTACAGGTGGTTGATCGACGACAAAGTTATCTCGGATTCGGATAGTCGATTTGAAGTGGTACATGCCAAACATGAAACTTCACTGAAATTGTACAATTCACTTGGAACGCCTGGAACAGTTAGCGTAAATATAACTTGCGAAGTGATAAACACCGCACAAATAAAAAGCGTCGATACAATCGCTTTGCAAGAGAAAGCAGTGACTAAACCACCATCGACAAGAACAACAACAGTCAAACTGTCGTTAGCTGGCGTCATATTTGAGAGTTGCCCCACTAGTACTGTCTCCGTAACCAAGGAAAAATCGGTTATTGGTGTGACGAAAGGATATACCGTTATGGCAAGAAATGCAATGTCGTTGCCTCTCTATGTTGTAATATCTCTTGTTTTGGCATTCGTTGCCGTGGTGATCGTTGTGGTAACCGTTGTTTATATTTACTGCAAGAAACGAAGAGATGCATTGGGTTGTGAAGCTGTAAACGTGAAGCCATATTGAAGTTCGCCGTGAACGACATTGGCATGAACTGTGCCGTTTAGGGTTGGATTATTGTGTCGTCTGCATCGCTGAAAAATCATTTGATTTTAGAATTAATTGCCTCGCAAATTATTTCGAACGCAACTTCTACATGTACAATGACACGGAATAGACCAGTTTTTGCTCCACCATGCATGTGTACTAAATTTTCCCCAGCCTGGAAAGCAGTTGTTTGAGTAAACAATGCCTAAACTAACACACAGTGCCTTAAAGGGGCTGTGACTTAAGTAACACAAACATAAATGTACATTTTAAGGAAACCTTGTAACAAAACATGTAAGGTACAAAAAACATGAATATTTCGCAGAATCATCAGAAAAAGACAAGAATTGACTAGGGCACTATACGCCAGAGAATAATTGACCAGGGCAACTGCTCCAGAGAATAGGTCCCTGGTGTCACCAATATTCACAACGTGTCGAATCGGGCGAGATCACGTCTTCTCCGAGATGGCGGTGGATTTGAACTGAAACGAAAACATTGCTGATTTTCAAGCGGGTTGTAAGCAGCTGATGTTTTTAATATTCGAAGTATGTATCAAAGTGTGTTTCAGTGAAAGTGGTTGTTTGTTTGTTTGTTTGTTTCAATCAAACAGAGATTTTTTTAAAGTTTATCAACTTTAGAATAAGATGTAAATGTATTTTTGACCTACATACGTGAAAGAAAGCATCCACGAAAATACATTGATGTTCATTTTCTTATTATCAAACGGAAAACATGCTTAACGTAAGTATATAAAATTGTGTTTCTTCTTTACATTATTCTGTACTATTCGACAGTTAACCTCATCGATTAAACACTACTTTGAATTTGATTTTATTAAATTATCTTTCACTTTTACTGTTCTCGATTATGCAGATAAAATGATACTGACAAGACCACCGTAAAAGTTGAATAACTGACATCAATGGGTAGTTTCCAGTCAATGTCAAAGTTTGATAAGGTGAAAGATTGTGTGATATTTCTAGATGAGGCCAGATCTAGAAATTAGTCATGAACTTGGTTTACGAATTATATACAGATACATAACCACAAGACAGATTTCAATTCTACCAACACTGCAAAAGTAAATATTAAAGTCTAAAAAACTAGACACTCACTATTTCTGTAACACTTTTTGAATCCTATTGCTGTAACAGCATCACTTTTTAACAGGACATGTTAAAATACATTCAGAACAAGTAAAAAAAAATATTGTTATGGCATGTTATGTAATATGGCTCGTAAAATTAGGAAAAGGTATTTCAGGGGAATTTTTTAAACTTTCATTGTTGGCAGCTAAGACCCATAAAACACAGTAAAATTTAGAATTCTGTGTTAAAGGGATATAGTCGTCGGAACTTCGCTCAAAGGTCGTATGGGACCCATACGACCCATGGCAACAATGTTTCCAAGGCACAATGGTGACTGATGACAGTTAAAACATATCTGTCATAATCTATCATCGTATAATTTAAATGTTGCAACTATGATGATGAGGTGCATCTTGATATCGTTTACGAAATAGTATGTTTGTAAACAAGAAACTCGCACAGGCGCAGTTCCGACGACTATACCCCTTTAAAGACTAGAACACAATAAACACGCATAGAATATAGCTTTGGTACACCTTTAGATTTAGGTGTTCAAGTGGTGTTCAAACCTGAAAACAACAAAGCAGAGCGGTGATGTTTAGTTGATGGAATTTACTCTGAAAAGACAATATAATACCTTGAATAACGTACAAGCATTATTTATAAACTTGAATGATAAATACTCCTTTTTTACAGTGGTTAAAGTAAAAACAAAGTGAGTATGATCTATATATCTCTTTACAGTCTAAAACAGTCTCAAAGTACAAAAAATAGAAATCATCCTACACTGTAGATCATTTATTTTATAATTCATTATTGTACTTGGGCCTCAGCCCAAGTACATTTGTTTTCATTCCGCGGGAAAAAACTCTGTAAGGTATAACCATTTCTGGCTGAGACCAGAGAGGGCAAAATGTCTTGGCTTCATCTTTCTTGGCATAATAAATGGCTAATGATGTTAACTGAATGGAAGTGCTGCTCTCAGCCAGTCTTGAATAAGTGAGGTGTGAATATTAATGCTTCTCTATCTGAGTTTTTGCCACAAAATCTTCTGAATATAATCAAAATGTGCATCGAAATGCAACAATTAATGCACCCTCCGTTTCCTAGGCGATGGCACGACCCTTGCTACACCCACTGGACGAGCCAAAGTGGAAGGGTAATTTCAGTTTGGTCGAACAAGAGGGCTCGAGACCAGAATTTAACATTTAAACTTGAAACATGTTTAATCGCTGACAAGATGTGGACAGTGTTAATCAAAGCAAAAGTGTAAAAAGGAAAGGTTTTATATCCCGGACACAATGAAAAACATTACGACTGGAAACTGTACCCCCAGTTGAGAATAGTAATGCCCACAGCGATGGAGAACACTTATCCTTGAGCTGAGAAAACCAGACCATCATTTCGAAATAGAGCTGCAGATTCGAGAAGCTCGTTCAAAAAAGCTAGGTACACCCCATAAAGGGGTGGTTTCGAGTTTTGAGGGCAAATTTCGCCTCCTTCATATGGAAATCGTACGTTTGTTTTTCCAGGAGAACACACCATTTGACACAAAATTTGCATGTAAAGGGGTCGCCAGTAAGCACGTGGTCAAATCAGGCATAAGAAACAATATGAAATGTTGAGTAAAGCCAGTCCAAAATAAACTGATTTGAACTTTTGTGTTTGTAATTTATACCACTGCAGTAACATTACCTTTTTTTGACAACATCACACAATGTAATACGTTCTGAAACTGAATACTCCGACGTATTCTGTGTCTCCTTTGCTAAAAAATACGGTATGCCGATTACCATGTAAGGAGATGATGACGTCAAGACAGATTTGTAGTGCGTTTGGTCCTGGATGGTGCACGAAGTTTTGTCAAGGTAGCTTGTGTATTTATTTCCTAAATGGGAGAGATTAGGGTCGATCTAAACGAAGGCCGAAGAATGTTATGATACTCTAAGCGAGCTGAACTCTAACGCGAATGGTTGGATAATTTGGAGGATGTCTAGAATGATCTCGTTTCATTAAGATTATTTGGCGGTCAGTATTGAATTTCAACTGCGTCACAAGTTTGCGAAATGAGTATTCCGTCGAACGGTCAACGAACGATATTTTAGAAATCTGGAGACATGGCACATCGCATTTTTATTTTAGTATTTTATATTTTACAAAAGATTTAAGAAGCAATGATTTTGTCGAAAATTCTGAAAAAAATATAGGAAGATTTGATCGCGAACACATTTTCACTTGGGGTCAACTAGCCCTGCGTACGATGCTGTGTGTTCCCTACAGCTAATCGCCCCGCTCACCACAGCCTAGTCTGGCAGAGACCCTGCAATTCGCGTTCTTCCCTGTTCGAACACGCGCGCACCCTCAGAGACGCGATGCGAATCCAGGGTCTGGACGTTCTTGCAAGCGACCGGTCGGATTTCTGCCTGATCCGGGTACTTATAGAACTCCACACACCCGTTAATCAAAACAAAAATGACAAGTAGCATAGCCAAATAAAATGAAAAATGAAAAAATAAAACATACCACGTATATAGTCTACCGGCTACTAGTATATATTCTCTCCGCCCAGTTAGATAGGTGTTTCTTTTGAGGTCACTACCCTTATGAATATCCATGCCCTTGCAAAAACGGACAGTCGCTGTGTCTGGCAGCGCGTGCTCACAGCTGCACAGTGTAGCTTTCGAATGCAGGCCCACCGGGTGCGCACAAAACAAGGCACAGCGACTGTGGAGAGTCTAACCACATCCCTGCAAGACCCGTACGTAGAGTCGGTGACTTCAAATCCATTTTGGGACTTGACGTAAAAAGCCAAATTACTGCCGAAATTCAGCGTTCTTTGGCCCAAGTCGTATCCCAGCCTACCTCAGCTACTCGATCGCTTCCAAAAATGACAGTCTTTTATTCACTTCTCGTAAATAACCGTCGATGTCGGCAACTCTCTCGCTAGCCCTGCGTACGATGCTGTGTGTTAGCTGTAGCACATAGCATCGTACGCAGGGCTAGGGGTCAACATGGGGTCGCAGCCATGTTGCCTCAAAACTTATTTCTGTCTGCACTCAAAACTCAAAAATGTCGGATATGAACCTGAAAAATCGATGCAATTTTTTCAAACTTCGGCGAAATTTCAGCCTATAGACAAAATTTCATCTAGGTAAGGTAAATTTACTGAAATTTGATCGACAAATAATCCTGACTATGAGCTTGAACGTGACAGCTCGCCTTCTCCGGGAAGTCAAGTATCCAGCTGCCCATACACAGTTGCCCATATGGCCAGGTTTATGAGATTGTTTTCAAGCGACGGCGGCAGACCGTACGGGGCTCTGGATATGAACCTACCGCCGGTGTAGCTGTAATAACTGTTGCGTTGTTTTTAGTGCCCACGGACGAAGTCCTGGGGGAGTTATAGGTTTGGTCATGTCAGTCCGTCCGTCCGTCCGTTCACGCAGATATCTCAGACATGACATGCCCTTATAAATTTCTTTCAAACTTTGCACAAGAATAGTACCCAACCCCATACAGATGCACGTCGATTTGTTTCACAATGCGATCGAATTTGGCCGTGTTAGAGGACTTTTTAGTTTACACCTCCATAGACTCCTATGTATAAGGCAGTTCTCCATAGACTCCCTTGTATAAGGCCAAGAAAAATAAAAATTTAGTTTCTCATCGTATTCATATTGCCTAAAGGATGCATTGACACAGTTTTTTGTCCCCACGGATAAAGTCCAGGGGGCTTATAGATTGGGTCATATCCGTCCGTGAGTCCATCAGTGAGTCCATCGGTTCACGCAGATATCTCAGACATTTTGACAAAATATCATGTGACCTTGGTGACCTTTGACCTCAAATATACATTATTGTC
This sequence comes from Ptychodera flava, assembly GCF_041260155.1. Classification (NCBI taxonomy): domain Eukaryota; kingdom Metazoa; phylum Hemichordata; class Enteropneusta; family Ptychoderidae; genus Ptychodera; species Ptychodera flava. The sequence goes on along the minus strand of NC_091937.1, from coordinate 22,252,260 downwards.
CATAACTCAGTAACCACAAGTGCTAAACCGTTCATATTTGGTATGATGGGACACCTTATGACGCCATATATTGTACCCCATTAATTATGCGCATATCTAATTTTGAGCGAGCCAATAGAGCTAGAGGTCTGATTTTGGTATATAGGGATAAGTTAACAATATAATTTGTTTGACAAAACGTCACGTGACCTCAATGACCTTTGACCTCAAATATACACATTTGTCCACAACTCAGTAACCACAAGTGCTACACCCTTCATATTTGGTATGATAGGACACCTTATGACACCATATATTGTACCTCATTAATTATGCGCATATCTTATTTTGAGCGAGCCAATAGGTCTGACTTTTGGTATATAGGAATAACTTAGCAATACAATTATTATGACAAAATGTGACGTGACCTCAATGACCTTTGACCTCAAATATATATATTTGTCCATAACTCAGTAACCACAAGTGCTACAGCCTTCATATTTGGTATGATGGGACACCTTATGACACCACATATTGTACCTTATTAATTATGCGCATATCTAATTTTGAGAGAGCCAATAGAGCTAGAGGTCTGATTTTTGGTATATAGGAATAACTTACCAATACAATTATTTTGACAAAATGTCACGTGACCTCAATGACCTTTGACCTCAAATATATATATTTGTCCACAACTCAGTAACCACAAGTGCTACACCCTTCATATTTGGTATGATGGGACACCTTATGACACCACATATTGTACCTCATTAATTATGCGCAAATCTAATTCTGAGCAAGCCAATAGAGCTGGATGTCCGATTTTTGGTATATAGGGATAACTATAGGGTAGAAATCTAAATATGCCCATCTAAATATTAGACATCTACCATCGAGAACAAAAGAAATTTGCTGTAATTTGAACATTTAAGTAGTTTAAGCAATTTCCACTATATATAAAGAACCCCTGCCTCAAACTCCACAAAAGTTGCTAGACATGTTTTGCCGTTGTCATGCCATTGCTTTGTTTAATAACCAGTTAATCAAATGCCTAATTGACAGGAGGAAATTCAAGACCATATTTGAATAGTAGTATATATTGTCCTCAAAATTACTCTATCACGGCCCAAGTACTCATTGCCTTCAGCAATACTGCCTTGTTATTATTATTATTATTATTATTATTATTATTATTATTATTATTATTATTATTATTATTATTATTATTATTATTATTGTACTTGGGCCTCAGCCCAAGTACATTTGTTTTCATTCCGTGGGAAAAAACTCTGTAAGGTATAACCATTCCTGGCTGAGACCAGGGAGGGCAAAATGTCTTGGCTTCATCTTTCTTGGCATAATAAATGGCGTAATGATGTTAACTGAATGGAAGTGCTGCTCTCAGCCAGTCTTGAATAGTGAGATGTGAATATTAATGCTTCTTTATCTGAGTTTTTGCCACAAAATCTTCTGAATAATCAAAATGTGCATCGAAATGCAACAATTAATGCACCCTCCGTTTCCTAGGCGATGGCACGACCCTTGCTACACCCACTGGACGAGCCAAAGTGGGAGGGGTAATTTCAGTTTGGTCGAACAAGAGGGCTCGAGACCAGAATTTAACATTTAAACTTGAAACATGTTTAATCGCTGACAAGATGTGGACTAGTGTTAATCAAAGTATTAAGTGTGTAAAAGAAAGGTTTTATATCCCGGACACAATGAAAAACATTACGACTGGAAACTGTACCCCAGTTGAGAATAGTAATGCCCACAGCGATGGAGAACACTTATCCTTGAGCTGAGAAAACCACACCATCATTTCGAAATAGAGCTGCCGATTCGAGAAGCTCGTTCAAAATAGCTAGGTACACCCCATAAAGGGTGGTTTCGAGTTTTGAGGGCAAATTTCGCCTCCTTCATATAGAAATCGTACGTTTGTTTTTCCAGCAGAACACACCATTTGACACAAAATTTGCATGTAAAGGGGTCGCCAGTAAGCACGTGGTCAAATCTGGGGCTGACTCGCAGCGTGTTTGCAAGGTTATATCTGATTGGTCGATTGTCACTATTCACAGCCACTTAGGGAGTCTATTTGTATTGTTTTCATTATATTGGTAAGATTCAGCCACCCAATTGGATAACAGCTTCGAAATCGCTGCGAGTCGCCCCCAAATCTGGCATAAGAAACAATATGAAATGTCGGGTAAAGCCAGTCAATATAAACTGATTTGAACTTTTGTGTTTTGTAATTTATACCACTGCAGTAACATTACCTTTTTTTGACAACATCACACAATGTAATACGTTTTGAAACTGAATACTCCGACGTATTCTGTGTCTCCTTTGCTAAAAAATACGGTATGCCGATTACCATGTAAGGAGATGATGACGTCAAGACAGATTTGAAGTGCGTTTGGTCCTCGATGGTGCACGAAGTTTTGTCAAGGTAGCTTGTGTATTTATTTCCTGAATGGGAGAGATTAGGGTCGATCTAAACGAAGGCCGAAGAATGTTATGATACTCTAAGCGAGCTGAACTCTAACGCGAATGGTTGGGTAATTTGGAGGATGTCTAGAATGATCTCGTCTCATTACATGTAAGATTATTTGGCGGTCAGTATTGAATTTCAACTGCGTCACAAGTTTGCGAAATGAGTATTCCGTCGAACGGTCAATGAACGATATTTTAGAAATCTGGAGACATGGCACATCGCATTTTTATTTTAGTATTTTATATTTACAAAAGATTTAAGAATCAATGATTTTGTCGAAATTCTGAAAAAAATATAGGAAGATTTGATCGCGAACACATTTACACTTGGGGTCAACTAGCCCTGCGTACGATGCTGTGTGTTCCGCTACAGCTAATCGCCCCGCTCACCACAGCCCTGCAAAGACCCGTACGTAGGTTCGGTGACTTCAAATCCATTTTGGGACTTGACGTAAAAAGCCAAATTACTGCCGAAATTCAGCGTTCTTGGGCCCAAGTCGCATCCCAGCCTACCTCAGCTACTCGATCGCTTCCAAAAATGACAGTCTTTTATTCACTTCTCGTAAATAACCGTCGATGTCGGCAACTCTCGCTACTTTTAGCCCTGCGTACGATGCTGTGTGTTAGCTGTAGCACATAGCATCGTACGCAGGGCTAGGGGTCAACATGGGGTCGCAGCCATGTTGCCTCAAAACTTATTTCTGTCTGCACTCAAAACTCAAAATATCAAATATCGGAAATATCGGATATGAACCTGAAAAATCGATGCAATTTTGTCAAACTTCGGCGAAATTTCAGCCTATAGACAAAATTTCATCTAGGTAAGGTTTTCAAGCGACGGCGGCAGACCGTACGGGGCTCTGGATATGAACCTACCGCCGGTGTAGCTGTAATAACTGTTGCGTTGTTTTTAGTGTCCACGGACGAAGTCCTGGGGGAAGTATAGGTTTGGTCATGTCAGTCCGTCCATCCGTTCACGCAGATATCTCAGACATGCCCTGGTCAATTTCTTTCAAACTTTGCACAAGAATAGTACTCAACCCTATACAGATGCACGTCGATTTGTTTCACAATGCGATCGAATTTGGCCGTGTTAGAGGACTTTTTAGTTTACACCTCCATAGACTCCCATGTATAAGGCAGTTCTCCATAGACTCCCATGTATAAGGCCAAGAAAATAAAAATTTAGTTTCTCATCGTATTCATATTGCCTAAAGGATGCATTGACACAGTTTTTTGTCCCCACGGATAAAGTCCAGGGGGCTTATAGATTGGGTCATATCCGTCCGTGAGTCCATCAGTGAGTCCATCGGTTCACACAGATATCTCAGACATTTTGACAAAATATCATGTGACCTTGGTGACCTTTGACCTCAAATATACATTATTGTCCATAACTCAGTAACCACAAGTGCTAAACCTTTCATATTTGGTATGATTATGCGCATATCTAATTTTGAGCGAGCCAATAGAGCTAGAGGTCTGATTTTTGGTATATAGGGATAAGTTAATAATATAATTTGTTTGACAAAACGTCACCTTTGACCTCAAATATACATATTTGTCCACAACTCAGTAACCACAAGTGCTACATCCTTCATATTTGGTATGATAAGACACCTTATGACACCACATATTGTACCTCATTAATTATGCGCATATCTAATTTTGAGCGAGCCAATAGAGCTAGAGGTCTGAATTTTGGTATATAGGAATAACTTAGCAATACAATTATTTTGACAAAATGTCACGTGACCTCAATGACCTTTGACCTCAAATATATATATTTGTCCACAACTCAGTAACCACAAGTGCTACACCCTTCATATTTGGTATGATGGGACATCTTATGACACCACATATTGTACCTCATTAATTATGCACATATCTAATTCTGAGCAAGCCAATAGAGCTGGATGTCCGATTTTTGGTGTATAGGGATAACTATAGGGTAGAAATCTAAATATGCCCATCTAAATATTAGACATCTAGCATCGAGAACAAAAGAAATTTGCTGTAATTTGAATATTTAAGGAGTTTAAGCAATTTCCACTATAAATAAAGAACCCCTGCCTCAAACTCCACAAAAGTTGCTAGACATATTTTGCCGTTGTCATGCCATTGCTTCGTTTAATAACCAGTCAATCAAATGCCTAATTGACAGGAGGAAATTCAAGACCATATTTGAATAGTAGTATATATTGTCCTCAAAATTACTCTATCACGGCCCAAGTACTCATTGCCTTCAGCAATACTGCCTTGTTATTATTAAACTTTATTTAAAGAGGGTAATCTGAGTTACAAATCAAATTGTAATTTACATCAGAGCCCTCTGAGAGCTCGAAAAAGTACATGCGTATAAATAGCAAATACAATGTACATGTAAATACAGCAAGTGTTCAAAATAAGGATGAGTAACATCTTCATTGCAACAAAAGAAAATAAATTAATCTACATCTGATTTATGTTTCCAAACAACAGAAAGTACGACATTTTTTTCTTTTAAATTCCTTTGATTGTTTTCAATGGTCACATTTCTTGCAATTTTGAATTCCAATTTTCAAAACAACCGTGGCAGTAAACAACCAAACCAAACTTACCAAACTTTTGGTGAGTGATTGGCTTTAGTAAAAACATGAAATGTTTTTCACCGTGCATAATTTCAATGAACAACCTTTTAATGTACAACAGTCTCGTTAAAACCAATGGATGTATTTGCAAACTTAACTGACAATTATCATTTACGCTTTCGATATGTGACTGTCTACATACTCCAGTAAAGTAAAAAATATAGGATTCCCTTAGTTTAAGATAAAATGTAGACTTGGTTCAAGTCTGTGATTTGTGAATGTTTGAGTGGAGTGAACGCAATGATTTGTATTCTGCTTTCATGTGAAACGCGCGCATGAGTGGACGCGATGAGTGGAGTGAACGCTATACAGCGGAGTTTCACCCGGAATCACAGACTTGGCTTTCTTGCACGATCTGCGTTGCTATAAATTATTCATGAGATGACGTTTTCTTTACTCATATATTATTCATAAGATGACATCACTAAATTTTACACATTGGGAGGAGTTTACCAATTGACACAAACGGGACGTGCATCAAGCTCACATGGCGTTGTTGACAACATGTCGAGTGCGATCACTTCCACAAAAGTCAGCACGACCTCTGTTGTATCACCGAAAACGCGTGAAAATATCTGTGTTGTTTGTGGGGCCCATGTTGCAAAATGCGAAAATCGTCGCCGGTTATTCAAGGATGGAAAAAGACACCGTCTTACAGTTGTAGCCTGTTCCCCTTACGTGCCCAAAGCGATTGAAATCAAAACAATGTGGGGCGACTTCATATGTCAGTGATTTTCCGCTGCCGGTTGGTGTGCAGACGAACACATCTTTTCCCTCAATGTAACTCTCAACAAGCTTTCTTTGGTAATCTCGCATGATTAGCGATGGTCGACCGATCAGTTGTAAAACGCGGTTGATGTACGAACTTGATGCCATTATTCGCCCAGATATAAAACGTACTCGATGTCTAGCTTTGCACGGAGATGACAACAAACTTTTTAATGCATGCAGAGGTTTATTAGCATGCGTTCTTCTTATTGGCCAGAATAACGGCGGAGGCTGTCAATCATTTTGTATTTGCTCTACGTCACTGTGTACACAGTCCGTCTCACCGCCTGTACTTTGCAAGAAGTCCAAGTCGGTGAATCCGGCAGAAACTAACTCACTACTGCGCAGACTCAAACGTGACGCATTCAATCGCTGGGAAAACCTGGCGTGAGCTGCCAAATTCCGGATAGGTTTGTACGAAATAGGAGAGACACAAGAGAAACTATTATGAATGATTTTATTTTTTTTAAATTCACCGACTTGAACCAAGTCTAAAAAATGTTAAAGTGAAAGAAAAATGTGGAACATGGATCTTTAACACTTTCTACATTTTCCCCGCACAACAAACTCATAAAAACGAAAGGGTTTGTCGACTTCAATTCGTCAAATCTTGCATAACAATTTTTAATAGATTGAACTTTCAAGAATATGCTCATCAAATATTAGAGTGCTCGTAATTTTGACTTCATCTGTGTTCTGTATCTTCAGAAATTTCCCTATTCATCGCCTAAACATGATGAAATGTCAATCATTCAGTTTTCAAACTTAGCCTGTACTCGGTTTAAAGTGCGTATTGCTATATCGAAATAGCGATAATTTAGTGGGGACTGAAATTCAACTGAAATAAGTAAAATGATGTCTTTACTCATGTGCTATTGATAAACTGAATTATACCGATGTTCTATTGATAAACTGAATACTACACATTTCGACGAGTTTTTGGAGTTAAACAAGAAAGAGAAGACTAGTTAACATCCATATCAAAAATATATAAATACTGTCAAAATCACAGCTACACATATTGTAATGCTAAGATATACATAGAAGCTGATCTGTGGGTTTTTTTATAACTCCAAATACCTGCCTATAGTGTATCCATCTAGCTCTGTCCGGCTAAATATTGACCTGAATTATTTAATGTAAACTGCATAGCGTCAAGGTGTTTGTGAATGACTACAGGACACAATCGGAAATAGGATGTAATAGTTAAGTCGGGCAAAAATGAAATATTTTTGTACTGTCTGGGGTTTTTTTACGTATATCGCAAATTTCTGTTTTGCTGAGCTTTTGAACACTTTCAACAGACGGACTTCATAACGTTTGGTGTTAAAGATTTTTGACACCGATGTTTCCGTAGTGTGAATGCTATTCGTTCAAATTTGAACAAATGCGACTATATTTTGCACACGTAAATACACGTCTACCGTCTGCAGTTTTTACAGTGAAGGAGATAATTTGGTGGATAGACCTTGTTGATCTACAAATACGCCCGCTGAAGGTCTACTGCAGACCGTCTCAAGATCTACCTGCGTCTAACGTATATCTGTCAGTTCCATAATGGTTTCATGTCCCACTTCATTGATGTTTTCGTACCCCGCTTCACTGAGTTGCGACCTCATGTTATCTGTAGACTCCCCCTGTGGCGAGTTTTCTTCGGACTTTTTCTTTCGTTTTTCATTGCGCATCATCAAGAGTATGACAAAGGTAAGGAATACTGTTATAGAAGCCAGCGTAATGATTACTAAGACTGCAATGTATGCCAACAATTCTTCACCTTCCCCTGATGGCTTATGAACAGTAATGTCTCCCATAGAGTGAGTTGTCGTTGCTCTTGAAGATGATGTTGATGTACTCTGTGACGGATATGTCGCTGTTGATATCGGCGTTGTTGGTTCTGTTAACGTATATGTTGTACTCTGTGGCACAGATACCGCCGCTGATCTCGACATTATGTTTCGGGCGGTTCTCGCGACTGTAGGCACTGATTTAAACGCCGTTACCACCGTTGTCAGCTCTGAGCGTACAGTCGAACGTTTGCCGCTGGTTGGGTTGTGTGTGACCGTGGGGGTGACAACCAGTGTTTGAATTGCGGCCTCGGTGGAAGCGGTTCTGGTTCTGTCATCATGAAAAGTAGATACTTGTGATGAGATGGTTAATACGTCTATTGGTGATGTTGCACCAATCTCTGCTTGCCCTGCAGTAGAGCCACGTGTTGTGGTTAGACTAGCTGACGACACTGCCATGACTGTGAGCGATACTTCAGTAATCCAGTGGTAAAGGCCATTTGGAAATTCCACACCACATCGGTAGAAACCACTGTCTGTATTCTCAACTAACATGAGCTGGAGATCGTAAGAGTAATCCTTCATCTCAACGGACAACCGAGAAAATTCATCGTTGCCATGTAACACGAACTCATTCCACGTTATCATTGTCATGTCTTTTTCCCAAACAAGATTCTGATTCTGTACGAATGGCGCCACCTGACATGTTAGCACGATTTCGTCGCCGGGACGAGCAGATATATCATTTCGTACGGGATCGACACGTTCTAAAACCGTCATCATTCCTTCACGTGACCATTCCGTTGTACCACTCTCTAACTGTAAACCACATCTGTATGATCCTGTGTCGTTCAACGTGACGTTTATGATGCTTATATCGTAAAAGCCTGCTGTATAGTTACCGATGATTTCGATTCGGCCAAATTTTCCATGGGAGATGAAATTTCGAAATGTCAACGTCTCAGACTCTTTCATCCAAAGAAGGGACAGACCTGGGCGTAATATGTTGGCTGTGCACGGCAAGATAGCTGTTCCGCCTTCGTAGATACCAATGTTAGTTGGTTCTGTCTTGAAGAATTCGTAAACAGTAAGTGTTGCTCTGCTTGACCATTTGTACTGACCATTGCCATACTCAACACCACAAATGTAGAACCCCGAGTCGCTTACTTCAGCGTGTTGTATTTCGATACTGCAAAGACTTTCACTTCTGTTGAAGACAACCTCGTACAGCGATATGATAGCATTGTGTTGTTTAAAGTTGTTGGACGAAATAAGCGTGTCGTCCTTTATCCACACGATAGAATGGTGATCCATGAGTCCATCGACTCTGCATGTCAGAGTCGCTTTCTCTGTCACATAAACAGACGTGTCAGCCGGTTCTTCAAGAAATATATGTGATTCCACACCCGCTAAATACAGTAGTGCAACCAAAATGCTTCTTACGGTGACTTGCTGAAAACCAATCATGGTTCCCATTATCTCTTCGTTAGCAGTTTCCTGAAATACCTTGATCTGAACTTTGTAACGTCGGGTGCTTTGAGTGTTTCCTGCATCCGGGTCTTGGGTTTAAAATACTAGCACACTCGATAGCACATGAATTGCCGCAACGTTAAAAATACCGCCAGCACCACTGTGTTGATCACTGGAATTCACAGCTCCGTACATAAAGTTTTTGACATCTTGCCAAATGAGCGACGCAGGTTATACCACCGAACGTTGTAAACCCAAACCGTGTGTAATCCATCGAGAAAGGTGATTTTGCACGTTATGAATTCTTGTAGGACAACATGTGACATTACAAACTTTAAGATAGCTTACTTTTAGGGGACGCAAATACGCATACAGTATGACCGCACAGAGAACTCTCTTCTTGCAAACTACCTCAGCAGCATACTTGCAGCATGTTATATATTGGCGAAACAAAGCGTCGCCTAGGCGATCGCTTTGCTGAACACCTTCGCACTGTGACCGACAACAAGCTCGCATACCCGGTGGCCAAACATTTTTTGTACACCACCCCATCGCGGTCAGTCTGACATGGCTGTGTCTGCTATTATTTCCATCACCGACTCTACCCGCCATAAACTCGAACAGGCCACTATTTTCAAACTCGGCACTTTGGCACCAGCCGGCATGAATGCATACTTTAACGCGTTTGACCGTTCTCTTGTTTGATTGGCTGTTTTTCTTTCTTGCGTTTTCACGTTTCTCTAGCGAGTTTTTAGTACTGATGAAGGGTTGCACCCGAAACTTCTGTGCATTTTAGTCTCTGCTTTGCAAGTGTTTTATTTCCCGCTGGTCGGTTAGTATTTTACTGTATTTGTTTAACTTTGCAGTTTTTATCTTAACAAGTATTGTATTTCCCGCTAGTCGGCCAATTTTTTACTGAACTCTCTTCTTGTACCTGCTTGATTCATTTCAGCTGTAATATCGGTAACATGGGAAAAACATGAGAAAATTGGTTACTTTATTACATTGAGAACAGGAAATAAAATTTCCGTAATTTCATCGATATACACATCAATAAAATAGAAAACCGAAAAAACGTCTCCAACCGCAGACGTGTCAGTCGGTTCTTCAAGAAATACCAGTGATTCCACACTCGCTTCATACAGGAGTGCAACCAAAATGCTTCTTACGGTGACTTGTTGAAAACCAATCATGGTTCCCGTTATCTCTTCGTTAGCAGTTTCCTGAAATACCTTGACCTGAACTTTGTAACGTCGAGTGCTAAATTGAGTGTTTCCTGCATCCGGGTCTTGAGTTTAAAATACTAGCACACTCGACAGCACATGAATTGCCGCAACGTTAAAAATACCGCCAGCACCACTGTGTTGATCACTGGAATTCACAGCTCCGTACATAACGTTTTTGACACCTTGCCAAATGAGCGACGCAGGTTATACCACCGAACGTTGTAAACTCAAACCGTGTGTAATCCATCGAGAAAGGTGATTTTGCACGTTATGAATTCTTGTAGGACAACATGTGACATTACAAACTTTAAGATAGCTTACTTTTAGGGGATGCAAATAGCATACAGTTATGACCGCACAGGGAACTCTCTTCTTGCAAACTACCTCAGCAGCATGTCATTTCATCTCCACGTCGCTATCCAGAGATCGCCGTATGTCGAGTTGATCATTAAGCATGCAATTGTACCAGCAGTGCCGAAATGTCATACGCATGGTTAAATGTCACTATTTCTAATTTCAATGCTTACTTCGGTCGCAGTGCCTCTTTCTCGATTTTGTAGTGAACAGTGGAATGAAATGCAGATTTTTGTTTCGGTATCGCCGTCCACAAACGTGTGTACAGTAAGGTTAATAAGCATCTAAGTCAATATACTTGTATTAGCTATTATATTGTAGCTTTGTGACGTCACTCCCAGATTGTTACTGATAATGTATCCGATTATCCAGTATTGTGCCCCCAGATGTTTTTTTACATCTACAAATTCACTGGCATTGCCAAAGTTATAAAATAATTTCAATAGTGTAGCCCGGGCCAACAATGGACTCAAGCAAGAAACTTTGTACTTTCGTCAATCATTGGCCGGGCGGGGGTACATTATTTGCGTAAGTATTCACTGAGAATATTTGTTAATCTGTGGACCTTGTCAGAATATATTGCTCTAGGTGCAAGTTAATTAAAATTGAAATCACTTAAAATGCCACTTGCTTAATACATATCTGCTGTTGGAAAACTGGTGTTTTCAGTTGCGTCAACATCAATAAAACAGATTCTTATTGATCATCGGACTTTCGGACTTCATAATCAGTTTATATTTTAGACTATCATGAAAGGTTTTTATTTTTTGAATTCCCTACCTACTGAGCAGTGTTGTTTTATAGAATAGCCTTCCTAACATTGCCAGGTTTTCAAAATTCGTAAGTAAGTTACAATGCAATGAGAGTAATACATGTCTAACATGAGAGAGAGAGAAAATAAAATTATAGCGAAATTGTAGCGGAATTACGCTGTAATGCTTGTTTATTACATTCGTTGCCGTGTGTATCGTTTTAGTTACCGTTTGTTTTCTTCCATATTTCAAGAAACGAAGAAGTAAGCTTATACTGAGATATGAAGCCTACACTTGAAGCCATATTGAAGTTTGTCGTGATTGGCATTGCCGTGAACTTTGTCATTCAGAACCGGGCGACTGAGCGTCACCTGCACTGCCAGTAACTATGTGACATTGCCAAGTATCAGCTCCAAGTGTGAGTGCTGGATGTGACAATATCTTAGGCAAGACTGTGCAAAGCTTGACTCGACAAATTCTCCTTTCAGTTTATGCCGTCTCTACCTAGGAATATGTCTGTGCTCATCATAAAAGCCACCATTACCCAACCAGGGTTCTACGTGAACAATGCCAGTGGACCAGTTTTCGTTCAACAATGTTGCAAACGTTTGTCATTGACTCAAAACAACTCCTGGAAGTAAACTGTCTTGTAATTGGGTAACATAAACATCAATTTACATGTTTAAGAGAATCTTGTAATCTAACATGAAATTAAACAGACTATTTTGTCGAATCATCAGTGAAAATAGCTAAAAGTTATTCCAGAACTGCATGCATCATATTGTCGCTCACTGTTGCTGGGAGCTCTATAGGCCTGATATTCAGAAGGCCAGCTTTGTTCCTGTTCATAAAATGAACATGTGATCAATAGTTTAAAACATAGGCCTATATTTCAATTCCAATTCCAATTCTTAACTTACAAGTTAATAGGCGAGTTAATATTTTTGAATTATTAACTTTCCAAGGGCGAATAACAGTTAATACGTACTGTAAAAAGGCTACTAGCACTGAGAACGAACTTCAAGGAAAGGCTTTAAATTATAATTTCAATGGCATGTTTAAGCAGCTAGCAAAGGAGATAAAAATAAAACCTTTAATTTCGCTGATGAGATGCATCCTATTTTCAATAATATGGAAAGTTAATATCATAGGCAATGAATTTAAAACTTTAACATTGCTTACGATTGATTAAGTTCATAAAGCAAAAGTGTTCAACTTAGAATACATTACTTTGGACGTAATTTATCGGATGAATCATCCATATTTTTGTTTTGTACCGTCTCAAAAGTTTTAACTTAAAAAGGGCTTCAAGTAAAAATGCGAAATTATCATAGATTAAGTTAGTTATAAATTCATGATATATGGTGACGAATTATATAAATATACGGTAATTTGTCACGAACGATTCAGCAGTGTAAATAATATGTGTATACTGTTTCTGTTAACGTCAAGAACAGTTACGGTATAATTGAATGGTCAATCCTTCAGGAGTGGCCATAGTTATTAAAATTAGAAAGGTTTAAATGCCCAGAAACCGTTTCATATGCTGTAAAATGCTAGAAAATAATTCACCAATATATAACATTACATTCATCGTCTAAATATGAAACATGAGTTTATGTTGCCCTATAAAGGCAGAAGACTGTGCCTTTACACGTCAAAGTTTTACGAAAACACAACAGCAATGGTTCCTTTTGGGCAATCAAAGGTCGTTCGAGTGTAGATATCTAAGCGAGACCATACTTAACACGTCATCAAATACTTTCCATACACTGAAGTAACATTCTTACTGGCTGTAAATTAATGACCAGGTTGACAACGAGTTACTTGTACAGTAGATATTACTTTTACAAGTACTATGCGCTACTGACATTACAACAAGGGTTGCCTTTTGACATTTAACCCATGTTCTGTTTATCTCGAGGTATTTTTGTCTGACGGAGAGTGACGTTATACTCGTCTGCAGTTTAAAAGTAAAATTTAGTTTCAAACAGGTATGTCATGCGTGTCAAGGAAAACAACAACGTGATTTACTCCATGAGGTCATATCGACAGCAAAACCAAAATATCGTGACATTATTTACATCAAGATCTTACAGTTCCGTTGCTGACGTTAAAGCAAGCAGGTACTTTGAAAAAATGGAATAAAAAATACACCGTTGGGTAAGACTTTAACGTGAGTATTGGCTTTCCAATCCAACACCTTGAATTCGATCAGACCGCCTGATGATCTACGAAACGTAGATATGTTCCATTAGGAGGTTTCGTGTCCTGCTTCCCTGAGTTGCGGTTGCGCCCTCAGCTCATCTGTACACTCTTCTTGTGGCGAGTTTTCTTCTGATTTTTTCTTTCGTTTCTCATTGCGCATCATCAAGAGTATGGCACAGGTAAGAAACAAGGTTACAAAAGCCAGCGTAATGATTACTATGATACCAATGTTTACCAACAATTCTTCACCGTCCCACGATGATTTTTGAATAGGAACGTCTTTTATATAGTGAGTTCTAGTTAGTCTTCTAGATGATCTCGATGTTCTCTGTGACGGATATGTCGCTGTTGATATTGGTGTCGTCTGTTTTGTTAACGAGTATGCTGTACTTTGTGGCAGAGGTACTGGCACCGATCTGGGCAATATGTTCCGTGCGGTTAATGCATCTATTAATGATGTTGTAGCACTCTGTGCTTGCCCAGCAGTAGACACATGCGTTGTGGTTGGACTAGCTGAAGACACTGCCATGACAGTTAACGATACTTCAGTAATCCAGTGGTACAGGCCATTTTGAAATTCCACACCACATCGGCAGAGGCCACTGTCTGTATTCTCAACTAACATGAGCTGGAGATCGTAAGAGTAATCCTTCATCTCAACGGACAACCGAGAAGATCGATCGTTGCTAGGTAACACGAACTCATTCCACGTTATCATTGTCATATCTTTTTCCCAAACAAGATTCTGATTCGGAACGAATGGCGCCGCCTGACATGTCAGCTCGATTTCGTCGCCGGGACGAGCAGATATATCATACTGTACGGGATTGACACGTTTTAAAACTGTCATCATTCCTTCTAGTGACCATTCGATTTTACCACACTCTAACTGTAAACCACATGATCCTATGTCTTTCAACGTGACGTTTTTTATGCTGATATTGTAAAAGCCTGCTGTATAGTTACCGATGATTTCGATTCGGCCAAACTGTCCATTAGAGATGAGATCTTGAAATGTCAATGTCTCAGAATCTTTCATCCAAAGAAGGGAGAGACCCGTGCGTAATATGTTGGCTGTGCACGGCAAGACAGCTGTTCCGCCTTCGTAGATACCAATGTTAGTTGGTTCTCTCCTGAAGAATTCGTAAACAGTAAGTGTTGCTCTGCTTGACCAGTTGTACTGACCGTTGCCATACTCAACACCACAAATGTAGAACCCCGAGTCGCTTACTTCGGTGTGTTGTATTCCGATACTGCAAAGTCCTTCACCTCTGTTGAAGATTACCTCGAACGGTGATATGATAGCGTGTTGTTTGAAGTTATTGTACGAAATTTGCGTGTTGTCTTTCACCCACACGATAGAATGGTGATCCATGAGTCCATCAACTCTGCATGTCAGAGTCGCTTTCTCTGTCACGTAAACAGATGTGTCGGTAGGTTCTTCAAGAAATACCAGTGATTCCACACTCGCTACATACAGGATTGCAAACAAAATGCTTCTTACGGTGACTTGATAAAAACTAATCATTGTTCCCGTTATCTCTTCGATTGCAGCTACCTGAAATACCTTGACCTGAACGGTGTAACGTTGGGCACTTTGGGTATTTCCTGCATCTGGGTCTTGAGTTTAGAATATCAACACACTCGGCAGCACATAAATTACCGCGGATTTAAAATGTCGCCAGCACTACCTGGTCACTGGAAGTTACTCCGTGCATGCATAAAGAGTTTCAAGTCTTGCCGACTGAACGCTGCAGGTCTGAGAGTTTTAGATCCCAGCCGTTTTTAAGGTAGAATGCGCCTCGGGGACAGATATCCTGACTCTCAAACTTTTCCAATTCTTTTCTGGACCACCACTTGTGGATACTCATTTTGAAACCCTTAGAGAAAGGAAACATTTCACCATCTTAGTTTTTTGGAAATCGAAAATTTCATTTTTCCCCCATAGTGTGAACACAGGGTTGGCGGCAATTTTGTAATTTCTAAATATCGGGGAATCATAATTTGTATCTCTTGTACCAATTTTTGCAGGGTGACCCCTGATTTTTATTTTTGCTTTGGTGAAAGAATGTTCGAAAGTTTCATGGAGGAAAGTTTGAGCAAAAGTTTAAGTCTTTCGTTCTCGAGGAGCATAGTGCCTTAATCAATCGAAAAAGTAGTAATTTTGCACGACAGGACAACATGTGACATTACAAACTTAAGGATAGCCTTTTTCGGCAAAGCAAGTACGCATGCGTCCAAACAGAGAACTCTCTTCCTATAATGGTTGATTAGATTCAGCCATAATGTCGGTAACATGGGATTTATATGAGGTAAAGAGGTCAATTTACAACAGTGACAATAGGAAATAAAATTTCCGTAATTTCATCGATTTCAATGCTCATAAAAATAGAAAACCTCTGTGTTCGATGTGCTGATAACTCAATTCAAATATCAAACAAATTCATTGATAAAGGGTGAGCAGATGTTATGGGAAAGTTAACAATCCCATTTATCACAAAAGAATACGAACGTGCGTTTCTCCTTCTGAACGTCTCTTCAATATATTTTACCTGTAAGATTGACTTGATTTTACAGTTCACATAGAGCTAATGATCAGTATTATCTAAATGCAGACTCATACTCCTGTTATAGAAATTACAATATCATAATAGGAAGCAAATTTCATTTTTAAATAAATGAAATTGTTTAGTTATAGTAATCAATTTCTTTGTATGACATGTCATTTTATATCCACTTTGCTGTCCAGAGATCGATCATTCAGCATGCAACTGTACCAGCAGCGCCTAGACGCCATATGCCATCATATTCTGCTACCGTTTTCTGATTCCGGTGCTAATTTCGGCCGGCGTGATTTTTTTTCTTGATTTTACGTCATCGCTTAAGTAACGCCACAAATTTGACTCATCATACCACTATCAACAACCTTTTTAAAAACAGTGGAGTGAACAGTGGAATGAAATTCGGATTCTTTTTTTCGGTGCCGCCGTCCACAAACGTGTGTTCAGAAAGGTCATAGCACCTAACTCAATATATCAGCTATTATATCATAGCTTTGTCAAGTCCAATGAATTTTGTGACGTCACATCCAGATTGTTATTACTAGTACATCTGATTATCCAGTATTTTGGACCAAGATATTTTCTTCATCTACGAATTCACTGGCAAAACTATTGCCAAAACTATTAAATAATAGCAATCATGTACCCCACCCCTTGCCAATATGGGACTCAAGCAAACGTTGCACTTTTGTCAATTATGGGTCGGGATTGGTACATTCTTGATTATTAGTATATGTTTTACTTTGTCGCAATGTATTGCTCAAGTTAGATTGAAATCAATGAAAATGTTACTTTGTAAATACATATCCCCCGTGGGATTATTTTCTGTGAAAATAATTTTATTTTGTATTATTCTTTTCTGAACACAACTGCGTCTGAATAAAAAATGAGATTTATTTATTTATTTTATTTATTAAACTTCATCACTGGCATACAAAGACAAAGAAACACAATGACAAACAACGAACTCACCAGGAGTGACACTAAACATTAGAATAAAATGGCCGCCAGTGAAAGGTTGAGACAAACAGGTGACGAGCACCTCTATAACTGCCCCACCATGCATCAAAAATTGAAAAATAAAAAACAATAAGGCACATGATCTAATGCACAATAAAAAACAATTAAACATACAGTAAAAAATAAAGTCGGCAGCTGTGGAACAGTAAATAGACCGGAGATTGTTATTAATCATCACACATCATAATAAGTTTATATTTCAGACTATCAATAATTAATGAATTCCTTCCCTATCAAGCACTGTGGTTTTATAGAACGACCGTACTGACATTACTAGGTCTTGCAAAGTTCTCAGCTCAGGTACGTACACGATATGAGTATGTCTAACGTGAAATATGTTTCTTTTAACGTAAGGACTATGCAAAATAATTTCCATGTCATATGGTCACGAATTCCATAAATATAATTTGTCATGAACAATCCAGAGGTGGAAATAAGATGTCTGTACTGTTTCTGTCAACTTTAAGAACGGTACAGTTCAACAGGTCAAATCCTTCGGGAGTGGCAAAAGTCGTAAATGTCGGGGACGTTTAAATGTTTAGAAACTGTTCCACTTGCCGTAAATTGCTAAAATTTTTATTCAAAGGCATATTGCATTTATTACTGTTTCCGCCTAAAGACAGAATACTTTGCTTTTATGCGTTAATATTTCGCGAAACCACAGCAGCAGTGGTTCCTTTAGGGCAATCAAAGGTCATTCGAGTATAGATATCTAAGCAAGACTATTGCTTGGTACGACATCAAATACTTTTCATTAACTGAAGTAGAATTCCTGGCTGTAAACTAATACCCATGTTGACAACGAGTTACTTGCACAGTAGACATTACTTTTACAAGTACTATGCGCTACTGACATTACAACAAAGGTTGCCTTTTGACATTTAACCCATGCTCTGTTTATCTCGAGGTATTTTTGTCTGACAAATAGTGACGTTATACTGGGCGGCAGTTTACAGGTAACATTTCTTTTCAAAAGGTATGTCATGCGTATCAAGGAAAACAACAACATGAGTTACCTCATGAGGTCATCATGTCGACAGCGAAACCGATGTCACGTGACATTTCTCACATCAAGATCTCATAGTTTCGTAGTTGACGTTGTAGTGAGAAGGTACTTTTGAAACAATGGAATAAAAACCAGATCGCTTGGTAAGACTTTAACGTGATTAGGTGCTTTCCAATCCAACACTTTGAATTCGGTGTGAATGTAATGAGGGCATTACAATGACAGGAGTGACCCGATGATGGCACTCCTTCACATGAAGGTGAAAGGCCAAAGGTGTCATCACTCGAATTAGTCCCATGAAGTTTAGGTACACTTCTCAAGCTGTCTTCCATTGGAAATATCCTCCTGTTCTCCTAATCTCACAGGTAGCCAAACATAACGTCAACTTCTTTTGCATACATTAATATGTCCAAACCATGATAAGCAAAATTAAATGTCTCTTATTCAAAATGTAAGAACTTTATTGCCAAACAAAATAGTTTTGTTACATAGCCTTTAAAGAACATCAAAAAACATTAAACATTAAACATTAAACATAACTTCAGAAAATCTGACCCAGTCAGAGTGGAGTTTTGAAATCTTGAAATTGGGAGAAAAGAGAACCCAGGAAATTGGGTGGTTTGCATAAATTTGCATAATTTAACACTTCTTTATCACGCAGCCTACGACTGATTGACAAGCTAAAAGGTGAACCCAACCAAGATTTTAACTTGGGTCAACAAACTAATTAAAATTGCATAAATATCTGCAAAAAAGTTATTTTGAGCAGCGTACGCTGAGTGTGGGGTGCAGCGCCCCTTTGGTGTTTGTAAAATGTTATTAACGATTTGATTATGTGGTCACTGATACACCAGATATATATATATATATACTTTTAAATGCGTTCGAAGTTTCTGTTAATGCCACGTATATCACCATATAGAAGGGCAATCAATATAATAGAAAGCTACATGGCCATGGAAATATGTATTTAGCAAAAGCGTTCCTTGAACAGCTGAAATACTTAAACAATCAAGTGACAGTGCATTCAAAGTTGTGATATTTTCTTGAAAAATGACAAATAATGATTTGTAAAAAGTCATATAATGAACTGAATAGAAAGATTTTCCTGTTTAATCTTAAGTAAACAGCAATGAATATATGAAGGAAAAGAATGAAAAAAATATGTTGACCAATTTATGATAATGTAAATCTCTGGTAAAAGCAACTTAGTACGTTTCATGTTGTTACTGAGTCCATCTGCATGTTCTTTATAATTTCATGATAAGAAAGCAAGATTTCCAAGGAATGAAGAGATATCGCATTTCTACAGTAGAAGCTGTTCCTAATAAGTTTATCAATCAAAATATCAAATCAATGAAATATCACACAATTGGTATTCTTCATCCTGTGAATTTGAATCTGATAAAAGCGTCAATCGTATACCCAAAATTGGCCGGACTGTCAAATCTTTGAATGATCAATTTTTTTGGAGATGACAAAAAAGTGTTTTATGCTGCAAACATACAGTCAATCACACAAACGTTCGCTGGAGTGATACTTTCACCATTAATATCTGATTGGCGGTACAACTATATCATCACTTAATGTACATTTTTTCATTGTGGTATCCCTCCCTCCACCCCACCCACCAATTCTCATTGGTTCTGCGGCAAACTGTGGCTGCATCAGAAGCCCCTGCATTAAGCATCATCTTGACTGTTTTGCTGTCTGTGGTCAACAAAGGGGTTGTGAATTTTTATGAAAAATATCACATCCACAGGAAGAAGATTCTGATGTGGACAAACAGGAAGATGTAGACATTTGATATGATGATAATGATGATGACTGTCATAATAATTATCGCTATCACCACCACTGTCATGGTGATTAAAATAGTGATTGAGTTTACAATAGTGAGAGTTAAATTATGAGAAAAGAAGTTACAAAAGTAAGGAATTTTATCTCCTGCAAACGTTCATATAGCGCCGCCTGTGGCGGGGGTCAAGAGGTCATCGTGTTGGCTTGTACCAACCTCTTTTGCACTGAGATGTCCTCCAGGCAAGACTGCCATTTCGGCAGCTAATCGGCTGATAACGTCACATTTGGTTAGGTTGACGTAAAACATAACCAATATCATAAAACATTTCTTTCAAAAATTTTACTTCCATTCAACATTTTAGCTTGCACAGTTTAGACAATTAAACTATTGACAATTGATTTCAAAACATTCCACACTACCAATTAACATGATTTATTTTATTAAATTATCTTTATCTTCATAAAACAAAGAAGAAAAGCTAAAGGAAATATTCTGCATCCCTATTTTAAGAAAGAAGTACGTTGAAACTCCATTCTTTATCAGTTGCATTCTGGGTATGTGGAAAATCTCAATGAAATCTGTTTTAGCCGTATTGTATGCAGAATGTAATTTTTGTCAATCACTCAATCTACAATTCCTCAAAGCTTTAACAATGCTTCAGGAAACGTTTGCTTATATGAACTAACAATTGGAACATTGAGTTTATATACACAAATTAGGTTAATTTCGTGACATTTATAACCTAGAGTTTCAACATATCACTTGTTGAACATTCCCAAATTGTATGTATGGCAAAGAATAAAGTCACTTGTAGTCAGTTTACATGGCAATACAGGCAGAATAGCAGTCATTTTACAGGTAACAAATAGATAATTTGAATATATGCAAATGTAATCTATTTGCACCAACTGATTTCCTAAATTTTTAATATGTCATTAGTGGGACCTTTCCGAAGGTACAAATGGTGAAGTAATAATTTGAGTTGGCAATTAGTCCTAGGTTATGCCCTAAATTGACTGGACTTAAACAGAAGAAGGATTACAAGTTAAAATGATAAATAATTACTTAAGTTACGATTAAAAATTTATGTCATATGCTGACTCATTCCATAAAAAACACTACTGGAACTAATTTTGGATAATTTGATGTCATATATTTTTAAAATTTCTCAAAAGTGTTAGATGTCCTAAAGGTAAATGTTGCGACATTACAACTTACTCATAAAACAAGTGTATAACATAACAAGAAAAGGAGATGAGCTTATATTTGCAGATTAAACCGACATAATGTCACTATCTAAATATCCCAAATTAGTTCCATTCGTGTTAAAGGTAATTTTTCACAAACAACCAGGTAATACATGAGATGTCTGTATACTTGTTCTATCAGCGTTAAGAATGGTATGATTGAATGTTCAAATCCTTCAGGAGTGGCCCATAGTCGGGAAGGCTTATATGCATATATATATGATCCACATACCGTAAAATGCTAGAAATTAATCCAATGGCATATTGCATACCCCTTAATTATGTAGTAAAACGAAAGAAGGTGGCTTTAATTGTCCACGTTTTACACAACAGCAGTCTTTCCATTGGGGTAATGAAAGTTCATTCGAGTACAGAGATCTCGGCAAGAACATTTCTCGACACGTCATCAAGTAACTTCGATACACGGAAGTAGCATTCTTCTAGGCTGTAAACAATGCTCACTTGACATCGAGTTATGTGAATAGTTGACATTACTTTTACAAGTACTATGTGCTACTGACATTACAACAAAAGTTGCCTTTTGACATTTAACCCCTACACTGTTTACCATTGGGGTCACTCTGTCTGACAAAGAACGATGGCAGACTGGTCTGTATTATGCAAGTAAACTTTCATGTCTTAAAGGTATGTCATGCGTACCCAGCAGGACAACTAGGCGAGGTCATGTCGCCAGGAAAACTCATTTCTAGTGAAATTTTACTTCTCACTCTCAGATCTCAGAATCACGTTAGTAATTATGCCATAATGAGAATTGGTCTCTGATAAAAATGGAATGAAAACTGTTTCGTTTGGTAGGAATTGTGTGTGTATTTTCCAATCCAGCAATTCCAACATGATGTAGTGAGGACATTACAGTCATGTGAGTGATCCCGTGACTTTGGTTCAGATGTAGCAGAAAGGGGTCATCTCGATCTTCGTCGAAATTTCGGTGCACTTTTCAAGTTGTCTACTGCTTATAACTTTAACACTCTTCCAAATATATTCATATTATCATAAATGAGTTACCTATAAGGTTTACAATCTCAAACTTGTGACGCATGTCACAATGGGCGCCTTTGAACTTTGACTGTTCTGTCTGTTTATAGAAGGATTCCTCTTCAGCTTAACCCTTTGGGCGCCAAAGTCAATTTTTGTCGCCTATATCAAAATATACACATTTTTCCTAAATTTTACTAAAATTTTGATAAAAATCTGAAGCCAATAAAATGTGATGTTCACTTGGTCCAAAATTGTCAAAAAAATTACAGAAAAATTTACAAAATTTGTAAAATGTTACACAATATAATTTTGGTGGGAAAAATTACAGCGCTCAAAGGGTTAAATCGACTGCAAATTGTCACTATATATGTGAACAGTGTATTAAATTGGCAAATTCATCATGGTTCTTTCATAGGAACCAGTGCAGTGATGGCTAAAGTTCCCATACTGCAAATATTATTGGACAGGGACGCGTCAAACATCCTATGTTTTGACATCCATTTATCATCACCTCGTCAAGACAAGCTTCGAAAGTGTCACACAAATCCCACTTGCCTTTCTCTTCCTGACTTAGCAATATTACAAATTTGAATTTAAAATGCAACTTTGTCGCTAGTAAACACATTTTCAAGAAATTCCAAAGTAATGTTTATGATAGTTTTCATTATAAAACTGAAAAATCTCATAAAACCGCACTGGCGATCTATGGATAGATCTTCAAATCGCGAGTGCAAGAGCCTGGAAAATTTGATATTCTGTGTACTTGATGTGTATTTACTTCTGTTTATAGACTGCTCTTGGATACTGCATTTAGCACTATGCTACACTGACCAGGTACACACAAGTTTGATAACATAGGTCAATAAAGCCGTAAGATTGTTAGAAGTCCATTAAGATTAAATGTCACGGAAAAATTCATGAAAATTGATCCACTCAGATTCGTATTTCTTCGACAGCCTCTCTTCGTAGCAGTTTGATAAACGACAAAGGGGGAAATGAGACAATAACTTGTTATGTATCTTAGGAGCCTCATACCTGCACATATCTGATTATGTTCAGTATTTTTGTCCCGTCACATTTCCTGAACTAGCTGCTTTGCCGTGGAAAGATTCTCTAAAACTTTGTACGCTCTGGTGTCTCATCCAGCAATATGACTTCGTCTTTTTGTTGATTTCCCGCCATCGTATTATCTTCGCAGGACAGATTCTCTTCTTGTGACAGGGCAAGGCTGGTGGTGTCTGATTCGCTGTCGTCAAGGAGGCTTTCTCCCCTCTCTGGAATCTCTGGTTTCTCACTTTCAGCATCCTCGTCGGTCCCGATGTTCAACTGGATGTTTTCCGCAGCGCTGCTTTCAAATTGGTCGTCATTGGTCGATGTCTTTTTTACCCTTTTCAAACTGAGGTCAGGCTTACTGTAGAGATCATCTACATCTGCAACAACCTCCACTGTAGTATCGTTCTCTCTCTCTTCTCTGTGATGATGATTCTGTGTGCGAGTTTGGTCTTCCTTTGAGAGGTCAGCCATCTCGTTCCCTTCGATGAAATACGGGTTCTCATTCCCCGATTCAACGAGTCGCGAACTCAAGCCTTCTAAAGACTCCTGGTGTACAGGTAGCGAGTGTGCTCTCGACTTTTTCTTCCGTCTCTCGTGATTACGTCGAAGCACGATGGTGATACAGATAACTAACATGGCTGCAAAAGCCAGCGTAATAATCGCTATGGCTGCAATATTAACCCACGAATCGTCATCTTCCAGTGTTTGTCGGGCGGGAGCGCGTGTCTGCTTGGAGGACATAGAGTTTGTATTCATCGATCGTGTTAACGATTTTGATGTTTTCTCTGGCAGAGTTGCCGCTCTTGATTGAGATATGACGTTTTGTTCGGTTCCGATCATGGTAGGTACTTGTGAAAAACCGTTTACCGACGTTGTCAGCTTACGACTCAAGGTTGAATGTCTGTCGCTGGTTGGTCTGCGACTGACAGACTGGGTGACAACCAACGTTTGATCGGTTGTCTTTGCTGCACCAGTCGTGGTTCTGTCTTCCTGAACTGTCATCGTTTGAGACGCCGTGGTTGATACATCTACCGGAGATGTGGTACCTGACGACACTGCCATCACAGTAAGCAATACCTCAGTAAGCCAATGGTACAGACCATTTGGAAATTCCACACCGCATCGGTAGAGACCGCTGTCTGTATTCTCAACTAACATCAGCTGCAGATCGTAAGAGTAATCCTTCATCTCAACGGACAACCGTGACAAATCATCGTTGCCATGTAACACGAACTCATTCCACGTTATCATTGTCATGTCTTTTTCCCAAACAAGATTCTGATTCTGTACGAATGGTGCCACCTGACATGTTAGCACGATTTCGTCGCCGGGACGAGTAGAAATATGATTTCGACGTTTTAAAACCGTCATCATTCCTTCTTGTGACCATTCCGTTGTACCATTCTCTAACTGTAAACCACATCTGTACGATCCGATGTCGTTCAGCGTGACGTTTATGATGCTTATATTGTAAAAGCCTGCTGTATAGTTACCGATGATTTCGATTCGTCCAAATTGTCCATGAGAGACCAAAGTTTGATTTGTCAACGTATCAGAATCTTTCATCCAAAGAAGCGAGAGACCTGGGCGTAGTAGGTTGGCTGTGCACTGCAAGACAGCTGTTCCGCCTTCGTAGATACGTATGTTTGTTGGTTCTCTCCTGAAGAATTCGTAAACAGTAAGTGTTGCTCTGCTTGACCAGTTGTACTGACCGTTGCCATACTCAACACCACAAATGTAGAACCCCGAGTCGCTTACTTCAGCGTGTTGTATTTCGATACTGCAAAGTCCTTCACCTCTGTTAAAGACGATCTCGAACGGTGAAATAATACCATGTCATGTTTAGAGTCGTTGAACGAAATTTCCGTGTTGTTTTTCAACCATACGATAGAATGGTTATCCATGAGTCCATTAACTCTGCATGTCAGAGTCGCTTTCTCTGTCATGTAAACAGATGTGTCGGTAGGTTCTTCAAGAAATACCAGCGACTCCACACCCGCTAAACACAGTAGTGATATCAAAACACTCACCAGTCCTTGTGTTTGAAAAACACTCATGGCTCCACTCATTTACTTTGTGAGCTATCCCGTAATCTGGCTGGCTCTGTCGTAAATGTTCATGAAAACCTTGACCTGGGCTGAACAAAGTTGGTCACTTTCACCATTTCCTGCATCCGGGTCTTCAGTTTCTTCTTCCTTGTAATCGCACGAGTGCACATGCATTGTTCACCCGAAAACACCGCCACCACTATTGCGTCTGTCGTCAGAAACTACAGCTTCGCACTTTAAGAGTTTGAACCCATGCTGAACTGACGACGCGGGTCAAACCAGTGAAAGCTGTAGACCCTCGGCTGTGTTTGAGCGACTGAAACACTGTTTGCACGACAAAAGCACTGGCATAAATTATTTACTTTTGAGAAGAATGCTTTCAGGAAAGCAAATACGCACAGCCTATTCTCTGCTTGTACAGTGATTTCGATTACATAATCGGTAATATGGATCAAATATGAGACAATAATTACCTAGATGAGTAATTTCATTGACACAAGGATAAGGTAAACCAATGAATTCATCGGTTTACATGTAACAGAATGGAAAACCTCACAGTCTAATGGGGTTCTTTGTCACTATAAAAAACCAGCTAGAGGATATAGCGAATTCTATCAATACCCATCCATTCCTTATATTAAAACACTTATTTCTGCCCGTGAACGTCTTTGCATAAATGAAAAATATTTGAATTTGGATATATTTCCCTTCGGTTATACAATTACAACATTATAGGCAGTCACTCTCTAACTTTTTTCCATGCAATTTGGTAAATGCTTGGGTGAAATACGGCGGTCACTTTTTGACAGAAACGTATGCATAGTATATACAGTGATAGCATCCACAGGCATTCGACTCAATTCAAGCAAACAGTCACTGATGCAACTAGTACTAGTTGCATCAGTGGCGATTTGCTCGTATTGAGTCGAATGCCTGTGATTGCATCCAAGTCCTATATTCCTGATGAAGTTTCGGTAAACCATTCTTCAGCACTCTGTAAAGGAGAGTTAAAGGGACAAAGTCGGCCATTTTTCATGAATTTTGTTTGATACGAGATACTACTTATTTTGATTGACATGTTGAGAGATAATGAATTATGGGTGACCATGCATATACTCGACCCCGGTTTTATACACGATACAGGAAAGCCATCGCGATTATGAATTAATGGTCATGACTGTTAATTCATTTTCGCCATGGTTTTATTTAATTTGTCTAAAATTGGGGTCGGATATATGCATGGTCACCCATTAGCCTAATTCAGTATCTTTCAACATGACAAACAATATAAGAAGTATCTTTCATCAAACAAAATTCATGAAAAATGGCCGACTTTGTCCCTTTAATTATAGTGCTCTGCCCTGATGGGTAAATACACAAAATTGCTGGCATGTCCTTGCTAGTGCACCTCAATCATCATTGTCACCTTCATTATTGTTGTTGTTATTATCATAACATAGCCATCATCAACAACATTATCATCATCATCATAATCACCATCATCATCATCATCGTCGTCGTCGTCGTCGTTGTCGTCGTCGTCGTCATTATTATCGATTACGTGGACAACAAAGCTCTCATTGACGAAATTTTAGAGTCTCGTATAAGCCGGTGGAGACGAGCTTCCAAGTAATTTATTGTCATCATCAGAAAACAAAGAAATGTTCTTACCTTGCTCAGCGGACAACTTAAAAGGACCTAGTTAATTGGCAGGGAAAATAACTAAATCGTTTTTGGTGGTTCTGCCAGTTGGGAAGGCAAAGGTATGTTGCAAAGAAAAGAGATAGGGAGCTATCATATCGGAGAGACTGGGGATATTTTTTTAATTTCTTTAGTGAGTGAACGTGAAGCGGGGAGGGTCCCTCGTGACAGAGAAAGCCCAGATGACAGCGAAGAATTTTTTTCACAATTCGTGTGGTGTTGTTAACAGCTATCACTCCCTCTCCCCGTTTTCGTTGCTTTTTAAAGTCCGCAGAATAGAGCGTTCACCTTTAAGGTAATATGCACCTCGAACGTGAAAGACTTAAACTTTTGCTCTAACTTTCCTCAAGGAATCTTTCAATCATTCTCTTTTAAAATCAAGAATAAAAGTAGGGGGTCACCGTGCAAATTTTGGTAGTAGAGAAACAAATAACCCAAGATTTACTGATATTAGAAATTCAAAATGGCCGCCATCCCTGTTAACTCTATGGCGAAATGTAAAAATTTCAAAATGTCGAATTTCAAAAAACTAAGCCGGTGAAAAGTTTTCTTTCACCAAGAGCTTTAAAATGACCCCCCACATGTGGTATATCAGAAGAGAACTGTAAAAGTTTGAGAGTCCGAATGTCTGTCCCCGAGGTGCCTTCTACCTTAAAATCAACGCTGGTAACGTATTCAAGAGTAGACAATTTGGCTAGTACCCTTGTTATCATCATCACCATGATCATCATCGTCATCACCATCATGATCATCATGATCATCATCATCATCATCATCATCATCATCATCATCATCATCGTTTTCTACGCTTCAATGTTCTCTATTACGCGTTTATCAAAGTAGAGAGCTAATTCTGAATGAATGAATGCAGCAGCAAGATTGAAAGATTGACTTATAACGAGTATCTTTATTAATTGAAGGAATTGTTTACTGTAAAGATCCATCACACCATGACGAGCTTGTTCCCTGACAACTAAACAGGGTTGGAAGACGCACTAAATAAACGGTTATCATGGCTTTCACATTTACAGTGCAACGGTTTCTTGTATTCAACTAAGCTTCCAAAGCATGATTAAATTCCAGGAACTTAATATAAAAATATCAAATGTCATTTCCTCTTAAACAGAGGGTATGAGAATAAACTAAACATTTTTCATTTATGTAATGTCTATACAAGAATTTACAAGTACGTACATGATCATCAGATCGTTTGACAGACAATTCCTGCCAGATTTTTCAACACTTGACTTTTTTCTGAAAGAAAATACAATGCTATGCTATACATGTCCCAGAGAATTGTGTTATTACGACCGTTTTGGGAATTTACAAGTCTTCGATTACTGGCGTCGTTTTAATCAAAGCAGGACTTGGGAATATGCTGCGGCAAGAAAGTGAAACTTCTTTAAAAGTCTGACAATGTCTTGAAACAACATCGTACACTGAGTTCAGCATCGCAGAGAAATGTTACGATACCAGCACTGACCATCCATGCGTGGCGTTCGAACAGTGAGTGTGTCCCGGGCGCGTCTTTGGCACACTCAGGTCGAACTGGGGATCAACATTGGACGCGCAACAAGCGTCTGAATGACGTGCTCGCAGTTCTTCCAGACGGTGCAGCTCGTTTTCGCGCGCGAAGCCTTGTGTGATTTGACAATCACTGAGTGCATGTAGCTCAGAATTTACGAGGTGAGAAAAAAACATGGTTTGATATATAAGACACCTGTGACTTCGAAAGTCGAAAATGTCGACTTAGTTAGCCTCCGGGGACACACCCGCATGCGACTGCTTCTTGGCAATTACGGTATCTGCCGCGAGGCAACGTAGCGTGTCAGTGAACAATGAACAGAGCTTGGCAAGTGGATGGGTGGAGCTTGGCTTCGGCACTTCAGATCTTCCATTCACGATATTTCCAAACACTCCTAGAACGCTCTTTAGATACAAAAGACATGAGTTAAGAGCTAAATACAGTGCAACAAAGAAAAATGCGTAAGAGCATTTATTTCTGTCTCTTAAAAAAATCGACTATTGTTAGAATCAAAATGAAATGCAAATTAAACTGTTTTTCTCTCTCGATAAATATTGTTTGACAATATGCGGATTTGGTCTACATATATCGTTTGAGTGTATAGAAATCGAATTTTAACGGAAAAATTAAATTCAAATTGACATTAAAATGTTTTCAAAAACATAATTCTGAGTTGAGTGAATTGTGCTTTCCAAACAACAGCAGCGTCATACTCTGTGGAACCAGATTCTTATCACTTTCAAGAAGCTTTTTATTTGTGAATTCCGGTATTTATAAAAGCCTTTGAATATATAGAACGACTTTGGTTTCACACAGGTCATGCAAAACTCTCAAGTCATGTATTATAATAACGAAAATTGTTATAAAGCCCAATCTAAATTCTTAGATTATTTACAAATTTAGACAGTAGTGAATATACGGAGAGAGAGAGACAGAGAAACAGAGACAGAGAGAGGAGAGAGAGAGAGAGAGAGAGAGAGAGAGAGAGAGAGAATATACGGAGAGAGAGAGACAGAGAAACAGAGACAGACAGCGAGACAGAGACACACAGACACACATACAAATAGCCAGTCAGACTGACAGAATGAGACAGACAGAGAGACAGACGGGTCAGCGGATATACTGACATACACAGATAGACAGTCAGACCGACAGACACAGACAGACAGACAGACAGACACAGACAGACAGACAGACAGACAGACACAGAGAACGCACGCGCTGATTTCGATGTATCTAAAATATGATGGTCACCCGAAGCGTTAAAACATACATCCATGCGTCTTTGAGGTAACTAAAGCGGTGTTGTAAGGAGAATCAAAACATATTTTCATCGAGCGTCTGATTGAAATGAATAAAACGAAGATTTACATAGTCATTGCAAAATTCGTTCTACGTATCTGGCTCTAGCGTAGTCAGGTTTGCCTAAGTGCACATAAATTTTCCCATCAAATATTCCATTCAGGGAAATTTAAAACTTTCACTGTTCCAAGACATCATCCATCGATTTAATCACATCAATTTCGTCTTCAGCTTTAGTTTTACTATTGATGTCAGGAGCACCTGCACTGCTTGTTGTCATGGTAACATCTCTGTTACCTCCCGTCATCTGACCGTCGTCATCTCCTGGTTTAAACTCGCATTCAATTATCGTTTCTGATGAGTCAGCGGTCTCGGTGCGCTGATTGTGATGATCATTAGGAGAGACGCTATCCGCCGCTTTCCAACTGTCTCTTCCATTCCGTTCAATCCCAGGGGGTAACTCGTCCATTACGGAGGCACTTTCTGTAACTTTTCCTTGACCTTTGCCATTCCGACGATTTTGAGAATCACCTCCCTCTTTCTGGAAAGAATCCGCCATTTCATCATCGTCCAAGAGAACTGGGTTTTCGTATCCCTCCTCCTTCAACCTCAGCTGCAAGTTTTCCAACGTCGTGTCTTGCGGCGAGTATTCATCCGCGTTTTTCTCCTTTCTTCGACGATTGGCTCCTGTCAGCGAGAGAACGCAGATTATCACCAATACCACAGCAACCAACACCCCGATAACTATGACAACGATGACAATCCAAAAGTCATTACCCGTGCTGGGTACCTTGACCGTGACACGCCGACGTGTGGTGTGATCTGTCTCTGCTGTACTGGAGGACACGTAGCTCGACCTATTGGTAATCAGCTCACCGCTGCCAAGACTTACCGTCGACTGCCTTGTAAACTCTGTCGCCACAACGTTCAGCTGAAAAGCCGCCAGCCAATGGTACACACCGTTGTCAAATTCCTCTCCACACTCGTACTTACCGCTGTCTGTCTGCTCAACGAAAGTAAACGTCAAGTTGTAACTGTCACTGTCT
The DNA here is from genome assembly GCF_041260155.1 of Ptychodera flava. Taxonomy (NCBI): domain Eukaryota; kingdom Metazoa; phylum Hemichordata; class Enteropneusta; family Ptychoderidae; genus Ptychodera; species Ptychodera flava. Next base: position 22,221,287 of record NC_091937.1, on the reverse strand, counting down.
TTTCGGGGGACAACTCGACTCCGATTGTAATTATCTGAAATAAATTCATTCCAGGTGACCGTATGATTATCTTTCTGCCATACCAAAGTTTGCCTGGTTTCGTAGGTCACAACATCGCATGGCAACACCGTCGAGTCGCCGACGTAAGTAGATTTTTCAATGGGTAGGAGGTTTTCACGTTCTGAAACCGTCAACCTCCCAGGAAGCGACCACCGTACGCTTCCATCGTTGAGCTCGACGCCGCATTGGTAGAAGCCGTTGTCCACAGTGGTGACATTGCGAATACTGATATTATAAATACCGACAGTAAAATCACCAACGATCTCGCTTCGATCGGACAAATCGTCTACATCATCGATGGTATCGTTTGTGGCGATGATTTGCGAGCCTTTAGCCCACACCAAGCTTACACTTGAACCCTTAATAGTGTTGACAATACAGGACAGCAAAGCCGTTTCTCCCTTATAAACGCCAATGTTGTTTGGGTGATGCTCGAAGTATCTCAGAACAGTCAGTGTACCTCCATCGGATGTGACGCGATTACCGTTACTATCCTCAATGCCGCATCTGTAGACTCCGCTGTCTTCAACCTGTGCACGCGTTATCTGGATGTTATACTCTCCTCTCTCTCGGTCCATCGTAACGACGAGGCTCGAGCCGCTGTAGTTTGAAGACACTACGCCATCGGTCGAGATAACGTGATCACCTTTCATCCAGACTAGGGAGTGGTCTTCGAGGAGACCGTCCACTTCGCAGGCGAGAATGACAGTCTCGTCCACATAGGCCGTGGTGTTACTCGGTTCTCGGATCAAAGTGACGACTGATTCCACGAGTGGAGAGCTTGACAGTAAAGCCAAAACTAAAAATGTAGAGACAAGTCTTGAAGCCATCATCATAAAGTTACTCGGGCTTTGAATCTTTCCTCTCGTTCACTGTCTAGATAACTTTTATCGTGTGTACTGGAGTGACGTTCCCCAGTGGCTGTTGTTGGCCTACCCACAATGCGTTAAAAGCTAAGTACAAATGCCTTCCCAAATTTGCCGACGATCACGTGACCGATGTTTGATGACGACACCCCTTGACAAAAGCTAACACCTGTACCTTGAACATTTAAACCAGTATCGTATTTCCTTACAAATGGTGGTAGTTACCATCTTAATGGCTGTTCTAAAGAATTTCTCCGAAATTGGTGCTATTTTGTCATCAAAAAAGGCGCGGAGCAACAAATGGCGGTCAAGTGACGATCGCCAGATTCCAAAGAACACCTCGAGGTCGATGACCTATTAACTTCGATTGAGGCCTGACTGAGAATAGTCTCTTTGTGCAACATAATGTCTTGTGCTCCTTCGGTTTAAGGTAGTATGCGCCTCGAAAGTGAAAGACTTAGCTTTTGCTCAAACTTTCCTTAAGGAATCTTTCAACCATTCTCTTTCAAAATCAAGAATTAAAATAGGGTTCACCGTGCAAAATTTTGGTGATGCAGAAGCAAATAACCCAATGTTTACCGATATTTAAAATTCAAAATGGCCGCCATCCCTGTGTTAACTCAACGGAGAAAAATAAAATTTTTGATTTTGGAAAAACTAAGACGGTGAAAAGTTTTCTAACACAAAGAGCTTAAATGAGCCCCCACAAGTGATAGGTCAAAAAAGAATTGAAACAGTCTGAGAGTCCGAATAGCTGTCCCCGAGGCGCGTTCTACCTTAAAAGTCATTTTCCAAACGTTACCCAGGTTACTGCCAATTTGAAATAATATATCAGTAAAGAGGCAAACTTGGGGAAACCATGTCGTGAATTCCTAAAACATGTTCAACTGTTACACTTTGAAATCTTCAGGACAACTAGGCTTACTGAAATTTCTTCCATTGTCCTCAAATGACCTTTCGCTTCACCGACCATAAGGCTTGCAATTGAAGCCCTGCATTGTTACAAGCTTTCACTAATATGACTTTAGGTATATTATGGCTTGCAATACTCTTCAACATTCACTGAGTTGAAAGTTGATTTTTTTCCTAAGAGCGGAGGTACGGTATTGTCGCGGTGTGGTCCAACTCAGGTGGAATTCCTGAGCGTAGATTAAATAATGCATGGTGGTCTTTGCATAGTACACGGAGGTACTATTCTGTTGTATTGAATTAAGTCGTGACTTATGAGAAGGTCGGTGAACGTTTGGAACCCTACCACTTTATGCCCTGTCGTCTTACTCTTGTCTTGTGTGCAGAACTTGTGTTATTGCCATTTCTATGGAGATTGCATAAATGTCTCCTAGAAATATAATCGTCTTATATTTATACACTTGTTTAAAAATGACTATTGCCATGTGTGCAAACAATTACTCTGGTCACATCGTAGCTTATCAAGCGTCAAGTTACATCAGCCATGGTCTGATGGTGACAAGGTATGCTCTGAAAAACAATTTCCTTCGTGATCAGCTTACATAAATATATTATTGCGATCAACAAAATTCTTTGTGGAACAACCGTCAACAATAGCAACTTTGAATAGTTTCAGAAAGTAAACAGTTATTGTTTGTCTTTCATTGAGTTACATTGTGTTTCCACATTTTTCAAAAACAAACAAATAAACAACCTGTTTCATTACCTCATTAACCAAACTCACCATAATTAACTAGAAAATGGTCGATCGCATGTCCATGGCCTGTCTTTGTATGTCAACGTTTGTTTTATGCGCCTATCTTTGTTAGATTACTCGCAGACTTTACCATGTATAAAGTTGAACATATAATCGTAATTTATGTCTGTACCTTCGGTCATTTTTTTCAACAACCCCTGTGCTCTTTCGAGCCCAGGTCGAAATAACCTTATATCTTTGAAACCAACAATGCACATAGCCCATGACAGATGGCTGGTTGGATGAATGGATACTATTAACAGAATGATATGAGAGTTTTAACTTCGGTTCAGCGGAGTCAGGTAGATGCGAAATACCAGACAAATACCACACAAATTATAAAGATTCATGTTGATGCTGTGCTCCGCGGATGTACCGCCAGAGGTATGTATTGGGTATGTTTTGACAATCAGCTCACTGTCGAACGAATGGCTAAAGGTGTGAGACATTGCTATGTACTATCAATCTATCAATCTATCTATCTATCTATCTATCTATCTATCTATCTATCTATCTATCTATCTATCTATCTATCTATCTATCTATCTATCTATCTATCTATCTATCTATCTATCTATCCATCCATCCATCCATCCATCCATCCATCCATCCATCCATCCAACCAACCATATGTGTCTGTCTGTCAATCTATGACTACATGCATGGTTGGTTTCAAAGCTGGACAGGCAATATCTCAATGGGACACATTCGCCATTCCATTACACATTACACTCCTGCATTGCTTTGACACCCTAAGTGGACCATTAGAAGGTGTTGTGTAAATGGACTCCATAACTACATAAGATGATCTCTTCTCTCGCTGCTTTACTTACTTCTTACTTTCTTAGGAACATTATTAGTCTCTCTCTGTGTGTGGCGAAGGGCCTCTCTCTCTCTCTCTCTCTCTCTCTCTCTCTCTCTCTCTCTCTCTCTCTCTCTCTCTCTCTCTCTCTCTCTCTCTCTCTCTCTCTCTCTCTCTCTCTCTCTCTCTCTCTGATGTTACGCCACTCATGGTGTTGTCCTCGTCAGTCACTATCCGACGTATAACATTTTGTGTATAATGAATAAATCAACTTCTTTATACAAATGGCTAAAACATTACACCGGTATTGCATAACGTAGAAATAGCTGATAAGATATACCCTGTAATTTACCAGTCGTAAACTGTCCATGGATTGCACATTTTATGAAAAAATAGCTCTATAGTAACTTTCTGTTGGACAGGCAAACACTGAAAGACACAAGGTTACAACTGTAATAACTGTAATACAGTAACGTATATATATAGCATAATACTCTAAGTGATTGTCTGATCCGATATTGCTTTAAACATGGTGAGGACAGAATATTGACAAAGTTCAATGGCGGCAGTTCTATGTGGCACAATGGATCGAAGTCTTACACGAATTCAGCTATTCAAAGTGACAGCTTCGTGTGCTCTTGAAGGTCACGCTCATTCTGAATGTATTTGAATTAAAATGTACTCTCCCATGCAGATCGATAGTAGAGTTATGATAATGTAAAATGGACAAATTAGGTATGATGATGCATAAATGAAATTTTCTTTCTTATTTTAAACATCAGGTAACGTGTTCGAATTTAACAAATAACATTGAAAATCACTTTTTCATTTGTATCTGGGCGTATACGGTGTTCTCGTATTTCGGAAACGCCTCGGACTCAACGCCCTTATCCGATGGTTTAGCGAATTCAAGGTCAGCATATACAAGACCTTCTACGTTCTTCCTTTCGGATATGTCCTTCTGGTCACTGTGCTTGTTTCCATGGAGTGCACTTGACATATTTTCATACTGGTTCTCTGCGACTCTTCCATTGCCTTGGTTCAAGTTTGGTGACGCGCCCTCAGCGACAGAGGCGGGCTTCCTCGGAATATCGTAGTGCGAAGCGACACACTTTTTCCTTGGGACATCATAATGGGAGGGAGTGCCTCCACTGGACTTATGCCCCGTGAGGTTTGACTGTGTTCTGTTTGTATCAGAATCGAAGGCGTTAAGGCCATTCGTGACTACAATATTATCTATACCGTTCACTGTCGCATATTCCGTGATGTTGCTCGACTCGCCGTCACCTTCGTCATCTACATTAGCGATAGGATTGACGACAGAGCGATGGCCAAGGTCGAATCCTTCCCCGTAACGATTTTGCCTTGCCTTTCTATTAGCTTTCCTGTGACGTGCCTTCACTAAGTACGCTATTAAAATAGAGACTGACACGGTCAGAAACAACACGGTCGTCGCCGAACCAGCAGCAATGGCGATGTTCGACCGACTTAGCTTTGTACTGGAATCGTCAGCGGTGGTGTCTCCAACTGTGGGGGAAAAATCGTCATATGTTGTTGTGAGAATCGGTGTTCGCTTGACCGTTTCAGCCGATGTATGTCCGTCATCGTAAACTGGCGATGTAATCATAAAATCCACGTACAGGTAACTTTGGTCGCTGCCACCGCCGAGTGCATTGTAAGCAGAGCAAGAAACGACTGCATTATCATACGAATAGCTGTCAATGTTCAATATGTGCAATGTCTGTCCGCCATTTACTAAAGTAAACCTGTCTGAGGCCGTCTGCACAGTTTCATTGTTGAATGTCCAAGTGAATGCATCGGCAAGCGGATTACTATCAACATTACAATGAAACGTTATTGTCTGCCCCAGTTCTGTGATTGTGTGCGTTGACGGAGTTACGTCAACAACCGGTCCATACCTGATATCGAAAGGTCCCAAAGAACACGCTTTGCTCGCCTCCCGAGTAGGATGCCTCGTTTCGCACATGAAAACCGTCCCCTGGTCCTCCCGACTCGGTGTCCAATAAAGTCGGTTGTAAACTTTCGCTGCGTCGCTCCATACCTGCGTATCTGTTTGCCCCGAAGGTGCCATTGTCCACGACAGTGACACGGGCGGGTCGCTTCTAGTCGCCTGACATGTAAGGGTTACCCGCTGTCCTTCAGTGACATTGCTGTCGCCTGATGCACAATCAGGGCCGACTATCACCGTAAGAGACGCCGCAGTCGAAACAAATAAATATGATGTCCCATCTGCTAGACCGCACTGATAGGAAGCAGCGTCTGATTGCAAAACACCTGCAATTTTAAAGTTGTACGAACTGATACCATCCACGGTGTCGCCATGGATAGAGATCCTGTCTACATCTGTGAATCTGGTGGTATCAAAAACGTTGTACTCGATTGCAAAAACGGAGTTATCTCTGATCCAATGCACTGTTTGTCCGGCTTGTTTCCCCTGGACACTGCAGTTGAAAAGCACACTCTCGCCTTCGAACGCAATCTCACTGACGGGCGTGGCGACCGGGAAGGCTGCATCGACCGTCACTCTACCGATAAGACATCGGAACATCAACGCGAGGATTAACGACAACATGTCGACAAGCTCTGCAATGATGCTACGATATAGTTAGTGTACTGCAGTGTGACCTGTTCGACACCTTCCTGGTTCCACCCACCAGAACAGGTAGCCGTGAAAGTGACCATGTTATACTCACGTCAACTTCCGGTAACGGTTGACCACAACTTGACCAGTGCACGTGACTTAGGACATAATGAATATACGTCAGAGGAACAAATGGTGTCACCTATGAAAATGAAAGTATTCGATACAAAGGTACAGGGTATACTGTGACGAAACCATGAATTACATACATACATACATACATACATACATACATACATACATACATACATACATACATACATACACACACACATACATACATACATACATACATACATACATACATACATACATACATACATACATACATACATTGTAAATCCCGATATTTCGAAGGGACTAAGCCCTTCTTCTTCATTGGGTCCACTACAGTCACTAATCTAGATCTATATAATATATATATATATATATATATATATATATATTATATATATATATATATATATATATATATATATAATATATATATATTAGAAACTGGATGGATTGAAACACACTTCCACACCTAGTTGTTCAGATCATGACGTCTTTATTGTACCTCAAAACACAACGTTTCGCTCTAAAGTTAGAGCTTCGTCAGGTGTATACTGGAAACGGAATATACAGAAATGAAGTTGAGATAAAGTACACTTTACAAAGATGGGATTGTGTGACGCGATACTAACTAACTCGTTTGTCTGAAAATATACATGAGTAAAGAGTGTAAAGGCACTGACCTGGAGGTTACAAGGAAAAACCACACTTCGGTGCGAAATATCTGATCTGACTAGAAAGGCGACACTTTCACAAAGTCATATTTAATACTGTCATGTAAACAGTTAATGTAATCCTGAAATCTTCATCGGATGAGTTCAACGTCAAAGGGATACCTGCTTCAAGTGCGATAAAAGGGGTTTACAAATTTGATAAAACAGTGCAACTTGTTTACCCTGAAAATGAAATGCAATGGTACCTACAGGAACCAAGAATTTTGGTAACATAGACACATAATTTATGTTATTATAGCAACATAATTGATGTTGTAATGCTGTGTAACGCCCTCCCTTGTGGAGATTTTATCTCGAAGCGTCCCTCACGTAGCCAAGGCGTGAAGGTTGGTTCAAGATCGTGCGAGAAGGAGATAGGAGATAGCGTCAGACTTTTAATTAATTATTGGCAAAGATTTCAATGAAAACAATCGAGAACAGGATATTCCTTGGTGTGATCTTAAAATCAAAGACTGGCGGGAATTTTCCACGTGGTGACCATTGTGTAATGATGATAATTTTGTAGTTATATGAAAGTTTAGAAAAGTATATAACTTTGTAAAGAATGTACACATACAGGCTTATAGTTTTTAGACATGGAGTGTCACGTTGCCATCTTAAAATAAAGATTTAAAGTGGTGCTACGATCAACATCTTGGTGTCAGCTTCAGTTACTGAAAGCATTACGATCCAGAGTGGTACGTCAACTCGAATTCCCCTAACTACGAGCGCAACAATGCCATGGTAGATGAATTCAAATAGGATTGAAAATAATTTATCAACCTCTTTAGAAAATGCTTCAGTTACTTTACCCTCAAAAAACCTATTGGGCACATGAAAGGTTAAGATAATAACACAGATTTGCATTTCGTCTAATAGGTTGACGGCCGCTTTGTTGAATTTTTAAACATCACACAAATGATCTATGGTTGATAATACTTCGTATGCAACGTTGAATGACATGCTAATATAATTAGAGAATGCCCGTCAAGACAAAAGTTGATTAACTTACAGTGACGTAATAGACACCAGGATAATCAATAGGCCGTGTTATCATTTAAGTAATATGTTAAAAAATAGCTGGGTGATATAACGAACATTAATATTTCAGGTGCAATGTGTTCAAAACAGCTAAGGGGCATGCGCACGATTAAAAGGAGGGCGTAAGTCATGGCAAGTATATGCCATATGTGGGTTTCAAACAAACATTCACGGACAACGGTTCCAATCGTAAGCATTAATTTACAAAAAAAGTTTATATCGGTGAAATGTTTCGAAGGGTGTTTTCTGCACTTCTACGTAGACTTGCTCCAAGACTGTAGGCATTTAATATCAAAACAGAATAAATCAAAGGAATAAACTTCAACAGACTTCACGCAAAATGTTAGGATGTTGCGCAGATCATGCCGAGAAAAGTCAGGCGACTGTGGCCAGTCTGTATCCGTGCGAATGAGTCCAGTTATTATGTGGTCAATTAGAACTACAAACAGATTCATGTTTGAAGAATATAACGAAACGAGTCAGAGTAATAGTACAGCATAATGTACAGAGAAATTCAGCTCTTTGTCTTCAAGCTTTTTATCAGACAGATTTCCTCATGGTTGAACAGCTGACTGTTCTTGGATTTCTATCGAAATTATGCTGAACAGCTTCGATTTTTATCTGTTTATAATACAACTAAATTTTATTCAAAGAAGGTAAGGAGGAAGAAAACAAATTGATAACATTAACAAAGGGAGTTTACAAATAAAGTGATACTAATAAAAGGAATATCAAAGTACAGAAATATGCAAGGACAGGAATTTACAAATGAAGGAATACACATAACAGAGGAATATTCAAATAAAAGGATTAGGAAAACAGTTTAAATTCAATCTTTAAAAGACATACTCAGAATAGTGACAAATCTCTATAGTGGATCTCCATTTTATCCTTTCTTTCAGCAAAAATTTGCTTTAATATCAATGCTTTTTGGCATGTGTGTGACAAAGCAAACTCTCTCAAAGGAAGAAATTCACAGTTTAGCAAACATGTGTATATACCTATATGAATAACAAACAGTAAAAACAAAATTAACATAGAATGTGCCTCGGGGACAGATATTCAGACTCTCAAACCTTTACAATTCTTTTCTGATCTACCACTTAAGGGAACTCATTTTAAAACTCTTGGAATAAGAAACATTTTCACCGTCTTTGTTTTTTCGAAAATCGAAAATTGTATTGTTCCCTTAGGGTTAACACATAGCGGCCATTTTGAATTTCAAATATCGGTAAATGTTATTATATATTATAAATGTTATTATAAATTATATATGTTTCCCTTGTACCAAACGTTATATGGTGACCCCTAATTGGTTACATGAGATGCTCTATTGTTCCTTAAAGATTTCGCACATTTCTGCAAAAATTAGAATTAAATACTATATGATATAATATTACTGCATGTACAAATATTATGAGTAAGATTAAACTAAAGTTTTCTCTAATTAAAAATTCATTTAACTTTTAAAAGTCAGCGTACATAATTTATCTTGGTCGATAATACGAAAGACCAGAAAGTTTTCAGGTTATTAGTTTTATAGTATAAGTTTACAAGTATACCGTAAGCAATTGACTTCTTTTAATTAATTTGTTTAAGTAATTTGTTATTTTACAAACGACTTAATTACATCATTGTGTGAGAACACAAGCTTCGATAAATAAATGTTTAGATAACTTCGATTTTTCCGATAAAACTGAGTTTTAATGACTTTTAATTTTTTTTTCAAATACTTTGTCTCTCAGTGTAATGTTTAATTATCTCCTTACATTTTTCTTTCATTACTTCTTTTGTTTACAAACAAAAACAATTCTTAAGGAACAAGTACCGCCTGCGGTAACTAAAATGAAAGAAATAATAATAAAATTTCAAACTGGTTGTGTAAAATGATACAATACAATCTAGTCATCGTTGACAAAACATAATTTGATTTCATTTCTTATCGAGAACGGAGATATAATCGATCTCACTTAGTATCACAGTACTGGATGCGTCCCTGTAGCAGGGACAATAGCTGCACTTTTTTATAATATTTTCATATTTATTTACGTTGAAATACGACGTGCCAGGCTTGCTAACGTTACCCATCCAGTCAACAATAACAGGGCAAAAACATAAACACACAGACTGTGCTGTGAATAGAAACCAGGTTACATTTTGACATGACTTTGAGAGTTGAACTTTACAATGAGAAAAAAATCCATCAAAAGTAATAGCAAATGCAAATATCTACGTTTCAAAGTGAAAATAGCAAATAACCATCAGTATATCAACATTTTGCTTGATTTTGTGTCTTAAAATCTATGTAAGTGAAATTTTAATACATCTGATTAACTTCTAAAAGTAATTTATTATTTTACAAACGAACTTAATTACATCATTTTGTATGATAGTGTATTCGAACTTGGACTAGACGTTACTCGATTCCTTGGCACATTTCAATCTTAGTCGTATTGGGAGTAACAATGGAATTTACATAAATAGAGCCAGGAAACATTTAGTTCTTCACAAAATTGAGGCAGAAATATGAAAATACATTATTTTCAAATTCATATTCTCTAAGTAATTTACAATTTTACAAGGTAAGCTAAGAAAGAGAAATTTTCACCATACAGAATGAAAAGATACATAAACATATGAGTCGCTGATACATGTTTACCAAAATGAAGTCAAAGGAAAGAGTGAAACATTAGTACTTTTGTTTCAGTAAATAATTAGGCAGTCTAATTCAGCGTTAGAAATGTACTCCTTTTTACATTACGTAATTTCCTTCCAATTATAAACACTAAAATGTGTAAATTTCGACAGGAAAACTAAAATTTACGCAGCCATCGAAAGATTAGACAGGTCCCTTGGAATAAGAGACCAACATTTACTTAATATCCAATACGGTACTTGCAGCTGCCAAATTAATGCTACCCTGTGAAAAATGTCATTATGCGATGATTTGTAATTTCTGCAGTTATTTTCATATATCAGGTCTGCTTTGCGTTGTGCAATAGACACCGGGGATGCGTACGAAACTACTTGGTTTGAATTTTAATGGTATATTTTCAGTGGACACCATCAATCAGGTTGTTATATGAAAATATGGAAAGGTAGAGACGTGTTCCAAGTCTGTGGCTTAATTACATCGTAAAAATTAAGTACATTTCAGAAAAATTTGTCTCGGTTTACTGTAATGTATCGTGAATGGTGTGATCGCGTAATGGCCGTGTGATCGCGTAGCTTGGCGAGCACAGACCCACACAAGGCCAAAACACATATCCGAAACGCAGTAAAAGAAATAAACTGTTGATACGGATAGGAAACAGGGAATGACTGAATAAGTTGAAAATCTCTATTGAAAGGTCAAAAACAAAAAGACGGTAACAGACTGGTGGACTAGTCTTTTGTAAAGGCTATTTCCTTACTAACCATACTATACTATTGGATGAAGTGATTGGATTATCCTGTATGATCTCTATTCACAAAGAATACGCGTCATCTATTCCGAGTATTTACGTCAATGTAGTTGGCTGCGATAGGCAAGTTGCGGCATACGATTATTTATGAGTATTTTCTTCAGTAGTCGTTGATTTTAAAAATATGTCGACATCGAAATTAAAGTAGAAAACTTTCGAATCCGGTTTTCAACGTTTTGACTCCGGGTACAGAAACGGCTGAAAGGCAAGCAACGGCTTATCATTATCAAACAAATTTGTATGTACTCGCAAGCACTTATGAACTGTTTACCAAGTAATCGTCAGTGCTCCTTGACCATGGTAGTATTGCTCACTGAAACCAGAATGTCTATTAAAGGAATTCGGTGTTTACGCAGTATTTTAAGTCTATGAATAGCTGACCACTTCGTCATTGGAATTTCCCTTACACCTACAGTTGTAAATCAGCGTACACCGTGTTCTCTGCTTCAGACATTTTCATAGGTCGAGAGGTCACCGACGTACTTGAAAGATCCAATTCAGCATACGTCAGCCCTTCAGCATTCTTAGTGAAGGCAGGCTTTTCAGTTTTACTGACCTCCGCGTCACCTCGCCTTTGTTTGTGTCTACCAAAATAGTCCCTAGGTACGTCAGCGTCGGTACTTGTAGAATTATTGACAGAGTCGTAGAGAGAATCAGTTGCTCGGTTCTTCTTCTCACTCATGTTGGCGTACGGACTCATATCCGGGTCAACAGAAGGTTCTTCGGATTGTGTCCCCGATTTCGCTTTGGCTTTGAGCCCCATATTTGCATATTGTTCATCTTCGGTTTTCTGTTGATTTGTGTTTTTCTTATAAGGTGGTTTTGGTTTTTTCTTGGGCTTCGAATAAAGATCCGCCGAGGTGACCGTGTCACTATGATGAACTGTTTCGCTTTCTGCGGTTTTACTTTCATCGTCCATCTGTTTCTTAGGTGGTTTTGGGTTTTTTGGGGGCTTCGAATAAAGAGCCGCAGAGTTCACCGTGTCACTTCGGTGATCTGCATCGCTTGCTGCAGTTTTATTACCATCTATTTTCAATATCGCACGCCCACCAAGTTCCAGTGCAATGTCCGAATACTCATTCACAAACGCACCATTCGTCGATTCGTAGCCCGGTGACGTGGTATCTTCCCTTACAATACCAATGACGTCACCGTCACTTTCACCTCTTCGAGCATCAAAATTATCACTGCTTGATTTGGGAGACTGTGAAGATTTTCTGCGAGTTTTCAAACAGATCAGAATCACCAAAATTATAATTACAGCAATCAGCAAGCAGATACCAACAACGCTTCCTATGATGATTCCAGTGTTGTTTGATTTCCTTGGAATTGCAAATGGATCAGTACTGTGGGATTTATTAGCAGCAACAGTGGCCCTTCCATGGTAGTCTGGAACAGTGATTCCCGATGAAGGGGATCGTGGTAGGGTTACTTTTGGTGATGGTGGTAGGGTTACTTTTGGTGATGGTGTTGGTATGTTTACAGTCAAGGTGATACTATCACTACCTGTACCAATTACATTTGTCAGTTCACAAGTTACAGTATGGACTCCGTTGTCACGTGAACTAAATGTAGAAATACGCAGAGACATTCCTTCCAGACTAAATCTACCACCACTGGTCACTACGTCATCGTCATAATACCAAACAGGCTCTGTAACTTGTGGATTTGCATCTTGGTTGCAGTGCAGCAATATCTCGTCATTCTCCTCTGTTACCATGGCATCAGTTGGATTGATTGTCACGATTGGTGCATATTGGATATTGAAGTTGAGGAACAGGTTCTATCAGATGACAAACCCGGATGTTGAAGAGTGCATGTAAATGTCAATGTCAAACCGTCGTTGCGGGATGGAATCCAGTAATTAGCAATGTATTGCAAATCGTTGTTATCCTTACCGTAGGTTTCCCTGGATAGGGATCCACTTTGGTCGTTACGAGACCAAAATAAAGCAACTACCGGGGTAGATCGACTAGAAAGACAAGTCAAAGTGTGTGTTACACTGGGCAAGACAATCGTTCCTTCGGCTGTGATGACATCTTGTCCGTTTGGATTACTCACTCTGCAAACTGGGTAGTTTGATGTTGGAATGACGTAAATGTTAACTAAGGCTGTCCTTGACCTTCCATCAGGCACTGCGGCGTCATTCTGCCACCATGTCACTGCACATTGATAGCTACCACTGTCAAATTCAGCGGTATTTGGCGACACTGACCTCACTTGTAAAGTGAATCGTAAAGGAGTACTGTATGAATTGATTCTGTATCTATCATTAGTTACGTCGACCAAGCGAACTTTGACATTGTCTCTAAAATCATAGCCATCACTGATGATTTCTCCATTTTTAAACCACGATACCTTCTGATCCGATTCCACAGAATCCACTTGGCATTCTAGGACAAACGAATCATCCGTCACAGTACTTCCATATGTGTATGTCTTCGTCACATCTGCCGGCTCCTCAACAAACTGTACCCCTGCTACTTGTACATGTCCAAGAAGGATACTTAAAAGCACAACCCTGATAAGCCTAATCAAAACACAGTCAAGTCAGACGATCTCATCATGTAAAACGATAACAGGCAATTCAATCCGTCACAACTAAACCCTGCTGTCTACAGTAGCTGTTGACTAACTTTTCCTCGATCCGGGACTTTGAGTTCTGTGTGTTTGTGTAATGTCTCCTCTTAAACGTTGTTTTATTCATACCAGAACAATATCTGTTTCGACGAATAAGGCCTTGTACTCTCTTTCCTGTAATGAAAGTAAAATCTTCACCTATCGAGCTTGCCTAAGTCAAATCACTGAATATAGAAAATAATGAAAAATAACCCAAACAACTTAAAATGTTGATTTTTTAGAATTAGTAATAAAATGTGTGACGAGAAGAAAACATGGAAACGGAGAATAAAAGTTAATTGTTGCTGTATTGTAGAGAACAAGTCACAGCGTTCGTACGATGTTCTCCATGTTTTCTTTCTTCCTTAAGATTTGTTCATTATTACGTTAAGTTTCCAATTTATCTTCCTGTAGAAAGACTTCTTTCAATTTTATCAGAAAAACCACCACTATTATATATTGTTACAGTAGCTCTTCGGCATTGTACATCAATTTCATTATCTATGTCCTTTTCCGTGTTTATATTCAAATTTACTTTTTAAAGCATGACTTTACTTCCTGCTTTGGTTCAAACATTATCTGGTCCAGGTAATGTTTGGGTGGTGGTTTTATTCCACGTGGTACTTTTTCTGTATGTTTCCAAAACGTCCATAAAAATGTATCTGTTTGCTTTCATTTGGAAATTAAATACATTTGGGACTAGTATTTACACTTTGTATCTATACGTTCATCTAATGTAGCTCAATAGACAACACCTTTACTAAAAAATGTTACGAAACTACCCATTTTACGGTATGTATAATTAATTTTGCTGTTTTTGCCCAAGAGGGCTTTGACTCTTGTCGAGCTACATACCAAGGCTTGCTTCCCTAGCTTAAAGAGATGACATGCAGAATTTTGTGAGAGCATCGATCTGGGATGTAAATTAAGTCGTAAAGGCTCACCGGTCACGTGTCTAGTACGCAGTTCATAAACACCACTCGATTTATTGTCACTAGCTCTTGCGGAAATAAACTCGATTGACACAGTAATTGCTTACAGACTCAGTCCCTCCATCCACTATGTTACAGATTAGCGATCGCGGAATGGCCAATAAGACACCAAGTGTCTAGGGTACGTGGAGTTGGTTCATGACCGTCACAAACTCACTATCACAGACTATCAGCGGAATGGACCAGCAGCATACGTGATGTTTCTATTCTAGGAAAATCTGTTAAGCTTGCAGTATAATAACAATAATATCTATGTCACTGTTTTGCCCGCGATCCGATTACAAATAGCCGATTACTAGTTTGTCAACATGAATGAACAAGCACAGTTGATAAGCTTCCAATCAATTGATCCCGATTGGTTGATACATCAGATGGTGGCTTATAAAGTATTTGCAAATACTGTGTCAACGCAAAGACGAATACTACAATATCACACAACGCTTGATTCAAAGTAACGGGTCGCCCAAATTTCTTTGTAGTCTACTGTACGGATTAGGTCTTCTTCTTTTTGGAATGTTGATTGTCCCCTCTGTAGGAAACACACATCGATCCAATGTCACATCGGATCTTGTATAATTTATATTCGGATACAAATGTCTCCATGACTTCTTATTTAATCCTCTTCTGTCTCCCACCTGTTTTTGCCTCTTTGTATACAAGTCTGACTGTTGCTGATACCTCTCTCTCTCTCTCTCTCTCTCTCTCTCTCTCTCTCTCTCTCTCTCTCTCTCTCTCTCTCTCTCTCTCTCTCTCTCTCTCTCTCTCTCTCAGGCATTGACTATGAAGAAATCGATCAGTATACGTGTTGTGGCATTGGTGATATTGTCGGTTCTTAAAGACGTTGATGGACGCCCTTTATCATTTGAATCAAAGAAGCCTGCGAAAGGACAAATCATAGAGTCGAAAGCGACAGTATCACTAAGCAGAGAAAGTGTAAAGAAACCGAGTGAAGGTGATGGTACTAGGTAATGTATTTTTTCAAATTTACAGATGTGATCGTGACGCAATATAAATTTTTCGAGGCTAGGCGATGCCAATTGAAATATATGTTTGTATGACCTCCATCAATGAGCGTACCAATCACGGGAACTTATATTATGTTGTATTGTATGTTCAGGTGTGTTTGCGAGACTGCTTCATTGCAAAGGTCAAGTTGAAACTCAAAGATCATCGTCCCGTACAAGGCTACCATCTTTATCTTTCATGCTAAACCATATAGCGATTTCAAAATTTGAACGCTCGGAGGTAGCACGGTATATATAATTTCGTCAAAATTGAAGGACGGTCAGAGGGGTTATAGTTTCAAAATTGTAACAAAAAAAAACATTTCTACTATTGGAGAAGGAAAGGTAAATCCTTCAAGTTACAAACAACAGCTTCCACTGTGTCAAGGTCAACTTTGAAAGACTCTTAATGTCAAAGCATATTGTAACTCCAGAGGGCAGACTTCTCTTGAGAATATCGTTACAATTATCATTTAATAATGCTTCTTTCCCTAGATATGATTAAGGATGTGGACCTGATGTTACTGGCCGGACGATAAAACTTGTGCCATGAAGCAAACTGCGACCATTTATTTTTGTATAGTCTGGGTTTCAAACGTACTAGAGATTTTTTGCTGACTCTCTGAGTCATAGAGATGCACAATTTTTGAAGATGATGCATTTTCATTGTTGTGTTCAATCAGACATTTGAAGACACCATGGTCTTTCATTTTTAATTGTGTTTTCAACATTATAGTTTATTGATGTGTCAATAAAAATTAATTTCTTAAACAAGACAAAATATATGAATGAGTGGTCTATGTATTAGCAGGACGGGGTGGCTGTCAGCTTTGCTGTACGGCACTTGATCGCGATGAGGAAGTCGCGGAAGTATTTCGTTTTCTGTCTTCCAGATACTTCTTGAGTTACTTGAGATACTTGTTTGTTGTTTATCTGCGCTGTTCTGTTTGTGGTTGTTTTATCGAGTTTGTCACTATGGAACTTATGACTATTATGTAGATTATGGCTTGCTACTATTGTTCTGATTATCGAACTAAGCGAAATTACCTTTTAATGGAAATTACTTCATTCGGTTTATTTCGGAAAGTACTTGCTGTTAGACTTGTGAATTACTTCCAGTTCTTAAAATACTGTGTATTAACTTGACATTCGAACGAAAAAAAAGGTAACGTACAGACACAAAGCATTACAACCTACGCTATTATTTGATTTCAAATAAATATTCTAGTGCATATTAAAATTCACTTAAACACGATTGAAAGTTATTTGGGATAATTGGATCTCCGTATTTTTCAAATTCTCAAAAGTGTTAGGTGCCCTATAGCTGAATCTTGCGATATTACAAATTATTCATCAAACCAAGTGTGTAATTTAAAAAGAAACACAGATGAGCCCATATTTACAGATTAAAACGACCTCACTTCACCATCCAATTATCCCAAATTAGTTCCATCGTGCTCTTAATGAAGTTGATAATAACATTGGATTTGAGTCATGTGCAAGCTTTGTCGACAAGTTAAACACAATGGCATATTAACATGATTTTTGATTAAAGAGTCAAATTGAATTTTATAGGCGATAGCGGAAACGCATCAAAATTTCATCTGTTGGAACTGTAACAATATATTATAATTAATAGCGAAAGAGGGCGCGGCGCAGATATCGTCTGAAGCGGATAAGCTTCGACAAGTGTAACCAGTACAAATATTCGGCGTCTGTTTTCGTAGCAGCCGTAGACAAAAGGTATACACACCGATCCAAAGTCAAGTACCTGTTTGCTAAATTAACATGAGGCAGTATGGGAAAAGATTTATTGTCTTTTGAGATGTAAATATTATCAGCTCAGAGCCCACTTCAGTCACCATAGCAACCTTTCAAACTAGCGGACAATAACATATAGTCAGCATGAAATGATTGAGGGCGCACTGCACATAAACAAGGGCATAAAAGCAAAAGTTGTAAGTTTGGTTCAAGCAGTGGTAAGTTCATACAAAATAAAAATTACAGTAGATTAATGGAACGCAAGTCAGTGTCGAGGGTTGGCTGTGTTGTTGGTGTAAGCTTACCTTTGAATTTAAAGCAAGCAGAACACTGTACAATACTGCTAAAAAAATTAAATTTCGACTTGTCAAAACAGTAGGTATTCTGCAATATAAAATGAAAAGACTAAGTAAAGGGAAGGAAATATACTTTTATGTGCAACATAATAACCACAACGATCTACAATTTCATTGTATTTCATAGCAGCACAAAGCAACAAAAAGTAGATATGAAACGAGGAGAGGATCATAAAGCTGTCGCCTTGAGTAATCTCATCAAATATTAGTAATTTAGTATTACAAAATTTGTCTATGCATTGCAACAATGTCAGACTGGAAGTATTTGAACAAATTTCAAAGTAATCATACGTTCTTAGCTCGCAAATCTATTATATAGTTAAGTGGATGTAAGAGGCAGTAGGTATTATCGACATGGCAATGTTTCTAGGATTGAAACTCCTGAAAACAAAAATTACGCTTTATCTTTAAATGTCAATTAATTTGATCATGTACAACATTAACAACGCCAAAACTTTCTAAAGAGTCATCACAAGTCTAAGCTATAGCAACAATCTATATGCAAGTTCTTGGTCGTGTAGAGCTGTGGCTGTTCAACTTGAAATTTGGTTTTTTTTTTCTTTTTGCCTATATATCGCAGTAAGTGATTAAAAATTCAAAAGTGGGTGTACTTTGTATCTTCGTAATTCCCCCCTGTAACAACAACATACGCAAAATCAGTAGTGATCTTTTGCCCCTTTTCTCCCGTCTGGAAATATCGTCTTCAAACAAATCAATTCTAAACGCATGATGCAACAGCTAAGCCCGCATAAAAGATGTTCACCAAAGCCTACTTCATTTCTGATGATAAAACTTTTGGCTATTGTAAAGATTTCATTTCCTGTCTCTGAGCCATTTTACTTGATAGTTGATAGGAACTGACTGACAAAACATCAACTGACCATCAGCGAGCAGTATACAGTAAGTAAAGTAAAGTACGATGCGATATCAGATGGTGTTAAATGTAGTTTATTGTTCAAAAGCCGCAAAATGAAATAGCGTGTTTAACTTTCTACAAATCGCGAAGCATGTGGGTTAAATGCAAATATGTGTTTGGTGTCTAAAGGTATTCCTAACTATGGCAACTAAAAACTTCGCAGAGCAGTTCCGGATTTAGATGTTATCAATATGGTGCACGAACAGGCAAGCGAGGGTGCTTTCATTTACTTCCTAAATTTTTGCAATTTTTTGCCGCCTTCGCTTTTGTGTATTTATATCAAATTATACTAACCTTTCCACATGATGAAAAAAATATCAATGACTCCTCACTTTCGAAAACATAAGTAATAAAATCAACAATTTAAGAAAAATTATAATCAGGCTTTTATCTGCTTGACAATTCCTCTGCTCTCAAAGTGTTATATGTAATATATCCTGACATTCGTCATTGATTACATCTTTTGTTGATAAACACAATCGTTTCTGAGGAATCATTAGTACTTGTCGTAATTAATATGCATAAAATTGAGAATAATATTGCAAAATAAAATAAAAAAAATTATTGTAATATCATATAATAAATCTAAGCATCGTTGTCAAAACAGATTAATTTCGAGAACGGAGATCTCACTGCCTCATGTAGTATAACTGTATGGAAGACGTCCATTTACAGGGACAATACAATAGTTGCACTTTTTATAATTTTTCAACTTTTTAAGAAGGAAGTACGAAGGCCCTCTGTGGCTTTCATAATCTGAGATGTGTTTTCGTAGTGCTGTATTTCTGAGTTACGAATAACACGTTCAGCGCGGTATCTTCATCAACCAACCTTATTTTTAATCAATAAATGCAAATAGAAATTACGAATTGGTCAAAATGGTATGATATTGTAGTTGGTTTTCCCGAGTACGAATAGCGACGTTACTGACAAAATATTCCGTCGTGCAATGTTGACAAAAAATCAATTAGAAATTTGCACCCCATGATTTCAACTTAGGGAACTTCCATTTTTGAGAGGGCTGGAGATAGCAGAGGTTTAGTTTACGACAGCGTTCGGAGGTCAGACATCAAAAAGACAGTTTGGGGTATGCATTTTACATAAGTTTTTTTATGGAACTATGGATAACAACAAAATTGAACCAAACGTAAAAACAACCATGTGGTTTTAAAAGATAAGATAAAAGTACATGAATATAACTGCAGTAGTCGTCTGTAAAACTGTGGCACTTCAAGAACTTCTGTAAATGGAACTACAGTTTTGAAACAAACACGGACAGTAAAACGGTATATACACTTCATCATATGTCACTTTAACCTACGATTAATCGTTTGATTGTGAGTTACTTTGAATGTCAAGTTCATAGATGCCAACTCCCTATACAGGGAGTAGTAAACTTGATACTGAAAGTGACCCCTCAGAAGCCAATGATTAATTTTAGGCAAACTGACATAACGTGAATGACGTGCATAAAACGTGCGTAAAAGTGTTCATTTGATTCTGAGAGGTCAACTCTAGTGACAAGTTCACTACCTCCGTGATGGGAGTTGACATCCGTGAACTTGACATTCAACGTAAATCGCCAGAATCAAAAGATTGAATCGTAGACAGAAAGTGTCAGAACTATAGATGTAAATACCAGTTTACTGTTCTCGCTCGTTCTAAAACTGTTGTTCTATTCATCGAATGTTCGTAAACTGCTACAATTGTATAGATATGCACAACCGCTACATTTATTATCGGATGGACATCCATGACAGTTGTACCAATACAGAGATTGTAAACTGTTTAAGGTTGTACTAATGTCCTATTTTTTCAAACTACATCGATGCACGGTTGTGTACTACGTATCGTTCAATTTTGTTGGTGTTTTCATAATTAAACAAACAGCTTTTGTAATATGCAATTATTCCCAACTGTCTTTTTTTAAATATCTGACCCCGAGCAGTTTTGTAAAACTAGACCACTGCTATTCACCGAACCCCCTCTGTCAAAATGGAAGTTCCATAAGTTGGAATCACGTGGTGCAAATTTCCAATTACTGATTTCGATTTCCTGTCAACATTTCACAACTATATAGAGGTTTCATCAGTAACGTTACGTTGCTATTCTTACTTGGGAAAACCAACTATTTTTAGCATTTTACCTAATTCGCAATTTCTAAAGGTTTGTTTAAATTTCAGCAACAATGTTTTTTCTAAAAGAAAGAAATTCACAGTTTGGCATATTGTGTGTATATATATATATATATATATATATATATATATATGATATATATATATGTGTGTGTGTGTGTGTGTGTGTGTGTGTGTGTGTGTGTGTGTGTGTGTGTATATATATATATATATATATATATATATATATATATATATATATATTATATATATATATACACGAATAACAGTACAAACAAAATTAAGGTAGATTGCGCCTCAGAGACAGATCATTGACTCTGAATTTTTTACATTCTTTTCTGATCTACCACGGCATTGTTGAACCTCAGTTTAAATCTCTTGGAATAAGAAATATTTTCATCGATAGTTTTTCAGAATTCAAATATTTTATATTTCCCTCTACAATTATTACAGGGATGACAGCCATTTTGAATTACAAATATCGGTAAATGTCAGGTAAATTGTTTCTACTTATTGTAAACTTTGCACCATCATCCCTGATTTTTATTCTCGATTTGATGAGACAGTGGTTGAAAGTTTCATTGAGGAAAAAACGTCTGAGTTTTGATTCGTATCACCTACAATCTCACAAGATTTCGACGGACCTAACTATAATAATATAATGGCAACTTTATTCCAGAGGTATTTTCTCTGGATTACAGTCATGAGTTGTACTAATTGTGTCTTGGAAATTCTACACATTTCTCATTCGTGTAAATGAGGTTAGAATACCGGATTATTAGTTCGTGTATAAAATATCATCAGTAAGATTCAACTCAAATTTTCTTGACTTACAAATTCATAAAACTTTTACAAATCGGTTAACATATTTTATTTTGTCTGTGTCAGAAAGACCAGCAAGATTTCTGCAAACATTTTCTTCTAGTTCAAGTTTTGCGACATTACAGGAACCAATTAAGTAATTAGATTACAAACTAAGTTGATTGCGTCATTGTATAAGGGAGCATAAATAAATTTCGACAATGTAAACGTTTTGATAACTTTGATTTTCTGATAAAACTCAATTTCAATGTTTTTGTGACTACTCATTGAATTAAAAAATCCTTTTCTTGAGCACCTGCAGAGTTATATGTAAAACGAAAATGATTAATACTGTGTGGGTAGGTCGTTTGTCTTATAACAGCCTGTACCTACTGTTATGTTTTTTCCAAAGAGTGGCATTAGTTTTCTCAAGTTTGATCTGAAGACCGAAGCATCTATAATCTTGAACATGAACACACCTGAGAACAAAACAAATTTAAGTTTCTTTCTAAACATGTCATGTTATCACAGGCCGATTATTTCATTTTATCATCTAGAATATATACAAATTTAATATAATGCGTTTCATTTTAACTGAAAATGATATATCATTGAATATATGTGCATTGAATAACTTTGGTAGTCTACAGGACTGACTGACCAAACATCAATTGACAATCACCAACAGATAATTTGATAAGCCACAAGTCACGATAATGACTATAATGATAAAGTCAAGATAATGAAGCCTATAATGTTAATTCTCGTTCACAACTAACGGAAGTATTGTCATAAAATTACATTCTCAATAACATATTGAAGTTTATACAAAATAAGTATGTCGATCAAAATTGATAAAATGCAAATATATATATATATATATATATATATATATATATGTTGTCTATATGAATTCCTAATATTTTATACAAGAAAACTTTACAGGGCAGATCTTGTTTTACATGATATACACCGATGTGGTTCGCGACAACGCAAGAAAGTGCTTTGGTTTACTCCACAAATTTTGTGCAATTTTTGTCTCCTTCACATTTTTCTGTAATTATATCACATTGCACCTGGCAACCTTTCCCCTCATTGAAGAAAATATCAATAACTAATCCCTTCCAAACACTCCGAATTAAGCATTTATGGATAAACTATAATCACGCTATTCTTGAATGCCTTTGTCCTCCTTTGTTTCGTATGAGTGGTGTGATCGCGTAATAGCAGCTTGTGATCCCACAGTTGGTGAGCACAGACCTACACCAGGCCGAAACATATATCCACAACGCAGTAAAAGAAAGAAACGGTTAATACGAATAGGAAAAAGGGAATGGCTCAATAAGTTGAAAGTTTCTATCGAAAGATCAAAATAAAAAACCGCTAACCGACAAGTGGACTAGGCTACTTTCTTACTAACCATACTAGACTATTGTATTGGGTGAAATATGACATTAAACTGGTCCAATAATCATTTCCATTCAATGTAATGCATTACCAGGTCCATGGGACATTTGTGATTTACAAATTTAAGTAGGACCATCCTGAACCACTGATAGTTAGTGGTGGTACCCAGTGTCCGGAATGGGTAAGCGTATACCCTGCTAGCATGTTACAGCCGTCAGGATTGGTCCAAAAATTGTCTAAATATTGTATGAAATGAAACAGTATATGAATCACTGTAATAAGTCACAGCCGGGAATGCTGTCGCTAATCATTTGAGTGACCGAGGTGTCATATTTGGCCACAGTGTCGTCATATCGACCGTAAAATTTTCTGAAAGTCCTAACGAGTCTTTTTGTTGTGTATTCCTGTCTCGCTAGTTTTGATACCAATGAGCTGTCTCTCAGTTGAAAATCAGCGTAAGAATGACAAGCCCTACTATATCTGAGAAGTTGAGACACCTACACACCATAATTGGATTCTCCTATATCATGAACTGATACTCAATATAAGTAAAACAACTTCGTTGTATTATCCACGAAGGATACGCGTCATTTATTCGAAGTATCTACGTCAATGTACTTCAGCTACGAAGAGCAAATTTCCAACGATTATTAGTGTGTATTTTCTTCAGAAGTTGTTGGTTTAAAAATATGTCGAAATGGATCGGGAATTAAACAGGATGTAGAAAACTTTCGAATCCGGTTTTCAACTTATTGATTCCTGGTACAGAAACGGAAAGACAAGAACGGCTTATCATTATCAAACAATATTTTATGTGCACGCAAGCACTTATGAACTATTTTCGCAAGTAATCGTGACTATTCCTTGACGATAGTAGCATTTTTCACTGAAGCAAGAATGTTCTCCAGAAGGAATTCGGCGTTCATGCGATATTTTAAGTTAATGATCAGCTGACCACTGTGTCGTTGGAAGTTCCCTCAGATTTGCAAATCGGCGTACACTGTGTTCTCTGCTTCGGACATTTTCATAGGTCGAGAGGTCACCGAGGTACTTGAAAAATCCAATTCAGCATACGTCAGCCCTTCAGCATTTTTGGTAAAGGCAGGTTTTTCTTGACTGACCTCCGCGTCACCTCTCCCTTGTTTGTGTACTTGTCTACTATCAATGGCTCGGTTGTGTTTCTCTCTCATGTTGGCGTACGGACTCATATCCGGGTCAACAGAAGGTTCTCCGGATTTCGCTTTGGCTGTCACCCCAATATTTACATATTGTTCATCTTCGTTTTTCCGTTGATTTATCTTTTTCTTGAGTGGTTTTTGTTTCTTCTTGGGCTTCGAATAAAGTTCCGCAGAGTTCACCGTGTCAATTCGATGATCTGTGCCGCTTTCTGCAGTTTTATTCTTATTCCATCGGTTAGCAACGTCGCGCCAACTTCAAGTGCGATGTCCGAACACTCATTCCCAAACGCACCGTTCGTCGATTCATATCTCTCTGACGTGGTATCTTCCGTAACAGCACCAATGACGTCACCGCCACTTTCACCTCTTCGAGTATCAAAATTATCACCGCTTGATTTTTGGGACTGTGAAGATTTTCTGCGAGCTTTCAGACCGATCAGAATCACCGAAGTTAAAATTAGAACACTCAACAAGCAGATACCGACAACGCTTCCTATGATGATTCCAGTGTTGTCTGTTTTCCTTGGAATTGCAAATGGATCAGTATTGTTGGATTTATTAGCAGCAACAGTGGTCATTCCATGGTAGTCTGGAACAGTGATTCCTGATGAAGGGGATCTTGGTAGGGTTACTTTTGGTGATGGTGTTGGTATGTTGACAGTCAAGGTGATACTATCACTACCTGTACCAATTGCATTTGTCAGTTCACAAGTTACAGTATGGTCTCCGTTGTCACTTGAAGTAAATGTAGAAATGCGGAGAGACATTCCTTCCAGACTAAATCTACCATCACTGTTCACTACGTCATCGTCATAATACCAAACAGGCTCTGTAACTTGTGGATTTGCATCTTGGTTGCAGTGCAACAATATCTCGTCATTCTCCTCTGTTACCATGGCATCAGTTGTATCGATTGTCACTATGGGTGCATACTGGATATTGAAGTTGAGTGAACATGTTCTGTCGGATAACAAACCCGGATGTTGAAGAGTGCACATAAATGTCAATGTCGACCCATTATTGTGGAATGGAGTCCAATCATAAGTAATATATAAAAACGAGTTCTCATATAGCCCCATTAAGTGACTTCGGTAGAGGTTCATCCTGATCGATACGATACCAAAATAATCTGACTTCTGGGGTAGAATGACCAGACAGACATGTCAAATGGTAAATGACACTTGATAGGACACTTATATTTGCTGATTTTGCTGGAGTTGTTGTGACATCTTGTCCACTTGGATGACGTATTTTGCAAAATGGGTAGCTTGATGTTGGAATGACGTAGATGTTAACTGCTGCAGTATTTGATCTTCCACCGGATACTGCGATGTCATTAGACCATGTCACTGCACATTGATACTTCCCACTGTCAAATTCAGCGGTACTTGGTGACACTGACCTCACATGTATAGTGAAAAGAAGAGGAGTACTGTATGCAATCAGTCTGTATCTCTCATTAGTTACATCGACCAACCAACCTTTGACATTGTCTCTAAATTCGTAGCCATCACTGATGATTTCGCCATTTTTAAACCACGATACCTTCTGATCCGATTCCAAAGCACTCACTTGGCATTCTAGGACAAACGATTCGCTCGTCCCATCTCTTCCATATGTCAATATTTTCGTCACATCTTCCGGCTGCTCGACAAACTCTATCCCTGCTACCCGTACATGTCCCAGTAGGATACTTAATAACCCAACCCTGATGAGCCCAATCAAAACACAATCCGACAATTCAGACGATTTCATCATGCAAAACGATGATAGTGCAATTCAATCTGTCAGAAGTTAACTCTGCTGTCGAGTTAGCTGTTGACCAAGTTTTCCTCGATCCGGGACTTATACTTCTGCGTGTTTGTGTAATATCATCTCTTAAACATTATTTTATTCATACCGGAAACAACACCCGGACTCGGTTTCAACGAATAAGGTCAGAGGTAAACTTCTGGATGTTACCAAAAATATCTCTGCAGGTACTCTCTTTACTCTAATGAAAGTAACATCTTCACCTATCAAGCTTGTCGAAGTCAAATCACTAAACAGAAATATAATGTAAAAAAAAATGAAATGTTGTTCTTTAAACTGAGTGCGAAAATGTCTGACGAAAAACCACAGAATTAAAGGGCTACATTTTTAATCGCTGCAGTATTGCAGAGAATTAATCACAGTGCCCATACGATACTCTCGATCTTTTCTTTCTTTTCCTAATCATTACGTGTTAATAAGTGCTGTGATGTAATATTTGAATGTAATTATGAAATTATTCATCAAGTTTGGAATGTATCATCCCATAGAAAGACTTCTTTCGCCTTGTATCAAACAAACAACCACTATTCTTTAATGTTATCTTAGCTCAATGGTGTTGTACATCAAATTTATATCTATTTCCTTTTCCGTGTTATTAAAACTTACTTTTTCTAAAGCATGACTTGACTTCCTGCTTTGATTTTTGTCACGGTCCTTCCGGCACAGATATTGCTTGAAAAGCGTTTTTGTTTAAAGTGGTACTTGTAATTTTTCAAAACCCGAATATGTGTCTGTTGATAGAGATAACAGACATTAAGATGTATCTTGCCTTCGTTTGGATATTTCATACATTTGCTGACTCGCGTTTACACTTGGCTTCCACGTACAATGCCTTCGTTCATATCACATTTTGTCTAGCTCGACATTAACTCAACACTATTATATGTATTAATCTTGCTGTTTCGCCGCAGAGGGCTTTGACTCTTGTCAAGTACTATCCCAACGTTTGCTTCCCTAGCTAACAGAGATGGTGTGTTGACAGGACATGCCGAATTTTGTGAGAGCATCGATCTTGAATGTAAATAAAGTCGTAAAGCACACCGGTCACGTGACTACTACGCAGATCATAAACATCACTCGATTTATTGTGACTTTGGCGGAATAAACGCCATTGACACAGTAACTTCAGATTAGTGGTCACGGAAAGTGATGTTAAAGGCTTGTATGATACCAAGTGCCTTGACGTACGAGACGTTTGTGAATGGCCCCACAAAGACTGTCTGTTGCTTGTGAAAAATGCAGTTTTGAAGGCAAGGACGAAGAATACTACAATATCACATAAAGTTTGATTTCAAATAAGGGGTCGCCCAAATTTCTTTGTAGTCTGCTGTACGGATTAGTTCATCTTTTTGTTGGATTGTTAATTGTCTCTCTGTAGGAAACACACATCGATGCATTGTAACGTCGGATCTTGTGTATACTTTGTATTCCATACACATTTCTCCATGACTTCTTCCTAAATCCTCTACTATCCACCTCTAAGTTTCTGCTTCTTCTGACTGTTGCTGCCACGCCCTCTCTCTCTCTCTCTCTCTCTCTCTCTCTCTCTCTCTCTCTCTCCTCTCTCTCTCTCTCTCTCTCTCTCTCTCTCTCTCTCTCTCTCTCTCTCTCTCTCTCTCTGAGGTATTGAATAGGAAAGAATCGATCTGTATATTTGTTATGGTATTGGTGATATTGTCAGTTCTTTAATAACGAGGTTGAAGGACGCCCTCTGTCATTGAAATCAAAAAAAGTCTCATATTAAACATTAGGATTCTCAGCCAAAGGACGAATCATAGAGCTGACAGCGGTAGTATCACTAGCAGAGAAAGTGTTAAGAAACCAAATGAAGGTGATTGCTGTCGGTAAGTTATTTGTTTTTCAAAGTTACAGATGTGACCGTGACGCAAGATACACTTTTCGAGGCTTGGCGATGCCAATTGGAATTTTATAGATATAGTTATGACTCTCTCACTGTGCTGATAATCGCTGGAATTTATATTATGCTGTGTTGTATGTTCAAGTGTTTTTGCGAGTCTGCTTCATTGCCAATGTCAACATAAAACGTAATATATCATCGTCCCGTGCAAGGCTATACCGTCTTTACTCACATACTAAACCATAGCGATCTCAAAAAATCAACGCGTTAATGTATATATACTTATATAGTATAATTTCGTCACAATTGAAGTACACTCAGATGGAAATTGCAACAAGAAACGCATCAAAATTCACGACTTATAGAACAGTAGCAATACATTTTAATTAATAGGAAAGAGGGCACGGCGCAGATATTGTCGGAAGCGCATAAGCTTCGACCAGTGTGACCAATACAAAGATTCTGCGTCTGTTTTCTTAGTTGCCGTAGACAAAAGGTATACACATGGATCTAAAGTCAAGTACCTATTTGCTAGATTAACATGAGGCAGTATGGGAAAGAAGAAATTTACTGTATTCCTCTTCTTATTGTCTTTGGAGATGTAAATATTATCAGCCAAAAGCCCACTTGAGTCACCATAGCAACCGTTCGAACTGGCGGACAACCACATATAGTCAGCATAGACTGGTTGAGGGCGCACTGCCATAGACGAAGGCATAAAAAGCAAAAGCTGTAAGTTTGATTCAAGCAGTGGGAAGTTCACACAAAATAAAAATCACAGTAGATTACTAGAACGCAAGTCAGTGTCGAGGGTTGGCTGTGTTGTAGGTGCAAGCTTGCCTTTGAATTTAAAGCAAGCAGAACACTGTACAATGCTACTAAACAAAGTTCGACTGGTCAAAACAGTAGGTATTCTATATAAAATGAAATAGACTGTGTAAAGGGAAGTAAATATACTTTTTATGTGCAACATAAAAACCACAACGATCTACAATTTCATCGCATTTCAAAGCAGCACAAAGCAATACAAAGTAGATAAGAAACATTAAGAGGATCATAAAGCTGTTGACTTGAGTAATCTCATTAAGTATTAACAATTTAGGGTTACAAAGTTTGTCGATGTATTGCAACAATGTCAGACCTAAAGTATTTGAACAAAACGTTGAAACGTCTCCGTATTTAAACCATTGTTTTTCAAAGTAATCAAACGTTGTTGGTTCGCAAAGCTAGAATGTAAGTGGATGTAAGAGGCAGCAGGTATGTTTCTAGGATTGAAACTCCTGAAAACAAAAATTACGCTTTATCTTTACAATGTCAATTATTTTGATCATGTACAACATTAACAACGCCAAACTTTATAGAGAGTCATCACAAGTCTAAGCTATAGCAATAATCTATATACAACTTCCTGGTCGTGTAAACCTCTGCTTATTCGATTTGAAAATGTTTCTTTGGCCTATATATCGCGGTATGTAATTCAAGGAAGTCGTTTGCTTTGGTTTACCAACGTTCCGATTTAACGTCCTTGACCTTCAGTATAAATACATACCATGACTGCAACTTGGTCTATGACAGGTAAAACACTTTAATTTGACAACTTTCCCCAAAGCAGAAGATTTCGACATTTCTGTTTCCTTCGTAAATGCCGAAATATTTTGAACGACTACTGCAGCAGCAACAACAATAACAAGCAACAATACTGTGTCATTAAAATACCCCTGTAACATGATGCAGAGTGAAACAGGATACTGTGAAAGTTGTTTGTATGAAAAATTTAGGAAAGCGTTATTTTGTCTTTTTCAATATGAACAGTATCATGGTTCGCTTCATTGAGCGACCGGCGGGGTAGGAAGTTCGTCAAGAGGGTTTCCAAATGAAAAACAGAACCGTTTGTAGAAATGCTATCGCGAGCGTGACGCACTATTGTTGTTTGTTTTTCAATAGTGGTGTACGTTGTGTCTTCATATTTCCCCATGAACCAACATCATATAAACAAAATCAGTAGTGTTCCCTTGCCCCTCCTGTCCAGTCTGGAAATATTTACTCCAATCAAACCAACTTTAAGCGCGCCATTCCACACAGCTTAGCCGATATTAATTTATGCCTACTTCATTTCTGCTGATAAAACCTTTGGCTATTGTAAAGATTTCATTTCCTGCGTTTGTGACATATTATTTGATAAGTCGATAGTGACCGACTGACGAAACGTCAACTGAATATCACCTAGCAGTATATAAACAACCAAAAGTACGATGCGAAATCAGATGGTGTTAAATGTAGTTTATTGTTCAAAAGCCGCACAATGAAAAAGCGTATTTAACTGTCTACATATGAAACATGTCGATTGAATGTAAATATGTATTTGTTGTCGAAAAACATTTTAATAATTGCAACTAAAAACTTTACAGGCAGTTCCGGTATTACATAATACCGGATATGGTGCACGAACAGGCAAGAATGTGCTTTCATTTACTTCGTTAATTTATGCAAATTTTTGTCGCCTTCGATTTTCTGTATTTATATCTCATAGCACTAACCTTTCCACATAATGAATAAAATATCAATGACTCGTCACTTCCGAAAACTTAATTAATAAAATTAGTAATTTAAGGGAAAAAGTATAAATACGCCTTTATCTACTGATCAATCCGTTGCTCTCAAAGTTTTTATGTAATATCTCCTAATATTCGCCATTAATTACTACTTTGGTTGATAAACACAATCGTTTCTGAGAACTCAGTACTGTTTGTCGTAAATACAATGCAAAGAATTGAGAATAACATTGCAAAATAAAGGTAAGTTTGTGCGAAACGATACAACAGATCTAGGCATCATTGTAAAATATATTTTGATTTCAATTTTTTAACGAGAACGGAGAGCTGGCCTCACATGGTATAACTATATGATAGACGTCCCTCAAGAGGGACAAAGCTGCACTTTTTTATAATATTTTCGTAAGTTTTGTTCTGAAAAACAAATACACATTTCGTCTACTTCTACTCCCTCAAGTATCATGTTGAAATCCGAAGTGCCAGCCTTGCAAACATTACACCATATGCGATCATTTGTTGGTGAATGATTTCTAGTAAGATTGATATACACCAGTCAACAATTAAATCGCACAGGCTGTGTCGAAAATTGAAATCGGGGTACATTTTGATATGAATTTTAGAGTTGAACAAGAAACTGTAGTTTACAATGAGAAAAAAATTCGCTAAAGAATCTGTTTAAAAAATGAAAATCGCAAGAAATCATAGCATATCACCTTTTCTATTCGAACTTGGACTAGACGTTGCTCGATTCCTTGATATGTTTCAATCTCAGTTTTCTCTTTTGCAGTAACATAAACAGAACAGAACAGAAGCATTTCGTTCTCAATGAAATGGAGGAAGAAATATGATACATCATTCTTAGTAGTCACATTCTACTCAATGTACAATCTTACAAAAGAAGCTACAAGAAAAAATCTTCACAATACCAAATTAAATTTAAATAAACATTTTTGTATTGTAATGTCTCATGTTTACCAATAAAAGTTTATGGTCTGCTTAAAATAATTAAGTAGTCTTCAATCGACAAACTTGTCACTTTTCTTACGTTGCGTAATTTCATTTGTATTATTAAAACGAAAAAAAGTTTGTTTTTGACAAGAAAATTAAAACCATTAGTTCGTCGGAAGATCGGACAGGGAATAGAAGACCAAGAATTACTTGAAGTATAAGATAGCTATCTGATTTTTAAAGTTACCCTGTGAAAAAAATATTAGGTACTTTATGTAGGGAGATCTATTATACTGGGCCTTTACTGCATTGGGCAATTGAAACAACAGAGGAGTACGGGTTACGATTGTCATGGTATACCTCAAGTGGATATCCTTAGGTCTTTACAATTATCATCCTACTAGGTCTAAATGTACAATTTACTCAATAATGGACTATTCGGGTTGAAGGATTTAATTCTTCTACTGATGATAAAACCATGTACTAAATACCTGAAAAAGTGATATCTACAAAGAATCGACGCTAATATTCCAATTACAAGTAAATAACATGGTGTTTTCGTCTGCAAAAATTAGCAGCTCTGTGTGTTTTGTTTGGTCCTGATGGTCTCGAGTTTTATGAAGTAAATACAACTCTTTCGAATCCGGTTTTTCTGGCCCGGTCACATTAGCGACAAAAGAGTACAATTTAAAATTTGTCTGGTGTAAAACTAATTAGCTCTTTAGTATGGCTGTCAGCGCATGATCATGGCTGTATAGTACAAATGACACTGTGTCCTTTCTAAGGAATTCGGTGTTTATTCTTTCTTTTCCGTCGATCAGAATCTGACCTCTATGTCATTGGAATTTCCCTTACAGTTGTAAATCGGCATACACCGTGTTCTCTGCTTCAGGCATTTTCATAGGTCGAGAGGTCACCGACGTACTCGAAAGATCCAATTCAGCATACGTCAGCCCTTCAGCATTTCTGGTGAAGGCAGCAGGCTTTTCAGTTTTACTGACCTTCGCGTCACCTCGCCTTTGTTTGTGTACTTGTCTACCATCAATGGCTTGGTTCTGCTTCTCGCTCATGTTGGCGTACGGACTCATATCCAGGTCAACAGAAGGTTCGTCGGCTTGTGTCGCCGATATCGCCTTGGCTTTGAACCCCATATTTGCATATTGTTCATCTTCGGTTTTCTGTTGATTTGTCTTTTTCTTATAAGGTGGTTTTGGTTTTTTCTTGGGCTTCGAATAAAGTTCGGCAGAGTTCACGTTGTCACTTCGATTATATGTGTCGCTTTCTGCAGCTTTATGCTTACTATCTGATTTCAACGTCTCGCCAAGTTCAAGTGCAATGTCCGAATACTCATTCCCAAACGCGCCATTCGTCGATTTGTAGCTCGGTGACGTGGTATCTTCCGTTACAACACCAATGACGTCACCGCCACTTTCACCTCTTAGAGCATCAAAATCATCGCCACTTGATTTGGGAGACTGTGAAGATTTTCTGCGAGTTTTCAAAAAGATCAGAATCACCAAAATTATAATTACAGCAATCAGCAAGCAGATACCAACAACGCTTCCTATGATGATTCCAATGCTGTTTGATTTACTTGGAATTGCAAAAGGATCAGTACTGTTAGATTTATTCCTTCCATCGTTGTCTGGAACAGTGATTCCCGATGAAGCTGTTCGTGGTAGGGCTCCTTGTGTTGGTGTTTGTATGTTAACAGTCAAGGTGACACTATCACTACCTGTACCAATTGCATTTGTCAGTTCACAAGTTACAGTATGGTCTCCGTTGTCAGTTGAAGTAAATGCCAAATACGCAGAGACATTCCTTCCAGACTAAATCTACCACCATTTTTCACTACGTCATCGTCATAATACCAAACAGTCTCTGTAACTTGAGGATATGCACGTTGGAGGCAGTGCAGCTCTATCTCTTCATTCTCCTCTGTTACCATGACATCAGTTGGATCGATTGTCACGATTGGTGCATACTGGATATTGAAGTTGATTGAACAGGTTCTATCAGACGGCAAACCCGGATGTTGAAGAGTGCAGGTAAATGTCAATGTCGAACCGTCGTTGCGGGATGGAATCCAGTCAATAGCAACAGATGTCAAACCGTTGTCAAACTGGTGCTTTCTTGCGTTGGGGATCCAATTTGGTCATTACGAGACCAAAATAATCCAACTGCCGGGGTAGATTGACTAGAAAGACAAGTCAAAGTGTGTGTTACACTAGGCAAGACAATGGTTGTTGTTGCAGTTGTTCTTTCGGCTGTGATGACATCTTGTCCGTTTGGATTACTCACTCTGCAAACTGGGTAGTTTGATGTTGGAATGACGTAAATGTTAACTACGGCTGTCCTTGATCTTCCATCAGGCACTGCGGCGTCATTCTGCCACCATGTCACTGCACATTGATAGCTACCACTGTCAAATTCAGCGGTACTTGGCGACACTGACCTCACTTGTAAAGCGAACTTTAAAGAAGTACCGTATGAATTCAATCTGTATCTCTCATTAGTTACGTCGACCAAGCGAACTTTGACATTGTCTCTGAAATCATAGCCATCACTGATGATTTCTCCATTTTTAAACCACGATACCTTCTGATCCGATTCCACAGAATCCACTTGACATTCTAGGATAAACGAATAATCCGTCACAGTACTTCCATATGTGTATGTCTTCGTCACATCTGCCGGCTCCTCAACAAACTGTACCCCTGCTACTTGTACATGTCCTAGTACGGTACTTAATAACACAACCCTGATGAGCCTAATCAAAACACAATCCGACAAGTCAGACGATCTCATCATGCAAAACGATAACAGACAATTCAATCTGTCAGAACTAAACCCTGCTGTCGAGTAGCTGTTGACTAACTTTTCCTCGATCCGGGACTTTGAGTTCTGTGTGTTTGTGTCATGTCTCCTCTTAAACGTTATTTTATTCATACCAGAACAATATCGGTTTCAACGGGCCCTGCGTGTACTCTCCTTCCTGTAACCAGTGAAATGAATGGAAAATCTTCACTTATCAAGCTTGCTGAAGTCAAATCACTAAACAATAACCCAAAGGACTTGAAATGGTGTTCTTTAGAATTTGAATTAGTAATAAAATGTCTGACAAGAAGAAAACGAGGAAACAGAGAATCAAAGGGTCACAGTTTCAATCGCTGCAGTATTGCAGAGAATTAATCACAGTGCTCGTACGATACTCTCGATGTTTTCTTTCTTTGTCCATTATTACGTTATGTTTGCAATGTATCTTCCTGTAAAGACTTCTTTCAATTGTATCAGACAGGCAACCACTATTCTGTGTTACATTTAGCTCTACGGCGTTGTACATCAAGTTTATATATAGGCCTACTTTTTCCTTTTCCGTGTTACTCAAACTTACTTTTTAAAGCAGCACTATACTTCCTGCTTTGGTTCAAACACTATCCGCTCAGGATAGTGTTTGGGGGCTGTTAACGTTGTACTTGTTCTTCGTATTTCGATAAAGGTAACATGTATGCTGCTTTCATTTGGATAGTGAATGCAGAGTCCTATTCACACTTGTTATCCACACACAATATGTACGTTTATCTCGCCCTATGTCTAGCTCGATAGACGATACGATACGATACGATACTCAACAATATCACATATATAAATTTTGCTGTTTTGCCCGAGAGGGCTTTGACCAGTGTCAAGTTGTAAACCAACGTTTGCTCTCCTAGCTGGCAGAGATGATGTGTTGACAAAATATGCAGAACTTTATGAGAGCATCGACCTGGAATGTAAACTGAGAAGTAAGGTTCACCGGTCACGTGTCCAGTACGCAGTTCATAAACACCACTCGATTTATCGTGACTAACTTTCGCTGAATGAACTCAAATGACACAGTAACTTCTTATAGATTAGCGGTCGCGGAACGTGATATCTATGGCCTATAAGATACCAAGTTTCTTGGCGAACGAGGAGTTCGTTCATGACATATAGCAAAGATCAATGGCCGAATGGAAGAGCAGCATATGTGGTGTTTCTATTCTAGGAAAATCTGTTAGGCTTGCAGCACAATAACAATAATATCGATTTCACTGTTTTGCCTGCCATCCGATGACACATAGTCGATTAGCTAGTATCTTGTCAACAGGAATGAGCCAAAACATATTTGATAAGCTTCTAATGAATGATCCTGATTGGTTGGTACATCAGATGGTTGCTTATAAAATGTTTGCAAACACCGCGTTGAAGGCAGAGACTGAGAATACAGTAATTCACAACGCTTGATTTCAGGTAAGGTATCGCCCAACTTTCCTTGTACTATACTGTACGGATCAGTTCTTCGTCGCCTTCTTCTTCTTATTTTTCATTTGCTATAAAGCATTTGTCAGATTTCATTTTTGCTTTTTGTCTCAAAATTTGAATTGTTTTGATATGTACTTGTCTGTACAGGAGACTATTTTTAGTAATAAACGTTTATTTGAAAAATAAAAAATCTTCTTATTTTTCTTCTTCTTTTCGATTGATGATTGTCTCTCTATATAGGAAACACTCACGATCCATTTTAGCGCCGGATCTTGTGCAATTTCTAATTGAATACAAATATCCCCTTGACTTCTCCGTAAAACCCCATCTGTCCCCTCTGTTTGTCTGCCCCTTCGTATGTGTCTGACTATTACTGACACCTCTCTCTCTCTCTCTCTCTCTCTCTCTCTCTCTCTCTCTCTCTCTCTCTCTCTCTCTCTCTCTCTCTCTCTCTCTCTCTCTCTCTCAGATACTGACGTGACTATGAAGAAATTGATTAGTATATTTGTTTTGGTATTGGTGATATCGTTGGTTCTTCATGAGGTCGAAGGACGTCCAATGTCATTTGAATCAAAGAAGCCTCATATTAAACATAGAATTCTCAGCCAAAGGACGAATAATAGAGCTGACAGCTAGTATCACTAGCAGAGAAAGTGTCAAGAAACCAAATGAAGGTGATGGCCGTCGGTAAGTTATTTTCAAAGTTACAGATGTGACCGTGGCGCAAGATACATTTTTGAGGCTAGACCAGGAGGCGATGGCAATCGAAATTTTACAGATATTTGTATGACTCCCACTGAACGTAATAATCGCTGGAACTTATTTTATGTTGTATTGTATGTTCAGGTGTTTTCACAACACTACTTCATTACCAAGGTCAAGTTCAAACTCGATATATTATCGTCCCGTACAAGGCTACCATTACTACTCACATATTAAACCATAGCGATCTCAAAAAATCAACGCTTAAAGGTAACATAGCATAATTTTGTCAAAATTGAAGGATGCTTCTTTAAAAGTATAACAAGAAACGCATTTCTATTCGAGAAGGAAACCCAAAATCCTTCAAATTACAACGATAGCTTTATACACTCTATCAAGGTCAACTTTGAAAGAGTCCAAATATGAAAGCAAAATGCAACTCTATAGAGGGCAGACTTTTCTTGAGATTATCGTCACTATTATCATTTTATGTTGCTTCTATCCCCAGACGGCATTGAGAATGCGGAGCTGATGTTATGTGCCGGACTCTAAAACTTGTGCTATCAAGAAGACTGCGACTGTTCATTTTTTGAAAAGTCTGGATTCTAATCTTACAAGAGATGTTCAATTGATTTCTAAGTCATGGAAATGTACAATATGAGAAGGATGATGCATTTTAATTGTCGTGTTCAATCAAACATTTGTAGAAACCATGGTATTTTACTGTAAGTCATCTGGTTTACGTTTTCCTTTTGTGTATGTTGTTTAAGTTTAAGTTGTGTTTTAACATTAATGTATGGTCATATATTTTTCAATAAAAATGAATATCTAAAACAAAACAACATATTTGAATGATAGATCCATTTTATTAGCAGTATCGGGTGGTTGTCTGATTTGTTAAGCACTCTAATTCTCAAAAAAACGGTGTAATAATTTGACGTTCGAACAAAATTACGAAACAGTAACATACCGACACAAAGCATTGCAACCTGCAACGCTATTGTTTACATTCAAATTGTAATTAAGTCAATTAATTCCAAATTATAATTCACTTGATCAAATCGGCAATAACATTGGACTTGAGTGAAGTGCAGAATTTGTTGACAAGTTGAGCACAAGGGCATGTTAACGTGGTTTTTAGGATCAAAGTATTAAACTGTTTTTTACAGACAAACGGGGAAAACACTTCGAAAGTTACACTCATGGAACTGTAACAATACTATTACAAATATTCTGCATCTATTTCCTTAGCTATAGTAAACAAACAGTATAATCACCTATCCAAAGTAAAGTTCCCGTTTGCTGGATTAACAGAGACAGTATGGGAAAGGAAGAAATTTCTAGTTTCCCTATTCTTACTGTCTTCAGAGACGTAAATATTATCCACCCAAAACCCACTTCAGTTACTCCAGTAACAATTCCAACTGGTCGACAACCACATATTGTCAGCATGGATTGGTTGAGGGCGCACTGCACAAAAATGAAGGCACAAAGAGCAATTCACTCAGAGGGAAGTTCAAACCAAATAAAAATTACAGTTGATAACAAGAACGAAAGTCAGTCTCGAGGGTGTTCTGTGTTGTTGGTGCAAGCTTAACTTTCCAATTAATGTAAAGTAAGCAGAACACTAGTACACTGCTTACTAAACAAATTAAATGAAGACAAATCAAAACAGTAGGTATTCTAATAAAAGGAACAGACTGTTGTAAAGGGAAGTAAATATATACCTTTTATGTGAATCATAAAAACCACAACGATTCATCTCATTTCAAATTTATAGGTAAAGCAATATAAAGTAGATGTGAAACAAGAAGTGGGTCATAAAACTGTGGACTTGAGTAAATGATTAAATTGATCTCCTTTAGTAGAAGTAATTTGGGAAATAAAAAAGTTTTCACTGCACAGCAGCAATCTCAGGCCGGAAGTATTTAAACAAAACGTAAAATATCTCCGTATTTATACATTAGTTTTCAAATTAATCATACGCTGTTGATCCGCAAAGCTAGTATGTAATGAATGTAAGAGGCAGCAGGTATTACAACAATGAGGTACTGCTTCTGGGATTGAAACTCCCAAGGATCAAAATTACCCTTAGTCTTTTACAATGTCAATTATTTTGATCACGTACAGCAGCGCTAAAATGTTTTAGGGGTCGTCACAAGTTTACGCAAATAGCAACAGTCTGTACGCAACTTCCTTGCCGTGTAACCTCTGGCTTTTCAGATAAAAAAATATTTTGATTGGCATTGATATCGCAGTATGCATTTCAAGGAAGCCGTTTACTTTCATTACCAACGTTCCATTTTAACGTCCTTGACATTAAGTACAAACACATACCATGACTTCAATTTGCTCCATACCATTTAAAACACTGTAATTTGACAACCTCCCTTTAATAAAGGTATACAGTCACCTGTAATCTAAATATGCCCATATATGGTCAAAGGGGTGTTCCTTGGCATTCAAAATGCCCATATGGGGGCGCTATTTCTAAAAAGCGGCCACCCGCTTAAAATCTGTGTTGGTTAGATTTTCTCTTTCCATGGTAACTGTGGCAAAATTGGAACAGGTGACAGTATACCTTTTAAACAGAACATTCTGACTTTTCTATTTTCTTCGTAAATGCGATGCGCGAAATATTGTGGACTACAACAACAACAACAACAACAACAACAAAACAACAATCAATCAATAATCTTGTGTCCTTAAAATGCCCATGTAACATATTGCAGGTTGAAGCAAAGTATACAGTGAAAGTGACTTGGTGTGAAAAAATGTAGGAAAGCGTCGTTTTGTTTGTCGGCTTATTAAATGTAGATGGAATACGCTTGGGTAAGTGCATAGATAAAATATTCCTAGTTTGATTTGATTTCTTCACAGTCCCTGCACCGCTGTTATTTGGTGTGCGTTTGTGTTCATCAGCTGTCTTAGCTGACTGTCGGAAAGGCAAAGTTAACTCAAACATTTAGCGTCTGCACGTATGGCGAAAGAAAGAAGGAAATCGACATCATAGAGCCAATACTTTAACGCTAAGTTTCTCGTCTTGAAAATATCAAGTAAAGGAGCCCTTAAGCTTTGGTTATTCCAAATCAGCCGTGGTTGTCGAAAGGTCGTCGGTGCATATAAGATTTTTGAATCACAAAAGAATAGATTGAACGACAGGGCAGAAAAGGTCAACCGTGCTTTTCAAGTCATGTTAAGCACGGTAACCGTTCTAAATGTATGTAAAGGCATGGATCTATTTAAAGGCACGGGTCAGTTCTCATAGCCGGTACACTTAGTACAGATGATTTCACTTTTTTAAGAAAAGAAATTTCCCTTTGATCTGTACCCCTTCACTTTACAGTGATGACGTAAGGTTGGACAAGATAACGAAAAAATACAGGATCAGAACCAATACAACGATTTCAATGTATGTCTGTCTGTCTGTGTCTATCTATCAGACAGTCACTACTATTTGTTTCTAGCCGTCTCTGTCTCACAGTGTTTCGCAACGTTAAAAGCGAGCCATAGCAACACCTTACTTTTGTCATTTCGTCTAATATCCTTACGTCATTTATGTCGATCGCGACCTTCTGAAAGGGCGATTGTGAAAGCACACAAACGCCTATCTTCTAGGCAGTCACCATCATGAAAACATGAAGTACAGAATTTCTGGTACTAGATATCCACTGTAATGAGCTGCATGTACAAATCCTTGATACATTAATGTAAAGCGAGTTCATTGACACCTTATAAGATGTCAAGGAACGACAGTATATCATAATATTGACACCGAGTTCAGGGTTAGTTTTAAACAGCATTTGATTTTTCTTCACACTTAAATAATTGTACAAAATTTAATTTTCTTAATTCGAAAGCGCAATTTTGCCTACTTGAAGCAAAACCAATAAACAGCAAGTAACACTGTATTCTCTTTACTCATGGTAATTAGACAGAGAGTTCCTTTGTACAGAATTGTACAGTACATCACTATTGCTGTCTGCACGCTATCTCAGTGCAGCGTCTCCCGTCGATAAAACGTTCATATTACAAAAACTGCAGAGTTGATATGTGGATAGCTTTTATATAAAGCGATTACACTCCATACTGCTCGGTGAATGTTCGAGTTTGTTTACAATTATTCAATTAATGACGGTTATGAAACCGACTAACTGACTTGTCAACACAATAAATGTTCTGGATAACCCAAATAATTGTCTGAAAGTGATAGACATACAAATCACATCTAGATTCGGATTTCCGTGTCATAAATTGTAATGGCTGTTGACATGTCGATATGTATTATACTCTCAGCCTGAGCAGCGCTGAGGGCTGTGACATATAATTGCTGTGAATTTTCTGTAACAGTCTCACGTTATTCTATCATTGCTTGCGTTTGCAAGCTAGTGATTAATGACAGAGCACCATGAATCACCATGTGGATTCTGTGTTTCTAGAGTTCATTGGAAAAAATGTAGGAATGATATGAAACTGCAAAGCAAATATACAGTATAGTTTCAAAAGCTGTGTATTGTAAAACGTGCCTAATGTTCACAGCATGTTATACTGCACGACCATCATTGTATGATAGGTATTATACAATA
The DNA here is from genome assembly GCF_041260155.1 of Ptychodera flava. Classification (NCBI taxonomy): domain Eukaryota; kingdom Metazoa; phylum Hemichordata; class Enteropneusta; family Ptychoderidae; genus Ptychodera; species Ptychodera flava. Next base: position 22,180,006 of record NC_091937.1, on the reverse strand, counting down.
ATTTAAGATTAAAAAATGTCATAATCGTATAAAAGGTCGATAAGTGTAATTTTGTTCTGAATATGGGCGGTAAAATCACCACTTGTCTGGAAATACAATCTGATTCAGCGATCAAGTAATAATACTAGTAGCTTCAAGGTCGGCTTTGCACGGTAATCGTGTGGTTCTGTTCTCACTATTCAGCATTTCCAAACAATCTGACCTTCAGAAAGCACACTTTTTTCTTTCATCGTTTTTTTTTCTCAAAGACACAAACCGTTGACAACGTAACTGAGAAGCCATAGAACAACCAGCGTGAGTTTTGAGGCCCTAGAGCAGAATGCTTCGCTGATCTTGCCTGTCGCAGGACACAGTGAACATTGTGTCGGCGGCGGAGAGTTCAGCACCGCGTCTGTCGCGACTTTCCTGGACAGCAGATTTTCAGGTAGTCTAGTAAAACGTGGAGGCACTATTTGCACTTTCAGCGTAACGCTCGCACTGCCGGTTCCTATTTGGTTAGCTGTCTGACAGGTGATGTTATGGTCGCCATTGTCCTCGATACCGAAGCTTGTAATGTTCAATGAAAGACCTCGAACTGTGAACTGTTCATCAGCACGGATCACGTCGCCATCGTAATACCACGTGACTTTAGAAATCGGAGGATTTGAGTCTTCCTGACAAATGAGGGAAACACGGTCATTGTTATCATTAATTAATATAGGGTCCGTTCTATTCAGGGTTACCACGGGGGCATACTCGACGTTCAAAGGTATTTCACAGATTCGGTTTGAGTTCAGGCCAGGATGTTGAAGGGTACAGGTAAACGTTTCTACGATGCCGCCGTTGGGCACTGCGGTCCAGATATGCTCGATAGTCAACGAGTCGTCGGCGCTCACGGTTTCGTATTGGTGCAAGAGTGTGTTCTCAGGGCGACTAGACCAATACAGATTGGCATCAGGTGTAGCGGGGCCTGATTCACAGGTCATTCGGAATGTCTCACCGGCTCTGACTCTGTCATTTGCCGTAACTTTACGGCCTGTTAAATCCGTAATGTTGCAGATAGGATACTTTGCATCGGGCGTGACGTAAACATTCACAGAAGCTTTCCCAGACTTTCCATCGCTTACAATATCATCATTCATTCGAGTGACCGCGCATTGATATTCACCGCTGTCGTGCTGGGCTGTGCTTGGTGAAATGTCTTTGATAACCATTCCAAATCTGTATTGAGTGCCATACTTTTCAATCGAGTACCTGTCTGGGTCGACCAGGTGACCAAGGTCGCTCCGCAAATGGTAATCGTCACTGACAATGACACCGTTTTTCAACCATGATACCTTTCTATGTGGCCCTAGGTAGGACACTTTGCAGTCCAGATATACAGAACTTGTCAAGATACTCTCGAATTCAAAAGTCTTTGTCTGGTTCTGTGGTTCTGCCTCGAATTGGACGGAACGTCCTCGGCCAAACAGCGCACATATCAGTCCAAAGGTCGCAATCGTAACCCAACCTGGTTTTTTCATGTCAAAATGACGGTTCTGCATATCCTACACAGCAGCGTTCCGGTGCACCGTGTACCGTTCACGGCGAGTCTAGGTACGAAAAACCACTCCCCTGTTTTAAGGCAATGACGATTCCTGGCTTATAAAAATCTCAACTTCAAAAGAACTTGTATCTTCTCACCTTGCTATTGGTTATGTGTCGATTCTAACTTCAGAACATAAAGAGAACGGACACAAAGAAGTTTACTGTTCGAGGTAATCACGTACAATTACCATATAAACACAATATTGATATAGCGCTATATACGATGTCCTTCACTGTAGAGTTCACAGGTAGGTCTATAACTCACATATTTCTCGCTGGCGGGAGTTAATTACACCTCTATGGGCGAATACACAGAACTGCCGTACTTTGAAGAAATCCAAGACATATTTGAAGACGAATTTCACAATCAACCATGGACGTCTAAACAGTATATATTGCCAACCACCTTACATGATGAGAATGCGTACCTGTTCTGAGGTGATACGACGGTGTAAGACCAGTAGTAATGGCTAGTATGCGCATGCGTGATTCGCAATGGCGTTTGGGCATTTTACGCTGACTTGATGATTTACAACCTTTGACAAACACTCGACAATTTCCTGAATCAATTGAGTTTTCAATAAGTATGTGTATTTTACATTAAGTTATGCCTACTGTGCAAATTCCCTGATGACATAACCGTACAGTGAAGATGCATTGTTTAAATTTTAGTTCCATTCGTCATGATTCATTCAAGGTAGAAAACGGCTGACGCTTCAAGAGGTTTCGGTTTACCTTATAAGGATTTATGCTGTTTACGCGGTGTTAGATGCGGTGTTGACTGGTTCTGATCTTTATGATGTAAAACTGCTTTGCCATTTTATCGTAAAATAAAATGAGAATTAATTAATTAGCAAAACAGAGTACTCATTTGTGCAAATAATGAACTTAGAGGTATAAAATGAATAAAGGACTTCGGTTTATTACAATGGCTAATGCACTGAATACAGCTTATCACAAGCAGTAGTTGATAAACTGCAGATATGTTTGGTTTCTCCTTTATTCAGTAAGTGAACAGATCCTATGGATTTGCGTTAGGTAAGTTGACAACCGACGGTGACTTGCGTTTATTCTGTCTGGTCAGTCAGTCAGTCAGTCAGTCAGTCAGTCAGTCAGTCCACCATGTAATTTTTACAGGAAGGAGCTGGCCCACGCATCGGGAAGGTCTGTTGAAGTTGAACACCGTCAGAACTATTTTGGAATATAATTTGTGAGGTGAGAAATATTTGTAAATGTTAAGAATGCTTGTTGCCGAGATACAGTCGCATAGACGGCATCTGATTAGCATTTTCGCACAAATAATCAAAGATTTGAAAACAATATTATGATCACGAAAACAAGTGAATGTGTACATTTCATTTTCCGTTTAGTATCACGTCCAACAACAGTACCAATCGTATTGTTGTAGTTTAAAGATTGCAAATTCTCTCTCTCTCTCTCTCTCTCTCTATCTCTCTCTCTCTCTCTCTCTCTCTCTCTCTCTCTCTCTCTCTCTCTCTCTCTCTCTCTCTCTCTCTCTCTCTCTGATTGTAATATTTTAATTTAGAAACCTCCTATATCAAACCCCATTTTGCGTTTGCAATGGACATTTTAGTGATGATAGACATTATCTATTGATGTTAGTTCTATCACAATTGTTTCACGATCGAGGATCACTCATTATTTGACCTTTCACCTGTATCCTCACCGTTTCCATTGTCGTCTGGTCGTCAGTGGGCAAACTACTATTTACACGTATGCGCACTCGTCAACGATATGTTTGGGGGCGCTAGCGGATTTCGGAGCTGCGTCACTCAAGTTTCCTTCACCTGGAAACGCGTGTACTCGCAATCTGTGCCTATTGTGAACTGCGTATTGACAGACTGCATTAACATTCCTTAGAAGATTCGGTTAACTACCGATAGGTGGTTTATTAATTTACTGGTGACTTATTTTTGGTGGTCTTCCTTCCCGCCTGACTTACCATGGACGTTCAAATCCACACATTCCGGTCTTCTCATCACCAGGTGGAGCGCCTTCACAATAACTTACATACTTTCACATCCGGGAAACATCCATTCTCGTTGCTCTTCAGGACTTTTATTAGGCCTAACCTCACCTCCTGGCCTCCGCATTTTGGCAACCGTTCAGAGATAACGTTTTATTTCTGTATTGTTGCGCGGTCATTGACCCTTGGATTCTGATAACCGGAAGACCACAGTGAAGTGTGTCATCTGTATCTAGAGAGGTGGTATCATTCGGTGTCTGTCATCAGAATGACACCATTTATGGCAATTACTTGACTAAACAATGCTTCTCATGACTTACACTCCAGAATTAGTCCGTGGGCTAGAGGGGGTCTACGTGCACCCCCCCCCCACAGGATAACAAACCTGTATTTTTCAGAACCCTTGGGATCCCTAGAATACGAAATGGAATTTTAACAGGAAAAATATAGGGACTCAATAGCTGTTATGGTCATGTTTTGAAGGGTACCGCAAAATCACGATTTTCCAAGCCAAATGCATTTTCGTCAAATCTGTCTTCTTGTAAGTCATGTGCTGAGCTCATTTTTTAACATAACCTCACTTGTTTGGTATCATTAGAAAGGGAATTTATTCTTCTTTAAGATGACATATTGCACTATGCAATATCTTCTACAGTTTTTGTCAAATATAACCAAAACTTACCCCTTACCCCAAAATTTAACATTGCAAATTACAGTAAAACTCAAATTCTACCAATTTTTTAGCTGGGCATAATAAAATATGCATTGCTTTGTCTGAAATCTGTTTTATTTGATACAGGGACATGTCAGAAATATGAAATAGACTTTTAACAGAAAAAATATTGGGAATCTACAGCTGTAACAGTCATATTTTGAAGGGTACCGCAAAATAACAGTGTTGCAGATTTGCATGCATTTTTGTTTTAATTTGTCTTCTTATAAGTTATCTGCTGAGCTTGTTTTGAATATAACCTGGCTTGTTAGGTATCATTAGAAAGATAATTTACTAATGTTTAGAATGACATATTGTAACATGCAATATCTTGTGTAGTTTTCATGATATATAACCAAAACTTACCCCATACCCCAAAGTTTACATTGAAAATTTCAGTCATAGCTAAAACCAAATTCTACCATTTTTTTAGCTTGACACAAAAAATATGGCCGTTTTTGCTATTAAATCTGTTTTATTTGGTACAGAGATATATCAGAAACATGAAATAGACTTTTAACAGAAAAAATATTGGGAATCTACAGCTGTAACAGTCATATTTTGAAGGGTACCGCAAAATAACAGTGTTGCAGATTTGCATGCATTTTTGTTAAAACTGTCTTCTTATAAGTTATCTGCTGAGCTTGTTTTTGGATATAACCTGGCTTGTTAGGTATCATTAGAAAGATAATTTACTAATGTTTAGAATGACATATTGTAACATGCAATATCGTGTGTAGTTTTCATGATATATAACCAAAACTTACCCCATACCCCAAAGTTTACATTGAAAATTTCAGTCATAGCTAAAACCAAATTCTACCATTTTTTTACCTAGACATATAACATCTGGCCATTTTTGCTATTAAATCTATGTATTTGGTACAGAAACATGTCAGAAATATGAAATAGACTTTTAACAGAAAGAATATTGGTATTCTATGGCTGTAACAGGCATATTCTGTGGAGTACTGCAAAATCACAGCAGTGCAGACTCATATGTGCTTTTGTTAACTTTGTCCCATTGTAGGTCTTCTGCTGCGCTTATTTTATTACATAACCATGTTTATTTGGTATCATTAAAAAGCTAATTTACTACTGTTCTAAATGACATATTGTTATATGCCATGTCTGATATAGTTTTCATGGAATATGACGAAAACTTACCCCATACCACAAAGTTTATGTCGAAAATTACTGGACAGTCGTAGCTATCGTCAAATTCTACCAATTTTCTAGCTAGACATAAAAAATAAGGCAATGCTTTATATGAAATCTTTTTATTTGGTACTGAGGAATGTCAGAAATATGAAATAGACTTTTAACAGAAAATACATTGGGACTCTACAGCTGTAACAGTCATATTTTGAAGGGTCTCGCAAAATCACAGTATTGCCAACTCGCTTGCTTTTTTGTTAAATGTGTCTCATTATAAGTCATCTGCTGAGCTTGATTTTTGACATAACCTGGATTGTTAGGTATCAATAGAAAGGTAATTTACTAGTCTTTAAAATGACATATCGTAATATGCAATGTCTTGTGTAGTTTTCGTGAAATAGGACCAAAACTTACCCCATACCCAAGGTTTACACAGCAAATTACTGCAAATCTGAAACTCTACCGTTTTTTACAATTTATTAACTTTATATACCAAAGGCAATGCTTGTATGCAATCTATGAAATCTGTGATTTTGTTAAAAAAGTATGTCACAAATATGAAATTAACTTTTAACAGGAACATAATATGATTTTGTAGCCTTTTGGATCATATTTGGAAGGGTACCCAGGTATCAGGGCAAATTTGCCGAAACACATACATTTGCAATATATGGGTTCCCCTCCAAAAATGATCCAAATGGCTACTAAATTGTATCATCTTCCCGTTATAAGTTAATTTTATACTTGTGACATACAAATAAATCAGATTTTAAACAAGAATTGCCTTTTGTATTATGTGCAGCAAAAATGGTAGAATTTAAGATAAGCCGTAATTTGCGATTTGAACTTTTTGGGTATGGGGTAAAGTTTGACCATATTCCAGGAAAACTATGAATGACATTGTATATGACAATATGTCATCTTAAAGAAAAATAAATTGCCCTACTAATGATACCTCACAAGCCAGGTTGTGTCACAAAATAAGTTCAGCAGATGACTTACAAGAAGAAGAATTTAACAAAAAGGTGCCAGTTTGCGGTACTGCGATTTTGCATTTCCCTTCAAAATATGGCTGTTACAACCATACAGTCCAAATATTTTTTCTGTTAAAAGTCTATTTCACATTTCTGACATGACCCAGTACCATATACAACAGATTTAATACCGAAACAGAGCTATTTTATCATGTCTAGCTAAAAATTCACGGAATTTGATCACGTTATCTATGACAGTACTTTCAATATAAACCTTGGGGTATGGGGTACGTTTTGGTCATATTCCATGAAAAATATACAAGATATTGCCTGTTACAATATGTCATTGTAAAGAATATTCAATTACCTTTTCAATGATACTAAACAAACTCAGTTATAATCAATAACAAGCTTAGTAGACGACTTATAAGATGACAGATTTAACAAAAACGCATACGAATCAGGAATACTGAGATTTTGCTATACCCTTAAAAATACAGCTGTTACAGCTATAGAATCCTAATATTTTTCTGTTAAAAGTTCATTTCATATTTCTGATATGGCAAAATACAAAATAAAACAGATTTCATACAAAAAATTGTCTAATTTTTATGTCTGCGTAAAAAATTGCTTGAATTTGACAGTAGCTATGACAGTAGTTTTCGATGTAAATTTTGGGGTATGGGGTAAGTTTTGGTCATATTTCATAAAAATCTGTACAAGATATTGCCTGTTACAATATGTCATTGTAAAAAATATTCAATTACCTTTTCAATGATACTAAACAAACTCAGTTATAATCAATAACAAGCTTAGTAGACGACTTATAAGATGACAGATTTAACAAAAACGCATACGAATCAGGAATACTGAGATTTTGCTATACCCTTAAAAATACAGCTGTTACAGCTATAGAATCCTAATATTTTTTCTGTTAAAAGTTCATTTCATATTTCTGATATGGCCAAGTACAAAATAAACAGATTTCATACAAAAATTGTCTAATTTTTTATGTCTGCGTAAAAAATTGCTTGAATTTGACAGTAGCTATGACAGTAGTTTTCGATGTAAATTTTGGGGTATGGGGTAAGTTTTGGTCATATTTCATAAAAATCTGTACAAGATATTGCATGTTACAATATGTCATTTTAAAGACTAGTAAATAATCTTACTAATGGTACCTAACAACTTACATTATATTCTATAAGAAGCTCAGCAGATGACTTAAAAGACGATAGATTCAACAAAAATGCACACAAGTCAGGAATACTGAGATTTTCCTGTACCCTTCAAAATCTGACTGTTACAGCTGTAGATTCCCAATATTTTTTCTGTTAAAAGTCTATTTCATATTTCTGATATGTTCCTGTACCAAATAAAATAGATTTCATAGCAAAAACGGCCATATTTTTTGTGTCAAGCTAAAAAAATGGTAGAATTTGGTTTTAGCTATGACTGCATTTTTCAATGTAAACTTTGGGGTATGGGGTAAGGTTTGGTTATATATCATGAAAACTACAGAAGATATTGCATGTTACAATATGTCATTCTAAACATTAGTAAATTATCTTTCTAATGATACCTAACAAGCCAGGTTATATTCAACAACTAGCTCAGCAGATAACTTATAAGACGACAAATTTAACAAAAATGCATGCAAATCTGCAACACTGTGATTTTGCGGCACCCTTCAAAATATGACCGCAACAGCTGTAGAGTCCTAATATTTTTTCTGTTAAAAGTCTATTTCATATTTCTGACATGTCTATATACCAAATAAAATAGATTTCATAGCAAAAACAGCCAGATTTTTGTGTCAAGCTAAAAAATGGTAGAATTTGGTTTTAGCTATGACTGAAATTTTCAATGTAAACTTTGGGGTATGGGGTAAGTTTTGGTTATATATCATGAAAACTACACAAGATATTGCATGTTACAATATGTCATTCTAAATATTAGTAAATTATCTTTCTAGTGATACCCAACAAGCCAGGTTATATTCAAAAGCAAGCTCACCAGATAACCTATAGGAAGACAAATTAAACAAAAATGCATGCAAATCTGCAACACTGTTATTTGCGGTACCCTTCAAAATATGACTGTTACAGCTGTAGATTCCCAATATTTTTTCTGTTAAAAGTCTATTTCATATTTCTGACATGTCCCTGTACCAAATAAAATAGATTTCATAGCAAAAACGGCCATATTTTTTGTGTCAAGCTAAAAAAATGGTAGAATTTGGTTTTAGCTATGACTGAAATTTTCAATGTAAACTTTGGGGTATGGGGTAAGTTTTGGTTAGATATCATGAAAACTACACACGATATTGCATGTTACAATATGTCATTCTAAACATTAGTAAATTATCTTTCTAATGATACCTAACAAGCCAGGTTATATCCAAAAACAAGCTCAGCAGATAACTTATAAGAAGACAGTTTTAACAAAAATGCATGCAAATCTGCAACACTGTTATTTTGCGGTACCCTTCAAAATATGACTGTTACAGCTGTAGATTCCCAATATTTTTTCTGTTAAAAGTCTATTTCATGTTTCTGATATATCTCTGTACCAAATAAAACAGATTTAATAGCAAAAACGGCCATATTTTTTGTGTCAAGCTAAAAAAATGGTAGAATTTGGTTTTAGCTATGACTGAAATTTTCAATGTAAACTTTGGGGTATGGGGTAAGTTTTGGTTATATATCATGAAAACTACACACGATATTGCATGTTACAATATGTCATTCTAAACATTAGTAAATTATCTTTCTAATGATACCTAACAAGCCAGGTTATATTCAAAAACAAGCTCAGCAGATAACTTATAGGAAGACAAATTAAACAAAAATGCATGCAAATCTGCAACACTGTTATTTTGCGGTACCCTTCAAAATATGACTGTTACAGCTGTAGATTCCCAATATTTTTTCTGTTAAAAGTCTATTTCATATTTCTGACATGTCCCTGTATCAAATAAAACAGATTTCAGACAAAGCAATGCATATTTTATTATGCCCAGCTAAAAAATTGGTAGAATTTGAGTTTTACTGTAATTTGCAATGTTAAATTTTGGGGTAAGGGGTAAGTTTTGGTTATATTTGACAAAAACTGTAGAAGATATTGCATAGTGCAATATGTCATCTTAAAGAAGAATAAATTCCCTTTCTAATGATACCAAACAAGTGAGGTTATGTTAAAAAATGAGCTCAGCACATGACTTAAAAGAAGACAGATTTGACGAAAATGCATTTGGCTTGGAAAATCGTGATTTTGCGGTACCCTTCAAAACATGACCATAACAGCTATTGCGTCCCTATATTTTTCCTGTTAAAATTCCATTTCGTATTCTAGGGATCCCAAGGGTTCTGAAAAATACAGGTTTGTTATCCTGTGGGGGGGGGCACGTAGACCCCCTCTAGCCCACGGACTAAATGTTTTGTAGTACAACCGCGTTAAATTTAAAGGAAAAAAAATGTTTTCTGTTTTTAGGGCTACATCGAAGAAGTTGTGCCCGACCTACTTATTGTTTCTGTAGCACAGCTGATATTTTATTATGACAATTCAGCTCATACCTACAAAACTGCATGTTTTATCAAAGGGTCAGTAGCTACAAGAGTACGGTACTGTCTCAACAACTGCGGAGAAATTTGCTTTGGTGGTATATTCACATATACCATGACATGAGGTAGTACAAGTCTTTGGAATTGAAGGGACTTCGATATCGATGAATATTTACGATAATTTTTTTCGATAAAACAATATGTGTTTCTCCGTTTACCTTCTCAAAGGATTTTGAAACAGGAATTCTAAATACAGCTTATAGAATATGTTCTGCACAAGGGAGCATTCGTTTTCAAAGGGAGGGGTCGGTGGAACTGAAGCTACAAATGAAAAGAAAAAAGCGACCCATCCGAATTAAATTTTTTAAAATTTGACCCTGCCAAATTCATCATTTGTAAATGTGACACCTTCCCCTCTCAATTTTTCATCTGATTTGATTGACTATCACTTTGCACCCTAAGGCCCTGGGGTGGAGTTCGATACCATGTGGTATGACTTCTGACTTTGAAAATAATCAACGACTGACCCCATAATCATATATTTTTAGAACTGCCATACATCACTTGTTCCAAAAATTTGCAAAGTATGGTCATGAGACCTCATTAAATATTTAAATTGGCCGCAAACATATAAAAATTGTATTTCAACGTTTGTTAAGTTTCATTGGAGATCCTCAATAATTTATAATTTTCCATTACCAGCATAAACTAAGATAATATTGTAAGACAATTGAGAAGATACACTGATATCATTTTGTTATGACTTATAGTGTATTGTGAACAAAGACCCTTTTTGTACGTATACATCAGTATGAAACAGTTGGTGTCTCCGAGCACAACACTGTTGATATTGTCGCTATCTTTTGTCATTATCTGAGGTATCCATGTTGTCCCCATGCCTTCCTTTTTCCATCTAATAACAGTTTCTCTGAAGAAAAAAAAACCCCAGAAATGTCTGCAGTTTATTGTGTTTTCAAAGTAATGTATATAAAACCTCATTAACTTTCCTTTAAAAACTATCTACTGTTGATTGACCAATCAGAGTGCTCAATTCAGGGTGTTTTATTTACTCATAAAGCCTTGGTCACCAAATTCCAGAAACGAATGACAGCGCAGTAGTAAAGTACTGTCCAATCAAAAGTGAACATGTCATATTCTGTAGACATCTGGTATGTTTTAATATTCAAATTTGGTAACACAGCGGAAACCAGCTGCAACACAAAATCTGCTGTGCCCTAGGGCATTTATATAATGTGCCCTAGGGCATTTATAGGATGTTCCATTACATTGGAAGGCTATTTCACAAATAAAAGTTTTAATTCATATCCTAAACATGTTACATTGACAAAGGGGACGGTTGACGTAAACACCTGAAAACGAAAATATATCAGTTAGGGGCGATAGTTTTTAAGTCGGATAAAACCCTCGTACTCGGGCTCTCTGGTATATAAAGTCCAACCCTACGATAAAATGTCTCGGCCTGCGGCCTCGACATTTTATCGTTGGGTTGGGCTTTATATACCAGAAGAGCCCTCGTACTCGGGCTTTATCCTATACATGTAATTTTACTGATTTTCTCGATTACAAATCACATACAATAAAGCTCATTCTTTCTTCACTTGCATTTGTTTACTCTCGAACAAGTTACTCTGAAGAAAATAAAGAAAAAAATGTATGCAGTGTATTGTTCCAAAGTATTTTGTGTAAAGCCTTTTTCTTACATTTTGTCATATATATAGTTCTCAATGCAAATGCCAGACACCATTGTAATAATAGTGCATGTTAAGAAGATGGATTGTAAACGTGAGAGAGTAGATTCATATTCGCTCTGTCACGACAAGTTCAACAGTCGACGAAAGATGGCTGCTACTGGTGTATTGAAAACGCTTGGTGGGGATATGTGGGGATTAAGCGAACCGTTCTTAGCGTGATGTCTTCGCTAGGTGACTGGGTACCCGTACGTTGTGAATTTGAATCCCATCGAGAATTTACTGAATTTAATCTACAATCAGCTAGCCACTATCATGACATTGACCACCGTCCCGCCACACATGTGTGGAGGGACTGTTCCTGGACATAGCTGCATTTTCTATTTTCTCCCAATTTTATGTAGGCCCTTGCATTTTTTGCATCCTTCCTTTCTATGATACGCTCGTCAAATCCATCCGTTCTTTTTCAGATCTGGTCTTATAGCAATTATTCCCATGTCGCTCGCAATATCTCTTGACTATGATATTGTGAACAACTTCAGTCTCGGGCCTGTTTGGCAATGCAAATCCAAGGGAACGGCGTGAGGGTCGGAGGAATTACATTAGAAACTCAAAAATTTCGAGTAACTCCCTCCCCCCTCCGCCAACCATGATGAATTTGAGTAGCCCCCTGTCTTACACAGAAATTTGACCGACCCCTTCAACTCCACTTGGAAAAGTTAACTATCAATACATGTATAATTTGGGGATACAGACATAGTAAAGCCCTTTCAAATCCTGGGTTTACCCCAGGCTGCTAGATTATAATCAGTTACCCCATTATGACGGTTGAAAAAGGTCACAACAAAATATAGTTATAAAAGCTCATCCTACAACCAATATCCAACCGTAAGGTATTGTACGTTTACTTTAGATGAGTATGGTAAAAATTTTGTTTCTGCAATATTTTTTTTACTAAATTTATTCCTGCATAATGTAGGCCTCCGGCCCTTATATGAGATTACAATATCTACGTGTCTTCCAGAGACAAGTATTTTTATCAGAAAAAAAGAAATATGGCGTGAAATAATACATTTACAGCAATGAAGGGAAAATAGCAATAATTACAGTTTCTCTTTAATTCTGAAAGGTGATAGATAAATAGAGCTAGATTCTGCGATAATGTGTTTATCCAAAAGATTGCCAATACTTGCGTCAAAGATGATAGAGAAAATAAGACAAAGAAAAAAAAAGTAATGTAGACTTAGATTAATTTTAAATTTGGTTGAAAGATACAAGGAACTTCTATCAAAAAGGTATGTTTTGAACTATGACAAATTATCCTCTTGCAATAAACGATGTGTTTGCTATCTAGGTAGTCTGTTTTGTATCATGACTTGGTAGAATAAAGTTTACACATTTTCCCAGATAATCAGTACCCTCATGCTTGATCAGGCAAGTATACCAATTGTTTTAATAGGAAATACTAAAAAAATACTGATTTAGTAATGATACTTGGTATACATTAAGCTGTACCATATTTTTATAAAACTGTACGATTTTAAATGTATGGTTTCTCGGTTTTTTTCTATTATTTTTTTATCATTTAATAACTGCAATAAATGCTTCAGTCCATTTCTCCAAAAAACGGTAATCTACCTTCTTCCTCTCAACATTTTGAACAAACCTTCCTTGTAGCTTTCAATTAAATTTTAAGAGACCCCCCTCTAACTCCTCCGACCGCCCCCCCAGTCGTAAATAATGACGGCTCTTTATTTATTCAACACATGAAGTTAAGATAATTTTCACGACTGACATTATTTCAGTGTCACGCACTTGCAATCGTCAGAGACTCGAGTTGTGTAGGCCTATATTGGCACTGTGGGCGAAACTTGTTATGAATGATTGAATTAATAAATAAATAAATAAATAAATAAATAAATAAATAAATAAATAAATAAATAAATAAATAAATAAATAAATAAATAAATCCTCAGGGAGATAGTCAATGAAGATGGCCGATGTTTTAGAACAATTTTCGATTTAAACAAAGCATGAATCACTGCTTGTAGCGCTCCAGGTTGAAACTTCAGCACGAACGAGTAGTGGTCGCCAGACGATGCCGCCGTGTACTATACTACTAGAATATGCATGTTTGAAACGGAAGTGACGTAGCGGGGATCCCCTGTTCACACAGCTGACAGTGCGAGCGAGGAAAGCCGGCCGTGTGGTGACGGTGGTTGACCGCTGAGTGGGAGATATCGTGAAGGATTTCTGGTTCGTGCGTCCGCCTTATAATGTCTTCTGTGGGCAAATGATTGATAATTGTGTATTCTGCTCGTCTTGATGTCAATCAGAACTCGGAGATGATTAGCAGAACGTTCAATGCCCTGCAGGTAAGTAGTCTGGGACAAGAGCCGAAGTACCGCCATGACAGGTTTGTTCGCTCGAATCACAGAAAGGAGAATGACGCTTTTACTTACGTAATATCTATTGGGCAAGAGGTATTTTATTTCAAATATAGTTCTTTATGGAGAGAAGTCTCTCACAAAAGCAGAACATCATTGATCTGAGTAATTAATTTGGCAAATCGTACGACTGCAACGATTTTGCAACCGTCCCGATAGACTGTCGTGTCATTCCGATGCATGAACATCAAAAGCCCGCGACTCCAGGTCATCAAGGGGGCGTGTCATCCCAACAGACAATCTGGCAGTGTTATCTATATGAAGACCAACAACTCAACTGTTTTCACAAATAGATATCGACTGAAAATATCCGGTCATATGGATATATTCAGAGAGAGACAGAAAGATACTCTCTCTCTCTTTCTCTCTCTCTCTCTCTCCCTCTCCTCTCCCTCTCTCTCTCTCTCTCTCTCTCTCTCTCTCTCTCTCTCTCTCTCTCTCTCAAAGAGAGAGAGGGGGAGAGAATGTGAATCGCTTTGTTCAGAATTATACTCTTGAGACTTTATGTACACAGATTCATTACGTAACTCTATATTTCAACAACAGTACAAGTTACAATATTCTCAAACTTGTTAAAATCTTTTTAAAAACAGTTTAAGTTATTCTGACAAACATGTAGAAAAAGAAATATAATGTTCGAAGTCCCCCATGGAGGGGCTGTGTAATGAAGCTGTTCAGAGATTGTGTATGGTACATGGATTGTTGGTCACCATGGGAAACAGCAAATGTCGATAGGGATGGTGGTAATTTTTAAACCACGACTAAGTGAAAGTGGAGTGTCTTTTCTATATACCCATTCCCATCTAGGCCAGTGGGCAAATCCTTCAAGCCAGTGCCTGCTCAACATTTCTGAGACCGTTCGTGTCGTGTACAAGTGGGTTGTCATGCAGTGCCCAGCAACATGAAAGGATCCACAACACTTTGGAAGAAGTTAGAGTTGCTATGATGGAATCGGTTGCTGGAACAGGGAAAGAATTAGTCCCATCACTGCCAGAGGTGAGGTGTTGTGCTGTCTTTAAGTATCTGATTCTTCTTAACCCTTTCACCCCCAGTTCCCTGTATACAGGTCCAACTTTACCATAGAAAACAATGGATTTGGGACAAACCATGGTGGTGAAAGTGTTAAGCCCTGTTAAAAGAAGCTGTATGACAAGCACTGAGAATGTTGTTTAATGTTGATGTTTCAGCTACATACTTGTATGCGAATGGTTTTGGAAACTTTTATAGTATTGCTGCTGTAGATATCTAAAATGAGACTACATTGATATGTCAATAGGAATCCTCCTGTAAAATACTTCATAGAAACCCTTTAAATTTATCAGCTTACTG
This sequence comes from Ptychodera flava, assembly GCF_041260155.1. Taxonomy (NCBI): domain Eukaryota; kingdom Metazoa; phylum Hemichordata; class Enteropneusta; family Ptychoderidae; genus Ptychodera; species Ptychodera flava. The sequence goes on along the minus strand of NC_091937.1, from coordinate 22,164,561 downwards.
CACCAAGCAAAACCACTGTCATGACGCAGAGTTCATCATAGTCTGATAACTGAGTAGCACAAGGAACAATACCGTTTGTCTATGTCCAGGTATTGCAGAGAGCTGAGTAAAAAGTACTGAAATTTTCAAACTGAAAGGTTTATGATTACTCAAGAACATTTTTTCAGTAGATCATAAAGGACTTCCTGCTCACATCATCAAGTTCATTATCATCTTGTCCATTTACACTAGTAAATCAACAGCGTCAGAAACTGTCCCTTCTTCATTGAAACAATAAACTGAAACAAATGAATGTCAACATGGTCACAGGGATTTTATTTTGTTTGGTTTTTAGCTCCCATAGCCATATGTATATATGGCAATGGAAGCTATTTTATAGGCTAGGGAAATGTCTGTATGTATGTATGTCTGTATGTCTGTATGTCTGTGTGTCTGTATGTCTGTATGTCTGTATGTCTGTATGTCTGTCAACATCAAAAACTCCAAAACCGCTGTACATTTCATCTTGATATTTGGTGTGTACATGGATGATGGGCTGTAGATGAGATTTTGTTCAAATGAAGTTGTCATTGCCAAAAATATGCAAATTAAGGGAAAAAGTGTAAAAACAGTCAAAATTGAAAAAACTCAATAACCACTGAGCAGATTACATAAAAATTAGCATGTAAGTACTTTGGACTGACATGAAATGATTGTGCACATTTTGGGTCAGTATCTTGGACTTGCTATTTTTCATGAATTTTTTTGTAATTTTCTCCCATTTTTGGTCAAAAAATCTCCTGCTCTGAAACCACAAGTCCGATTGATTTGAAACTTGGTATGGAAGTGCATAGGAGTGACCTCTCCCAAATTTGGGCAAATCGTGATGAAATTTGCATATTTTTAGTTTACACGTCCATAGACTCCCATGTATAAGGCAGATCTCCATAGACTCCCATGTATAAGGCCACGAAAAATAAAAATTTAGTTTCTCATCGTATTCATATTGCAAAAAGGATGCAGTGACACAATTTTTAGTCCCCACGGATGAAGTCCAGTGAGCTTATAGATTGGGTCATGTCTGTCTGTTCGTCCATCCGTGAGTCCATCCGTTCACGCAGATATCTCATGTCCATAACTCAGTAACCACAAGTGCTACCACCCCTTCATATATGGTGTGATGGTACAGCTTATGACGCCACATATTGTACCTCATTAATTATGCGCATATCTAATTTTGAGCGAGCCAATAGAGCTAGAGGTCTGATTTTTGGTATATAGGGATAACTTAGCAAAACAATTTTTTTGACAAAATGTCACGTGACCTCGGTGACCTTTGACCTCAAATATACATATTTGTCCATAACTCAGTAACCACAAGTGCTACAGCCTTCATGTATGGTGATGGGACACCTTATGACGCCACATATTGTACCTCATTAATTATGTGCATATCTAATTTTGAGCGAGCCAAAAGAGCTAGAGGTCTGATTTTTGGTATATAGGGATAACTTAGCAATACAATTTTTTTGACAAAATGTCACGTGACCTCGGTGACCTTTGACCTCAAATATACATATTTGTCCATAACTCAGTAACCACAAGTGCTACACCCTTCATGTATGGTATGATGGGACAGCTTATGACGCCACATATTGTACCTCATTAATTATGCACATATCTAATTTTGAGCGAGCCAATAGAGCTAGAGGTCTGATTTTTGGTATATAGGGATAACTTAGCAAAACAATTTTTTTGACAAAATGTCACGTGACCTCGGTGACCTTTGACCTCAAATATACATATTTTCCATAACTCGGTAACCACAAGTGCTACACCCTTCATGTTTGGTATGATTGGACACCTTATGACGCCACATACTGTACCTCGATAATTATGCGCATATCTCATTCTGAGCGAGCCAATAGAGCTGGATGTCTGATTTTTGGTATATAGGGATAACTATAGGAGAGAAATTTTTTGACCAAATGTCATGTGACCTCGATGACCTTTTACCTAAAATATATGTTTATGTCAATAAATAAGTAATCACAAGTGCTATGTCCTTTGTATTTAGTAGGATGGGAGACCTTATGACAACACACGCTTTACCTCATTAATTATGTACACATCTAATTCTGGGCAAGCGAATAGAGCTAGAGATCTGATTTTTGGCATATAGGGATAAATTAGCAATATAATTTTTTTTTCCAAAATGTCATGTGACCTCGATGACCTTTGACCTTGATTATACATATACATATATATGCATATCTCAGTAACCACAAGTTCTATACCCTCCAATTTTGATAGGATATTAGACCTTAAGATGTCACATCTTGTACCTCATTTATAATGCGCATATGTATTTCTTGGCTGGCCAATACTGCTAGAGGTCTGATCTTTTTTCCCGATTTAGAACCATAACTTAGACATGCCTCATGTGTTTCAAATTGGGAACAACGACATAGACCTATGTGCTCATAGATCTCAACATATACACTCCAGTGATACTTCTTAATGACCACATTTTCCTGCCCCATCAAGACTAATACTCTTATTACAAGTGGGGACTATGTCAATGTAAATGACTTGTTGAGTTAATGGTTGTATCACAGTATTCGATATATCTAATTCTGTATTTTTTCCATTTTATATTCTGAATAATTACATTAAACATATTTCACTGTCTCCAGTACATTTCATTTAAGTATTTCACTTCATGCACTTTATCCCTTTCACACATGTTCAAATATCTGACCAGAGAACAAACACTAAATAGTCCAGGATGGGAGCTACAGTGTCATTGACGCTATTTTTATATATATAGTGTTTTGTCTTTATTGACGTGATTCCAAACCTAGTGTCATACATATTCTACTTTTTTGATACAAATATCTCAGCATTGCCATGAGGTACACCTGGTACCTGTCATGTATTGCAAAAAAGAATTGTATCTTACAGCACTGTAATAACATTTTTTCAACTCTTCCTTTTAGTCTCACACCAAAGAAATCTGTGGGTTTTACAATGGTCTGGATTTTCCCGGGAGATGTGAATTCTTATCAGTGTTGGCCAAGGACTTCAATGTTGACCATGAAGTGATTCTAAAAGCCTCGGAAAATTTACATATGGCTCATGTAAGGACAATTTCTCCACGATGTCTCTCAGTGTACACCATTGCAATATTTCCTGATGTCCGATTTTGTTATCACAAATTTGCAGCTACCTTCTGTGACCATTTTACACAGCTTTGACTTTGGTAGTTTAGTAAAAGAAAATTTGATGAATATGTATTGACAATTGACAGAACCAAGGCTGTGAAATCACAGACAGTGTTGAAAACTGATATGTATGATTGCTAACATTCATTTGTTGTTAATAACAAGACATATACTGTATTGATGTTCTGACAGGAGAAAGGAGAGGGGGCTTTGCTGCAAGCTGAGAGCAGACTACGCCAGGTGTTGCAACCACAATATGGTAAACTGTTTGCACAGATTGGACGGATACAGAGTGGGATGAAGTTCTTGGTGGATATGAGGAAAGACATGCTGGTATGTGTCAAAGTGTTTGCTCTGGTTTTCGAATAATCTCCAAACTTAGTGAACAAAAGATGTTCACTCCCAGACTAGCTTACCCTAAATGTCCAGAAACAGACATCTTCAGACGTTTGACAAATACTTATACTGGATCAAGCGACAGTTACTCTACTCCAGTTGGTGTGGGGGGGGGGGGGGAGAACAGATGGGAAGGGGTAACTGTAATCCAGCATACTTAGCCTTCTCATCCCTATTTCTGTGTACATTGGCCCAATTTTACTGAAGATAGCAGTACACTGTATGGTAGTTTCAAATGGTATCTGTGACTGGGTAAATTCTCACAAACTTTTTACCTTTTATATGGCTGACTGATACAATTCCACTGAGCGTCACTTTGGAAAGCTATGCCAAATGAACAGAAAAATACAAATACCGTAAAGTAAATGCTGAGTTCATTCTTTTAATTTTTTCTCAAGTGCATGTATGTGTGCTCAACGTGGTTTCGGTCATGTGATACACACTTTACATGAATTCTTATACTATAGCAAATTTCCTTCACACACGTTTATTTTCAATTTTCTTAGGACATTCTCAGCAGTCAGAGCCAGCACGACAATCCTCACTTGAAGGCAATGAATTCAACTCTCCGTGAAATGCTGTCACACTGGTTTTCAGCCGGATTGATGAACTTGCTAAGAATTACTTGGTATTCGTCTTGTGACATCTTGCAGAAGGTTGGTTGTAGAATCAAAGAGAGTCAAAGCATCAGTCACAAAAATTCTACCAGTATTTTACCTGACTTCATAAGTGTAATCTCAAAGCCAATATAGTGTGCATGTTATTAAAATAAATGCCACGTTGAATCAAGGAAAGAGTGCATTGCGTAGGTCTAACAAACAGAACTTTCCAGAAATTATTGCTTTTAGAAAATGTCAGAAAATTGTTTATAATAGGCTGAAGAGCAAGTACACTTTTCTGTCCAGTTTTGTAATATCACATTTAATAAGCGAATACTAGTATTATATTCTCACCATCTGGCATTTTAGTCCACTTTTTTTTCATGTAAGTTTGTCATGTGTATGATTTACTAAACATTTGACTTTTGTTTTCAAATCAAATTTTAATACAGGTACCAATATTATTTCTTGTGCTTTGATATAGGGTAGATTTTCTGATATTCATGTACTTTTCACTCAGTACTATGTGGAATCTTTTTCCTCTGTGTACAAGATTCTAAGTTCTAAATTCAATTTTTTCTACTGAGAATAAAATTATGGTAACTAAAATAAGAATAACATACAACTTTACCATAATATTAAAAGCAGTGCAAACAAGGGAGACAAAGATGGTGACCAAATTTTTTAACATTGACAAGCTTTTGAAATTACATTCTCACATTGCTTCTCCTTATCTTGACATTTTGATTTTTCTGTACCGTAGATCAGTGAATATGAAGCCGTACATCCAGTACGTAACTGGGCTGATTTAAAGAGAAGAGTTGGGCCGTACCGCAGATGTTTTGTGTACACTCATAACAGCATGCCACGTGAACCAGTGATGGTTCTTCACACTGCACTGACAGAGGAGATCTCAAACAGTATACAAGTGAGTGACAAAAATGCTTACTTGTGAAATAGTGGTTGAAATATTTGATGTGATGCAAGTAATAACAGAAACAGCAAGAAACAAAACAAGACACCAAGTATTAAAATAATAATGTTGTTACCATGAAATTACACAAGATGTACCATATCTATCACCAGTGTACATGTGGGGGCTTCATGAAAAAGCAAACCAACCATTGACAAATATTTCTACTCTCCTGCAGTTCAATTATCGTAGGCAGGTAGACAGATTTTATTTCCAACTCTGGTATTATTGACTGTTGAAATCTTCAATAATTAATCTGCAGTTTAGTAGTGGATTTTTTAGTGGACTGGGAAAAAATGAGAGTAATATTATGTCAATGGATCTTGTCACCATTAACACTAAGCTAACAGAGATGAGTAAGGACTGATAAGATAAAATTGTTTAATATGATGACATCACTCTTCCAGTGTCATTTCTCATCTAATGCAATTAATCATGACCATACTCCACATTTTGCTTACAAAGTATCTTTGCATATTTTCACCAGTCCATTGTTAGAAGCAGAAGTGTTGATGAATCAGAGGTTGTAAATTCCATGGATGGTCCTGTCGAAGATCCGGAGAAAACTAGTACAGCTATCTTCTATTCCATTTCTTCATCTCAAAAAGGTAAGTTTTTTGAATGAATCCTTCCAGCTACTGATATCAACACTCACCTCAGACTTCCCGGTTACCAGCAGAGCATCTCATTAAAAGGAAAGCAGTTTTGAGCTTGGTTCAGCAAAGTAAAGGTATTTTATGCAATCTAATGGAGAAGCTGTCTTGAACCACTCTTTAATTGGCCATGTTTTGAAGCTTACTTCTCTAAGTTTTTGTGACCTGTGTATTTTTGATATTTGAATCATAACAACAACAAATTGTGCTATACACTCTTCAGTACTTTATTCCCCCTTTCAAAACCCTCCCATGAATGGGGTGCTAGTCGAAAATGATTTGCTCCAGTGTAGGCATATCATCATACCCATGGAGGAGCTGCCTGCTGAGTTTGGTGGATTCCTTATCAGTCTCCAGACAATAAAAAATACAATTGTTTAGGTAAATGGAAGAACGTATAGCAAAGTGCTCAGCCAAGTTGCTGATTAATTACCTAATTTGGTGCACCGAATATACGCAGCTCAGCTGTAACAGTTTTATCATTTCTACATGTATATTACGTATGGAGTTCTCTAATGCCCAATATATGTATCATTTATACTATTCTGTCCTGTTTAGGTCTACAGGGTGTTGATCTCGGTAACTATCTCATCAAACAAGTTGTCAAGGAGCTGATCAAAGAATTTCCCAAGATGCACCAGTTTTCCAGCTTGTCTCCCATCCCAGGGTTCCGTGAGTGGCTGCTAGGGGAAATCCACAAGGAGTTGAAAGGTCAGACCATGCATTTACTTTGATGCAGGGGTTTCCTGATGGATAAAAAACAAGAGATTAATGCAGAATTCCTTCCCTTTATGTCGTGCTGACAAAGCAGCAATTGCGTTTTACGACAGTATTCATTGGTTGTTGGATACTGAAATTTCACGCCAATTTGTTTGTCTTGTTTGTTAATTTCGTGTTGCAATATCAAGTACATATCTGGTATTTCAATTGAAAGAAACAAACTAATACAAATCACAGCTCCGTTGTAGGTAGCATGACTGCTTTTATTCACTCAGGTATTTTGCTTTTTAACTCTCATCCTGCATAACAAGAATCAGTTATTTATCCAAAGTGACAAAACGCTGAATAAAGTTACTGAACAACATGTATTATCCTTCAACTGTTAAATCAAGTACAGTCAAATATATGTGAAAATTGCTTTAACCTCTGACAGATGACCATTCCAAGAGTAAGCTGTTTACAAACACTGAACTGAAATCTGTGACTGAAATCTATCAGCGATCTGACCGACAGCCTCTGGACGTCTTGAGGAAGTTATTACTGACCAATGATTGGATGCAGTCTACAAACATGGTGTCCCTGCTTGAAGGACCTCTGATGAGACTCTGTGCTAGATACCTGTATCTTGAAAAGAGGCGAGGCTATGCTCTCAACCCAGTGGGTTAGTATGGACTTTTGGGGCACTTAAAATGGGTGCTGTCTTATCATATTGGTGGGTTAGTGTGGAATTTTGGGTTTAAAATGGGTGTTGTCTGATTTCATCGGGTTGAAGCATGGTGCAGGTACAGACTGAACTCAGTACAGTTGAGTAGAATCAAGTGGGTTGACATATTGTTGATAGGACATATTGATGAAATTTGAAATGTGTTGGTTCAATAAGAAGCTTGTGAATGTTATACCCATGAGATGGCAGTAGCATCAATTTGAGTGAGTGTGTATGCTGTTGCGTAGTGGGTTCATATCTAGCGGGTAAATATGACAGTCAGTAACAGTACAGTTTTTAGTCCCCACAAACAAAGTCCACGGGGACTTATAGATTAGGTCGTATCCATGCATCCATATGTGCATCTGCACCTTTCACGCAAATTTCTCAGATGCCTGGAGCAATTTCTTTCAAACTTGGTACAAGGATGACCCCTATGTAATACATACCGTATGCACGCTGATTTGTTTTGTGATACAATCCAATATGACCATCATTTCTGTCAATGGTTTCAAAATTCATTAACCAAGTGGGGACTATCTCATTGACAATGACTTGTTTCTATGGAGTGAGTGTGTGTACGGGTACAGTGGGTCCAATGTCAGCAGATATACATATATTCATTGTGGACACTTGTCAGATTTTCTCATCAGAAACATGTTCTTATGATATTTTATTTTCCTTCCAGCTAACTTCCATTTGAGAAATGGTGCTGTAATGTGGAGAATTAACTGGCAGGGAGACATCTCTCCACGTGGTGTGACATCATCATGTGGTATAATGGTCAACTACCGATATTTCCTGGAAAACACCGACTTCAACAGTCGTCGATATGTGGAAGATCATCACATAGAGGCGTCTCCACAAGTTCTTGATTTGATCACACAGTTTAAAATGTCCACAGCAAGCCCTCCAACGAGCAATCTCTGAAATCAGTTGCCATAGGAACTTGAGATTTTCATCAGCATCAGATAGTAATGACGAAATGCCTTTCTTTGAAAAGTGTAAAAGTGTAATGACCCTGCATGGAGGACACCACAGTTGCCAAGGAAACCTCTTCACATCCAAATCTTCTAGATGTAGCATTCCAACTGATCATGTGGAAACATGTGGGCTGTACCATAGCTAGGTGTCAATCAGTACAATTGAGGGGCAAGAGAAATTTAGGCTTCCTGTTGGAGTTGGAAAGTCAAACAGCATTCCTGAAAAATAAATATCCTGATAAATTCATCTGCAGAAATCTCACACCTAAAATTTAATCTAGTCACATATACTGCACCTTGGATCAACTTTTAGAATTGCCATGCTGCCATGTACGGATTTCCAACACCAGAGTAAGTTTGTCCGGTGTGTGACAATCCCAAGTGTCTTGTTACTGCTAATAGCTGTAGATTTCAACTTGTGTACCTCTCGTGTATCGCAAAATCATCAAAAACTACCTGTGATCTATCATTGTTAGAGCAGCACTTGCAAGTGAAAAGTTGCCTCATTGCATACTGTTATCTTTACTGCGTAGAATGGATTCATGAGAACCAAACTGCATAGAAGGAAAGTTTGAAAGCATAAAAAATGTAAATTACAGAAACAGTTCTGATTGTAAATATAGGTGCTGATCCTGGTTTTTTTGTGAGAGTAGATTTCTGACAAAAGTGCAATAAATGATGTACAAGAAGCAATGTTGTCTAGCAAATAAAGAATGAATGAGATGTCATAGCCGCTGTGTCAATGTTCATTTTATTTCAAGAACCAGTGTGCCCTCTAAGGGGAGGTGAAAAATTGTTTATGGAGTCAAATTGAAGAAAACTTGCTTTGCCGTGTGTCACCGACATGTGTGTCGCAAAACGATACAAGCAAGTCACCAGTTTTTAAATACACCACCATCTATCGTCCTATGCATTTCTCTATTCCTCATACTCTCGTGTAAGTCAGTGAGAAGACAATGAAAACAACAATGGCTGCTCCCTTTCTGCCCTTTACCATCGACTGAACGGCGAGACAATTGCCACGGAAACAATTAGAAATGGTACATTCAGATATTTTTTTGACCAGAAAATACCGGGAAACATGCTATTTGAATTATGATCCCATTGAGCATTTCTTTACATTGGAGCTGCGTCACCGACGCATTAAATTGCTTGTAATTTCAATTCAACAGGGGGTTTCACCTGTGCCGAGACGCGTCAAATCAGCTCAGCGGGCACACTGTCAAGCACACTGGTATGGATACACAATTGGTTACTACCATTATCATGCATGCAGATTACATGTCTTGAAACTTTGTAATTGACTTTACAATTTCTTTCCCTGATTTGACTGGAACATCTCGTACAAAGCTAGTAAATTATGCAACCTGCAACAAGTCTCGTCTCATAAATCCGTGTTTTATTTCCTGTTTTAGACCAATCCCTGAAAGCCTGAAGGAGCGCACATCTTTTGTAAATCAATCCTTATCATTGCTGGTCGAGTTTTGGTATGTGATTATGCACACTGTTCAGGTCCTCAGTGCAAACATCAAGACATAACATTCAGCATGTTCATGATGCCCTCTGGTGTTAAGGAAATGCTAAAAATTGTTCTTTTGTTACATGACTTTAAACATCTTAATATCTCAATATTTGATTCTGTAAGTATGCTGAGACAACAGTAAAATGAGAGAAAAAAAGGAATGTTATATAGATGCATCACGTGAAAGATATCAGAAATGGTCATATTTCATGACAATTTCAATGTTCAGCTGACATGCTTCCAATTGGTTGTTATTGTTCTATGTGATGTTTTCACAGAGTCATCAAGTAGCAAGGTGTGCAAAAAAATACCCCACCAGTAAGTCACAACTTTGTCGCTCAGATTGCAATAGTGACAGCACAAAAAACGTTCGATCTTACAGAGCCTAGAATTCCCACGGAAAGTCAGACCTCTCTTGAAACGCTATCTCCTTTTTATAGTGTAATAAGATCCATGCATAATTGGAGGCTAAATAATAAAACAGCTGTGTCAAAGATGTTACAAAAGAAAATACAACTTTAATGCAAGCGACTTTGGTAGAGATACAGGGGCTGTCATTATCCATTATTGTAATATTTCTTTGAATCACGGACCAGTAGCTGTCACAATGAATAACACATGTACATGTATTTATATGACATTTGTGTTAGAGACATTTTTCATTCAATTCACAACATACAAGTATATACTTAAAATACTATTTATTGTTATTAATATCCACATATACATATGTACATGTTTGTGCACTACAAATTACATGCTTATCGAATTAGAAAAAACAGATTCCTAACTACCTATATGGTATGGTTAAGAAACCATATCAGTGTCATATCTGATGGACTTGTATGGTAAAATAGCAAGACGATGGACCTTTGTGAAGCAGACAGCTGGAATGCTTGTTGTTGACCTTTTTAAAGGAGTTTTGTAGGGGGATAATTTAAAAAAAGTCTGGCAGATTATTTGAATACTCAAACCTTAACAAAAATACCCTTTGTTTATACTGTATGAAAGCCTTTCTCAACCTAAAGATAATATTAATAACCTAATTTTTGATAATCAAATAAAGTGTTTGCTAAATTTGTTTAAAGTGGAGCTTCAATATCCATTTCAAAAACTCTCCATGACTTTCACAATTTCACTCTTCTCTACTACTATCAAGAATTTGTCCATGTAACTTCTCTTGGCTCACATTTTAAACGATAATCTGTCACTGCAAATTTCTATATCTACATGTTATAAAAAAAGCACATTTGCCATGTTTACTGGTGGATTATCCGTAGCAGTATATATTTTGTTACAAATTTTGTTTTTCTACCATGGGTATTTGCAATTCACTGACCAGTATTTTTGGAATTACAACTGCCACTACTTGCATCATTCATGAAATCAGTTTCTTGTCATGAGACTGGTTCCTTGTTTTAGCAATACACAAAGATTGTCTGTAATAGTACATATAAAAACCAGACCTAATGGTACACGTTTACTTCAACATTTTTAAAGAATAAAGTGTACGGATTGTCCTGTATGGTCTTTCCTCTCCATATGAATTCTGTGTAGTTTGACCAGTAGTAACATCACAGAGTTGGTGTGTGGTCCCAGTTCCAGCATCGGAAGCTCAGATTTCCGGATAAACTGTCCACCTGTTGGATAATAACGGAAAAGAAAATGTGAATATCAATCCATACAATTGTCAAAGATATAGGAATGGCAGACTTACATGTAACTTTCAACTCTTTGTACACTCAGTAGTAAGGCTTTCATACATTGTCATTCCCATATATGTTTTTGTGTCCTGGTGATCAATGATCTGAGGAACCATGGGGTGCACCTAAAGAAAAGTGGGGCCGAATCTTCAATATGAAAACAATACAGCTTTCTGGGGGGCCTCTCAAGCTTTATGAAGCAACCAGAGCCTTTAGGATTATGGTGCTTTGTAAAATTATTCAAGTGTGGACCAGGTATGCTTCAGTCTTGCCAAGCATGCATGGCAATGGTCAAAGCGGCAAATCACTGGTTTCTTAGGCAGACTCAGAAGCTCATAAAGCAATGCTGGCATCTAACTCAAGACATATTCCAAGTACGGCTATTTGATGGAAGTTTGTACTTATGTCCGTTCATGTTAGACATAGCTCAAACTCTCCAGGACATGATAAACTTAATTCTAACATACCTGATCCATTCTTCCCAATCAAGGTGTTTATCTTATTGATGATTTCATTCATTTGATCAAGTGTTAGCAATCTCTGCAAATAGTCATTCAGTTGACCCATTTCTTCCAGCTTTACTGGCTGTATACACCTGAATGGAAAATATTGGCATCAGACACTGAAAATTCACTACTCAACCATGTCAAAGAAAGCAGATGAGATATGCGGCACAAAGCATCTGATAAATTGTCAATATATGAGTAAAGGCCAGATGAGACCGATATATTTCTCCATATCGGTTTTTCAAGAAAAATAGAAGACAGAAAACAAAGGTAGTTTTGCTCTCAACAACACAAATCCAGCTAAAATTTCTACTCACCATTGTGTGAATATACTGACAAGATAGAATTTTAATCACAAAGCATACAATCATTTCAAGTTCAAGATTTTTCTTGTGATTGAGTTTGATCCTGTTCTTCTTTTTAATCAATATTTAAGGATACAAATGTGAGTAAACATAACAGGTTTGGAAATTGTACAGTCTACCCTGGGCCTGTATCAATTACAGGGTTCCCCCACGAGGGGACTTTGAGGGGTGGGCCACCCTCCATTTTGCCAGCAGTCTATTAATATGTTAATAACCATACCAAAAATTACCATTTTCACAACAAAAGAATATGCAAATTATTTTCGTTTTAATGTAAATGGCTGCCCCTGTGTTTTTATAAGCTATGGAGAACACTGAATTACATTACGCCATGATATGCAATCATTCAGCACATTCAGTGACAGAAATCCATGATGAAAATCATAAAATAAAAGCAGAATTGAGGGGATACTTGCTTTGGTGGGAAAGGCAGGTTATGGTTAGCTGGTCCTTGTGGTAGATCTACAACAGCTGGTGTTGCAGCCTTGCATGGTTGGTAATGGTTAGCACTTGTCATCCCTGGTTGATGATGGCCTGTACTGACTGGTTTAGCCTGGTTAGCCATAGGTAGCCCTCTCTGCATGTTTTGACGCTGACTTTCAGAGCTAACACCACTAGCTGTGTGTGTGCTAGCTGTCCGGGAGTAGTTGAGACTCAGTGTTGGCATCTCTGGCATTTCGGTGTAGTCGACTTTGTTTGCTCGTAAGACAGGTGGTGCTGGCATTGGCTGAAATCAACAAACCGTGCATTATACTTGGTTAACACATGCCAGTAATTATTTGTACTGTATTTGTAGATTGACACTTCAAAATTGAAATACCATAAAAGAAGAAAATTCTAATGGTTATAATTTGTGTACAAAATACTAAGACTATCTCATTACACTTTGTTCACTATGCAATTTCTGATGTCACTATGCAACAACTTCTGATCTCTGCCCTGTAATACATGCCACCCTCAAAGGTGTGGCAGAGAAAGGTCTACAGATATTGCTTGGCAAAACCCTTGCTAGCTGCAACACAAGCCTGCTGAGCTTGGCAAAGCTAGGCTAAAACTGTTGAAGACAAAACACACACAGCCACAGTGTGTAGTCAACAAGGAACTAGGGTGTCTGATTAATATGATCCAGACTAAAGTAGCAACTCACCAGATCTGAAATGTGTCTTACAATTTTTCTGCCCCTGAACGCTGTTTGCAATTAGTATTCTAACATATAAAAATCCTGTGGTAACAGAGTTTTTCTTTCCTGTATCATAAACATTCTTCTGTCTAAAGACAGTGAACAAGCTAATGTTGACTTGAAAGCTGAAAGTTGCTGTCTTTTGATATCGTTTTCTACAATGTTCAAACTTAGACCATATTTTTCTCTAGTGGCTAAAATATATTCAATATCATATCATATCATACCAGAGTATATTGATGGTTCAAACAGAGCAATGTGATTGGTCGAGACATTAAAATAACCATGCTATATTCATGATACAGCATGGTTGGAACACACACGAGCTCTAAACAGGAGACGAATTCTTTTTTTGACATTTCACGCCAGAATTTCAATATGCTTTTATGATATAATAGCAATAAACCACAACAGCAATGGGTATAATACTCAATTTTGACCAGTTCACACCATACAAGCACTTGGTATTGCTAATGCATAGGTCATGAACAGGTCAAAATCTTGTGGTATACAGTTCCTTGGATTCATATACATGTACAGTCCATTACTATGCGACAATACACCACAATAAAGCACACCAACTTGGTGTGCTTTATTGTGGTGTATTGTCGCATAGTAATGGACTGTACATGTATATGAATCCAAAGACTTTACAGCAATGCTTAACCCTTTGCACCCTGACCCCCTGGTACTCTATGACATCATCGGACATTTCTGTCTAAGCCGGGTTCAAAGCAGCAAAATTCACCAGGAAAGTCAAAACTTTCAGTAATTGCTGAATATTTATTTTCATTTTACCTGTATCCGTGTGGTAATTTCTGGTGGTTCTGGTTCAGGCATGTCTTCTGGATTCACAGCATTACTGATGAACTGTATCGGTGACGGAGTATGTATGACTTGACTTTGTGTGGTGGAGTGACTTTGTAGTATTGGTGGTGCTGGAGACGCTGTCTCTGTGAAAAATAGCCATGAAAAATCCTCATATCAGAACAAGACTAGATGAAAAATGATCTGCCTTGTATTATTATGATACTGCTATATCAACATTTTCAGATGAGCCAAAGTTAAAAGTTCAAAATTTGTCTGCTTGTTTTGATAAATGGATATCACTGATTTTAAAAAGAATTTTCTATGCTTTATCATGGTACATGTAGAATGCATCTCCGGGACATAATATTTGGACTGTCAAATTTTTACAATTCTTTTCTGAGCTACCATTTGTAGGGGCTCATTTTGAAGCTCTTGCAATAAGAAAAGTTTTACAATCTTTTTTTCTGAAAATCAAAAATTTTATTTTTCCCCTTATAGTTAAAACAGGGATTGGCAGCCAGTTTTAATTTCAGATATAGGTAAATCTTTAGACTTAGGTAATTTGTTTCTCTAGTACCATACATGGCACTGTGACCCCTGACACTTGTTCTTGATTTGGTAAGAGCATTGTTGAAAGTTTCATTTGAGGAGACTTTAAGCAAACATTTAACCCCTTCAATTTCACCTTCACGGCGCATACTACTTTAAAGTAGATCTACAGTGATCCATGTATTTCTATGAAAACTCCCATTTTGTTTCCATCGTATCACACTACCTTATAAAATTGATCATTAAATCCTATGAATCAATATGCTTTCATATATTTTGCACCCATGGTTAATGCTGAACATTCATTATACTGGGAATAAATGAATCTGGTCATACATTACATACAAAACAATTTAAAATTGCAATATAGCTTAGCATACTCTTGTAACTTAAATTTGTCTGATGTAAACTAGAAATGTACTTAAATTAATTTGTTTTGAGAGTAGTTATCACGATGTGTTAATCATTCCTTTTTCTTTTCAATCATTTCATCACCATGGTGTGGCACCATATTGTTTTCTGTGGTAAAGTTGGACATTCATACAGGGAACCCGAACGGAAGGGGTTAAAATTTGTGTTCTTCTGACATGATGTTCTATACTGCCAGGGACAGGCTTTAGGATTTTATCTCACTACTAACAAGGATTACTATGATAAGAATATTTACTTTGAGAAGAGAAATCACATCTTGGTGGTACTGATGGTTGTTCCACTGCTGACTTCTTGATTTGTTTAACACCTGGTGTAGCAAACACAGGTGGTACAGGTGAATCTACAGCATCCATGGCCATTCTCCCAAATGGACCTGAAACATTGAAAATGCAAAATGAGTGTCATGGCTCTGGTGAAATGGCTGGTTAGCTGCTATGAAATTCTTTGTGAGGCAGACCCAGACCAAAATATCACTTGACTTGCAAAGATACATGTACATGCATGGATGGATATAGGGTCATACACTTAAAGTCACTTAAAATCCAAGGACTTTCAAAGACTTTTTCAGCAATTTTTGAGGCTGTTTTAGGTCCAAAATACCATTTTCCAGATATCACTTTTACAATATATCATTTTTATATCTCATTTTACATACTATTTTATGATATCAGGACTCATCATTGTGTCATTTTTGAAAACTGTGGATGGATTATAAATTTTCCAGGACTTTGCAGGACTCAAGAAATATCTCAGAGCGTACAGCCAATGTGGATCAAACACAATGCAGACACGTCCTTAAACCCAAATCGTCATCAATTTTCAATGAACACTTATTAAGAAATGCTAAGGTGACATTTTTGGATTAAAAGGTGAAAGTTGCTGTTTCTTGAGATTTTCTGTGTTCTGAAATAACCTCTGATATAAGTCATGGACGTAAATAGATGAGATCATGCACACTGAAATTTTGAATGGTGTTGAGGTCTTATGTGTGTGATGCCGTCCATTAGTTCTGTAACATACCAGTATGTTTCCAGCAAACACAAGAATTGAAGGGTTAACACTTATAATCATATAATTTTTAAAATAAAACATCAGTAAATTGTAGGCACATATTATATTTTCACTCTAATTTTCTGTAATTTTCACAGTGACTCATGATATTTACTTTTGGATTGTGAAGGAAAATGGTTTATATAAGCTTTATTGAGGAAAGTATACGCAAAAAGTTCAAAATTTTCTACTTCTTGGCAGATTGAAGAACAGTTTATGGTATGGCAGGTTGTGCCACAAAACAGTGCCTCTGTATACATACTCACCTTTTTTTGGCTGTTTAGGAGTGACAAAGCCAGCGATGGTGCCTCCTTTCCAGAGTCCTGGTGTGGTTAGAATTCCGTCATTCTGGAATTCTTCCGGTATTTGTGTCTCATCCAGTCTACCAGGTACACTAATCAAAGGATTGAAAATTTATGAGACTCAAAATAATAATAATCAGTTTGAGATTTATTGAAATTTCTGCTATCAGTATACTCGTACTAAGTTCACCAGGACAATCAGAATGACTCCAATGGTTATGATGCGTACTGAGTTGACAAATATATATTTTAGGTATGTTCCATTATAAGATTATTTATCTACATCTTCCAATAAATTGGAGAGGTTTTCAATATTTCATTAAATTTAGTTTCATGACAGATACCCATAGTTTAATTCTGAAAGCTGTGGCTTAATTTTGGATATGTTTATTCATGTACCCTTTTGTCAATGCCCTGAAATACATGTCTTTGCCAGCATATATTCAATATCAATGCAACATCATTGTTTTGGAATATTGAATATGCAAAAATGGTTTGATTCTACATCTTAAAGTCAGTGCAGGTATTAATGCATCTGCATATGATATTGTACTGTACTTTGACAACTGACATAGGTTCAAGGAATGCATGTTTAGGAGTGACGAACCCAACAATGTTGTCTCCTTTCCACAGTCCTGGTGTAATTAGAATTCCATCAATCTGGAATTCTTCAGGAGTTTGTGTCTAATCCAGTCTACTGAGGACTTCAATGTTTGTAATTTTCACTATCATGTTTGAAAAAAACATTAGACACTTGGTTTTTTGTCCTGATCCTTTTAAATCATTATGGAATCTAAAAGCAAGACAACTAACTGTGGACAAAGCTTGGCAACATCACAAATTTTCACAACTCAAATAATTGCATTCATATCTACCGTATACCATTGACATGTGATGACAAGTTACCTTGTTGTTTTTGTTTGAAATCCTTTACTGATACAATAAGTGACATCATCATTCATCTTTGTATCATTGACCTTGGCTGTGGAACTTGGTCCATGGTTCTTCAACCTGGCCAGTATCTCCAGGGTAGTCCGACTCAACCCGAAATTCTCCAACTTCGGAGTGGCGCTTTGGTCAGCCATAGTTTCCTGGTCTCTGACTGGAGTAACACACCTGTGTTTCATTTTGTCAGGGAAGTCTAAACCATGTTTGAATTGAATGTTTAAATATGTGTTGGTAACCATACTGAAGTAAAAAATTGAATCAATAACACTGTTTTCCCTGAACAAGGTAACAGGGGCGTGACATCCTCTTATACATTTCAAGTGCCTCCTTGCCACAAATGAAAGAAATTTAATTTTTTTCAAAATATAACACAATAAAATTCATGACAAAAAATTCCCAAGACAACAGTGATTTACAGGCAGAATGCAAGTGTGTGAATCGATAATGTGGGCTGCCATTGCAATTCTCATCAATCTTGAAATCCTGCAAGTTTGTAATGTCCACCTGCTTTGCACCACATCAAAGCCCTCTTGTAAAGATTTCTGGGGAGAACACTGAATAAGTTTGAACTTGGCTAAGTCAGTATACTGAAACATATTGGTCATGTACATGACTTTGTTTTTGTTTGTGACCTGCCATTGTTTTATGTTGTGAGACAATTTTTGTCTCACATTTTCATGAGTTTTATGCCTTCATCAAAAGCTACTTGTACAAAGTTATTGTAAAATAATCAGTCAGAATGATTCAAAAATTAAAGGATACGTTAAATTGTCTTCTTCAGGTTTGCAATTCTCTTCATCATTAATGTCAATATTTTCTTTTATTTCTTCTGTTTCCATCCCTTTAGGTTTCTCTGTCACTTCAGTCATGGTCTTTACACCTTTTAGTTTATAGTAGTAAAGCAAATTTAATATTCAAGGCCATCAAACAAAAACACTAGGAATGAATGGAAATGGAGCACGCAATTTTCAAACAGCAATGAATGAAAGAAAGAAACAATTATCACAAATCCACACGATAGCAATACACTGCACCTAAAAATTTATGGTACAGTAAGAAAGTTTACAAACTCAAAAAGTGTTTTTTGAGTGATTTTGAGTTTACAAACTCAAAATCTGTTCAGGATTCTAATAAAAGCAGAAGTATACAATATGATTGATATTCTATGTATCACAGACATGTGAACTTGGTGACTACTCCAAACTTTGCTGCACAAATGAACAACCAAGATTTTGTGGTCACAATGGATAGTGGCCCTGGGCTATCATACATGTAGTCTGAGAGACAATCCTCCCGGTCTGCACACTACCCCTTTCACAACCATGGTTTCACCCAATCCCATTGTTTTCTATTGCAAAGTTGGACCTCTACAACAGGAACTGGGGGTGAAAGAGTTAAAGCCAGTGTCAAAGTCAAAGCCAACGGAATGATGATACATCTCACCTTTCTTCTTGGGTTGTTGATATCCGTACTTACACAGGAATGTTTCTAACTGCTGATAATGGTTACTGTAATACCTATGCAGTGTTTCACTAGCATTTGAGATATCACTGAATGCAGTATGACTTGACTCTATCTCTTTTTCTTTCTTCTTGGCCTCATCCTAGAAATAACGGCACAAATAACAACTATAGTAAATTGAGCAGTGCTTTGCTTATTCATCCATACTTTATCATTTCATTTTTTGATGGGATCTCAGCGAAGTAAAGTAATGCATTTAAAAAATAATTTGATTGTTCTAGAAAAGAGGACCAACAGTATTCTACAGACTCAGTATGCCAAAGAGATCACGTGACAGTGGTACACACAAACTCACGTGTTTATGTACATGGAAGGTACACATACATGTATTTCTTTGTGCGTTTGTTCACAAGGGTTTGTGAGTACTGTAGTCCAGTCAAATTCCAGGTCAAACTCATTGTTATTATTCACCACTTTCTTCACCACTACATGCTTTATCACATCATCACTTAGCAGAAATTAACAACTGCAATGCATATATTATGCCACCGTCTATCTCCTAATAAATTGCATAGGATGTGTACTGATACAAATAAATTGCAAACCTAATTTATTGAGTCCTAGAGACACTTGCTGCCTGATGCAACAGTTGGCTTAGAGGCGCTCGTTCATAGGGTCAGTAAGGATATTACCACGCAAACCGGTAAGCTTTATTATTTCAGTCTATGATCTCTCCAACAAAACAAAATGTTGCAAAATACAGAGGTGTATGGCAAAGAGAGAAAAAGCTGCAATTACTGTGAAAATCAGAGAGCACGCCTTGGGTAATAAATATACGTTTCAGTTGAAAGATCTGATCATAGACAGAAATGTAAGAACAAAGCATATACCAAGCACCCAAGTGACATCAGTACTGCAGCCCCCTCCCCCATTTTTGGCTGCCATGACAACAGCTCACCCACTTACTGTCAAATTTTTCACATCTTTCAGCATTTCTCGCAACATCAGTTCACTTGACACTGAAGAGGAGCTTCTCTGTAATGGAGGTTTTTGGAGAAGTTGTTTTAACTCTGCACTTTGTTTCTCTGCATTCACAGCTACACTCCTCAAATGTGAGAAAAAGTCCTCTCCCTTTCGACTCATGTTGTTGCTGTACAATTCAGAAGGTTATCCCTCAATGCATATAACCTGCGATCAAAACTGAAAAAAATATGAAAAATGGCAACAACATAAGAATATACACACACGTACGGGTTACAGAAACAATCAACCATTTGGCAGATGAGGGCACAAGAAACCTGCAAAGTAGAAAACCATAACAACGTCACCAGAACCTGCTTTTACTGTCATCACAGGCACTGTACTGTGTAATAACTATGAACCTACTATAGAGGTAGGTTGCTGGTTTGTGATAGTAACCATGGATAACCATGGATAACCATGGAGGTAGAAGTGAGAATCTCACTTCTACCTCCATGCAGTAACAGTAACTACATGTAACATAAACCATAGGAGATTGTACAGACACTGGCACTGAGCATAGGGAGCAGGTCACTTCAACCTCTATTTGTTTCGACCCAAGTAATTATTCACAACCAATTGTTGCTGGTTGTGAATGTGCTGCTGGTGTCTTAACACAACCCTGCCCTGGGCCTAGCCCGAGCAGTGCAGTGCATTCCTGGCGCAACTCATTTCCACCACAGAGGTACTTCTGGTACCTCCTAGCTGCAAAATTGTAGCGCTACGGTGAGGCGGTCGGTGATTTTTGGTTTTTGCGACTTCGCTCACCAGTAGCGCTACAATGCCGATGGCCCTGGGGAGTATAAAATAAGCGCATCCCACTGGACTAGGCGTGTTGATGTGAAATGCTACATATTTACTGCATTTGGTCGTACCGATTTATCACTACTGAAGACTAAACACTATACTACACTTAACCTTGTCGTTTATGGGGTTTGGAATTTGTTCAAACACGTCGATTGCGTTCCATAAACATTGAGCGTGGGGCATCCGTGTTTCTAGGAGCCGCCATTACCGGAAGTTGGTAATGGCTGCTCCCAGAAATGTTTTCGGAACGCGATCGACGTGTTTGAACAAATTCCAAACCCCATAAATGACAAGGTTAGTGTAGTATAGTGTTTAGTCTTCAGTAGTGATAAATCGGTAAGACCAAATGCAGTAAATATGTAGCATTTCACATCAACAAGCCTCGTCCAGTGAGATGCGCTTATTTTCACCTCTACAAGGCCATCGGCATTGTAGCGCTAGTACTGGTGAGCGAAGTCGCAAAAACCAAAAATCACCCACCGCCTCACTGTAGCGCTACAATTTTGCAGCTAGGTACCTCCATGTTTCCACTAAGCCCTGCAAAGCACTGTGTCATTAAAACAAAACTGGCAATGTGCTTACAAGATAATGATACGAGTTTGCCTCCCTAATACCGAAACTCGGCGAAAGTGAGAAGGGTCGAAGTGACAAAGGTGGAAGGGTGGTGACTGGGGATAAAACAGTCAGGGTCGAGACAAGAACTGCAGAAGCCCTGAGCATGGACTCTTGGGAAGTTGGGGTCTACACACGCGATTGTGCAATACCTTAGTCCAAGCTTAGTCAAAGCTTATATGAAGCTTGGCGCCGAAGCTTAGAACAATGTTTTGCGTGCCAACCTTAAATTAAGACTGGGACGCCCAAGATTAGCTGAAGCTTATCCTTGCACACCTTTGTTGAAGCTTAGGGCAAACTAACCTTTATAAAAGCTTAAACTTCCAAATCTTGTTCCAAGCTTGGGCAGTAAAGCTTGGGCCGAACTTTACGGATAAGCTTTTTATCATCCTCATTTCTACTGTAGCTTTTGGTCTCTACTACCTCCATGCTTGATCCAGCATTTGACCTAAGGGTTATTTTTTGCTCAGTTTAGGGAGCCGATTTTGCTGCAGAGTCTTGCCAAATTATTGGTTTGAAAGTTATGATCCACATTTAAGTAAAAATATAGACCAGTAGGCGGGCTTTGGATAAAATAACCACGAACGCGTTGAAATATGTTTGCGTTGAGACTGACCATCGCGACGGAACACCTCTTGTCATCACTGTCCAGTACGCCCGGTACTCATGTCGTCTGCACAGCTGAAGAGTGCGGCTTGATCGACTGCATCACGACTTTTATGAATTAACCGCTATATGGCAAGTTTCTTGTTGACAAGGTTTAATACCGATGTACTGAATTATATCAAGTATAGCCAAAATGAGCCACAAAAATCCGACTACACTTCTGAAAATACACGACAGCGAAGAGATGCACACACCACACTTTACGATTTGTAGTGACTCAGAAAGTTCGTGATCCTGTTCCTTGTAAGTTTTTGACACAAATCATATTACGTAGTAAAGATACTCCCACGAAAAACAAACTTTAATGTAGGTCGTTTAAACAAGTTTAGTCATATTAGGCAAGCCAGTGACAAAAATATACGATCAGACGATGTAAATACCTTTGAAATGGTTTATTCGTATATTGCAACAAAATGTACACAGTAATCAGTATATACAAGTTACGAAGCTGTACTCACTTCAAGTATTCCCTAATCCGCTCACAAATTCCTTTCTAAGATGATAAATTCGGCATATTGGACGTGTTAGGAAGGACATGGATAATTCTTGAAGATGAACTGACTGGCACAACTATACTATTAAATGTACATCCACGTTGCATTCGTACAATTTCAGGCGAAGCCGTACAGATTTTTCTCCGGGAGCTGCGCGAGGTCGATTTTGACCGGATTTTGGTGGGCCTCGTAACTTTCATGAAGGGCTTTGAGTATTTTTCAGAGCTGAAAAATTACTCACTTTACACACTCCAGCCTATGTTTCACATTTAATTCGGTATTTCATATAAATATTAACATCCTTCAAATTATGGAAACCCGGATTGACATCTTAATAATTAAATCGTTTAATTTGAAATTTTACCACAACCACCCAGTGAAGTGGAATGGCCCAAAAGCGGAATATATCAACAAGTGAAACGGTTGCCATCACTCCTTCGCAACCAACTTTCTATATGAGTACGGCGCGAATAATGAATAAAGAAGGGCCTATTTCTGTCGATTTCGTATCGAGTATCGAAATGCCGCCAGGGAAATGATCAAAACCAATGTATGCATGTATGATAAAGGGGTTATTATACATAATGCGTTTGCATTTTGGACACATCACTCGAATACAATACGATATCGACCAAACTGCGTATCTGCGTTTTCCGGCGTCGTAACAGCTCCGTTGTTTGTCCTTAGGTGAAGGTTAAATGCCAAGCTTCACTGAAGCTTAATCCCAGCTAGGCTTGATTTAAGATTTGGTAATAACCCTGTTCCAAGCTTTGGACACAATCCTTATTTCAAGATTTGCAAACAAGATTGGATTAATCTTTATCGACGACAAGCTTGGCCGAAGAGCACTGGCAAACCTTCACCCAAGCTTAGAGTACCGCCAAGCTTGGACTAAGGTTCTGCACAATCGCGTGTGTACTGAGCACCTGTGACCCCCCCCCCCCCTTTGCTGCAGTTCTACTTCTATAGTTCACAATTTTCCCAGAAGATTTTGTGTGGTGAAAAGGGTCCCCAGCACATAAAAGTCGTAGTGGAAAGTTGTGGGCTACGGAACTGCAGCAAGTGACGCCATAATTAGACCACTGGCAAAACGCTTTTGAGGGACCCAGATGGCCAGACTTAGAAACGTCTCCACTGTATACAAAAACTCAGTGACATACGAATCGTATATTCAGTATACACGTCTGGATCAACTCACCCTAATTGATTGCTCCGAAGAATTGGTTGTGTTTAAGATAGTCCCTTTGAATGCACATCAAACATTATTATTATCACCGATCACGTAGACATTGAATGTAAACAACAACAAGGCACACTCTCTGATGAACCCCTTGTCAATTTTCAAAATGTCCGCTCATGCAAGGTAACCATGTTCCCATACAAATTATCGAAAGCAAGTAGTAGTAAGCCATTTGAAAAAATACTACACCTATATATCATTTAAAAACTTTTAAAGTGTAGTATTATTTCTAAAAGCAGCTGATATTTGGAACGTATGATGAAATCTATAGTTACACTAACCGTAAGTTATACTTGCTTTCGAACGAGGAAGCCTGTATTCCAGTTTCCGACTTTGAACAGTGGCGGCGCTCTCTGGTTTTCTGCAAATGCAAATAGGGATCGACCAAAGGTGTAGATTTGTTTTGTTTGCAATTTTGTTGGAATAAATGCAATTTTTGTTGGAATAAATTTGTCTGTTTCAAAAAATATTATGATACCCGCAAATTGGCAAGGTAAAATACGGGATAAAGATAAGTATTACTTAGCACTTTTGGCACTGAGGGATAAAACTGACAAAAATTTACTTTCCAATTAAATTGTTTCTGTAGTATTATCGGTTTAAAACGTTTTTCTATATGAAAAGAAGCTACTCTGTACTCCTCATCGATTTTCATTTATGAGCAAAAGGCTGTTCCGATAGTTTCAGTTGCCCTATACTGCAGATATTTTTTTTTTTTAATTTTACGTTTAATAGTAAAATAAGTATGTGTAACTTTCCCCTAAAAACTGGCAATGGTATCGCGCGCGATATAACTGAAATGTCTCACAAAGGAAATATATAAACTATCGACAAAATAAACAGTGAAGGCCTTATTTTATTCTCGTAGCCTTGTCACTCAACATTTTCGTAGATTTGTCGGTGTAACATTCTCTGACACAACAATCCAGCTCCCACGAACAACGGATATGACGGACTACCAGAAGTGCATTGTGGGTATTGCACCTTTACTTACACCGTCTGACACTGACAGATAGATACGGATGAAAGTTGGACTACCGGCTGGCTGTCACTGTGGAAAGACTAGGACGCCATGAAAATAACGACGCGATCTCGTTAGATAAAACATAAATATGAAGGATCAAGGGGAAGACAATCATGGTATGTGGAATTTAGTTCGATTTACTCGTGCTGTTTTCGCCCTTTCGGCGAAGCGCAAACACAGTGTGTACAACAAGCCGTGCACTGTTCGATACACTTGCCGATTATGTACGTCCGGATCCGGGTCTTCAATGTATCCACAGTACAACCACAAGCGTACAATCGGAAATTCATGGATCAGTAAACGCACAATACAGTCAGATGTTAAAAATATGCGTCCAATATTTCAGTGATGTGTAGGATCATTGTAAGTTATGAGCAAAAACAGTGTTACACGGACTGTAAGATTGCACAGGCCAGTCACGTCATGGCTAAATAATCCACAGCTAAACATAGTGAGAGACATGTTCAAAGTAGTTTCTGGGCAATGCTCAATGGTGACCTTGCTTTCAGTTGACGTTTCAACGGGGAACATTGAAGAGGAAGATGTCCCACCCTTGTAAATGTGCTGCAAGCAAAAATAATAATTCTTTTATAATTCCTAGTGCCATAAGAAAAGAGGCATTGAATTTAACTATTGTAAACAGTGTAGTGACAATTATAAGTGTGGGCGTAGAGGCGAAAGTAGTTCAGCATTAAATGAAGTACAAGCTCACCGTCGTAATTAGTTTTAAATCTACGTCTTGTCAACAATAGTGTAATTATGACAGATGAGACAGATCATGTAAATTCACCATGTCGGATCGGATTCAGCTCCATAGGACACCGATTCTTTGCAGTTAAAGCAACAGGTACCGAGTGACAAAAACTAAAGAGGACATGTTACGATGAAACCTAGAAGTTATTGATTTCATTCACCGCACACAAAGCTCTCTCTGCGTAATAACTTTATTCTAAGGAGAACTTTTGTCCAAAAAATGAACTGTGGAATTTTAAACCCCTCAAAATCAATATGAAAGTATTTTGGGCATCGCTTTCGTCGTGCAGTGCAAGCTGCAAACCCATTTTCAGAGAGTCAAGTGGAAAGTGCTGGGACACTGTAAAATTTCCTCCCTGTATATCACTCAACATTCAAAATCAAAATGTTAGCTTTTTTCTTTCTTCCAAACTTCTGTCAAGAAGTGCAACCATGGTACAATTGTAATTTAAATTGCAAGTGCTTTTGTCAAGATAATGGTGAAGTTTTTTTGTCACTGACATTAATCTGATCAAGTGTAATGGCAAATACTTAGTTAAACTTTATACACTTTTTGTTGGCAATTGATCAAACTGAAAGAGTTTGTGCCAATAAAAATTCTTTTATGTCTTGTTGCAATTTGTTAAACATAGACAAATTTGATCTTCCTTAATAAATTTTCAAAGAATAATTATAAATACTTAAAGTTTGTTACCCTTTCTAACAAAATGATAGTGTGTGCATATTGGAAGGTACATTTTTTTTGCCAATCACTATCAATCTTTTAAGAAAAACATTGATCATATATTTCTTGATCTTGGGCGGCCTTTACTTGTATAGTCCAATAAATTAGATTGGTGAAGAAAAAACAGAAAATAAAACTTTCATAGAGTTTGGCACCTAAAGTTCATTTTAGAGGGTTTTTGTGGATTTCGTAATTTTACTATAATTTGTGTAGATTAGGCATTGCTTTCAGTAGTATTGAAATTCCAATGGCATGGCTGTAGGTAGCTGAGTAGGGCCTCAGGAGGTCAGACATCACATGCAGGTGTGACCTGTAGACCCTGTGGCAAGATGTCTACACCTGAACAAACTTGATTGTCATTCATATCTGTGAACTTTGCTATTTCATCAGATTAGATGAGCTATCTCAAATTTATGAAGGTCATTTATTGTGAATGATTATCACAAAATGAAGAAGTTGGGCAACATTCATTCTGATCACATTTGTAGACCATTTGACAATTGCATAATGCATGGTCAAAATTGCAATCGCTGCAAAAAATTAAAAGAAGACCTCCACTGGCTTGTTTATATGTGGTGGAGATTAAAGCTCCATCTACGGTAACTTTAAATATCTTCCATTATTTTCATTTTGTTTGTGAAATAAAGTTGCTTTTTTATCCCAGCTGATGTTGAAATACCTGTACCTACATAAAGTTTCAACATGTCAGCACAGCCTGTATGTGTCTAAAGTCAAATGTCATCTTCTACAGAAAAAATTTAGTCCAATCTAGGATTTGGTTGTCGACAATGATATTGCATATTGTATCATACCAGTACAGTACTGCAATCTAATTGGTCGAGATGTTAGCTGTGCTATATTTGCAATATAGTACAGTTGGAACAGCACAAGCTCCCAGCTGGAGAAAATTTCCCTTTTGACATTTCACATGAGAGTGTCAATTTTCATATTATGATATAATAGCAGTAAACCACCTCACAAACTCTATACACCAGGAGATTTTGACCAGTTCACTCCATATGCACTTGCTAATTGCTTTTGCAGATCTATCGTGAACAGCAATGGTCAAAATCTGGCGGTATACTGTTGCTGGGTGTGGTGGTGGTATACTGTTGCTGGGTGTGGTGGTGGTATACTGTTGCTGGGTGTGTGGTGGTATACTGTTGCTGGGTGTGGTGGTGGTATACTGTCGCTGGGTGTTGTTTATTGCTTAACTTTATACACCATGTATTATGTTTGCAAGGTGAATAGCTTGTATTCTAACTAGTGGGTACTTCAGGGGAAAAGGTGGAAAATCTACTTGTTTACTGGAGCAAAATCAATGAAAACAGTATCAAAAGTTACCACTGTTGTCCCTGCATCATAGAGATAGCTGCCGCATCCATTAGTTTGTGTATGTGTTACATCCTATACTACTATCATCTGAACCCCATTCTCTGTCCTCGCTGCAAAAGAAACTTTCAAGTGCAGACTGGACCTATCAGACATCCTTGCACACACAGACAGATGTCCCAAAACCCTTGGTTTAGTAAAGTAGCCCCCATCACTTAACAATATATAGACACACTCACACACCACCCATGAACTGTAGAGTTATTATTCTCTTTGCAACTGCAGGATGGGTAATATATGAACTTTGCTCAAACCAATATTTAGGGTAAAAATGAAATGGTTGGCAGCACCTGCATTTCCAGTCCTATTAACAGTCCGGGTCAGCTCCAAAATTGGAGCGCTATACCATAATATTTTCCCCCTCTCATTAGCCAATCAGCGGCCAGCGCGCCATCAGTAAAAATTGTATTTCCTGGCAACCTCCACATGCGTCCTTCGTTACGTACGCCATACTGTGTCGAACTCCCGCGCCGTATTCTGTCATAATGTCGAACAGTTGTGTGGCCACTCTGTCAAAACACAATTTCAAAATCGCGTACCAGTTTTATTCTGGCTAAGACAACCAAACCCCATATATCGCTGTGATTCCTAGACTCTGGCTTGAAGTCCTGCGAAATATAAATCGTGTACCTACACAGATCGTTCAGAATACCCCATTTGTGTCGGAGATGGCAGCGATACAAATTCTACCGTATGGGGAACAGTTGTGTGGCCACTCTGTCAACACATTTTCAAAATCGCGTACCATTTTTAGTCTGCGTTTGACAACTACAAAACAGGTATCGTTCTAAAGCTCTGACATTGCTCTTCTTTCTTGCAAAATGTTATACGCGTACCTACACAAATAACCTTTATAACAGTATTTCTAATAGAGATGACGAACATCCACAAAATGATTCTTGGTACTTGAGCGAAATCGATAAACTTGGGGTAGAAATGAATCGTCAATATTTCGAATATTTGTTCACTAATCGGACTCCTTGTTGGACATGACCTTCTGCAGAACACGTGGATTATGTTGACTGTCGAAATTTTGTCGAAATTCACAAGACAGGGGCTTAATAAGCGGCCCAAAACTGCCGATCACACTTGGTGGGTAATTTGTGACACAGCGTGACCCGTACTTTATTAATGATGTAATCTGGTGGATGATTGGCTGAATGCCGGAATACATTATCATAATGAGTCTCGAATTTTGGAGCTGACCCGGACTTTAAGAGTGATTAAATACCAAAGAATAATCATATGCCAGAGGGTGGGACCACCGCAGAGTTGCAAATAGGAAGCTTTATGAAAAGTTAAAACAGTTTCAAAACAAACGTGCGTATTTATTTCAACCCAGGTGATGATTGATAAAATGCTTCTGAAAAATAAGATCAAATTTACAAGGATGACATTTCCAGAAGAAGTCCATTATCTGAATGGGTCTGAAAAGGATGACAAAGCTGATGGTAATTGTTATCGATATCCTTTCATTTTCATTTGTAACAAGATATCTGAAATTAAAAACTGACTACTGCAGAAGTTTATTGGTAACACTAGTATCTTAGTCGCATCAAACACTCCTTTGCTGCGTAAGATATAGTGAAATGAGACGCTACATGTGAAAGGGGCTTCTCTGATTGCACAATGGAGAGAGAAAGTTTAATGTTCTTGGATAAAGGGCCTGGTAGAAGGGTTAAGGAAGTGGAGTCTGTGAGTAAACAAATATCTTTTGTCGTCAAAACACACACAGCAACAGCCCATGGTACTGAAGCAGGCTTATGAAAACACATCCACTATCGAGTTGCCGACAGATTCAGTTTCGTGACAAAAATCTGACAGTTTCCACAATGCATTTAATACAGTCTATAAATGTAACATTGACGATGAAAATATAACATGAACACGTTTCTGTCTTCCTTTTGAAAGGAATTGATTCAACGATTAGCTACAGTTCTTTGTCAACGAGAAAAGCAAATTTGTAAGGCCATGTTTGCCAGTTACCATGTGTATATATAGACCCATCACCAGGTAGTTTTAGATTCCCTCTTTGGTATTTGGAGTGCTGTTACATAAGCTACAGAGAAAGGAAATCTTAGCAGATCGTCCACGTAGCCGACACGAACACGAAGTGTCTGTTACCGGCTACCAAAAAGTATGAAAAATAGTAAAGAACGAGCTACAAAATCACTATCAGTTTTAAGTTGAAGGTAGAATAAGTCTGTGCCTTTGTATAAAATACTATAAAAATAGTAGAAGTGAGCAACCAGCTGAAAGTTAGTCGAGGTGACCTTTACCGCATATCATTTGCATCTCATTGTCGGCTACAGGACTGTGTGCCGAAATCTTACCATGAAGCTATTTGTGTTTTATTTTTAAAAGAAAAGCGGTGACTGTTGGTGTGAAATATTGAGATTTTATGAATCACAAACTCCATAGGGAGATTTGGCAAATTTTTTGAAACATTTACAAAAAGTGAAATATTATAAACACCAATATCGCAGGTCAGTGACCTGCACCTTTGTGGGTAGTTTTCTAGTGTGAACTGGAAACATAATGCAATTTTATGTTTGTCACAGATCTTAGGTTGAGTGTACACAGCTTGGCTTCCGATGAAGTAAACATTTGTAGAAAGCTTAGAGTTTTTAGAGCACTGGTGGGATTTGAGTCTTTGAAGTCAGTTTATGTCCCGTAAACAATACCGGCAAATTCCTCAACTGTCAAGATGACAGTTACCCTTCAATGGCAGAAGTCAGAGTAAGATGTCTGGCTTTGTTATATAGAGGTACTTGAAATCAAGACAGCCTTGGATGCTATCTATAGAGAATAATACTATTGTTTGTGTCACGGTACCCAATAAGATTATCCTATTACCATTTCATTGAATATAAAATAGACCAAATCGTCCATAAAAACTTGTGTTCTATGCTCTTGGTATGTAATGTTTTCAGCAAATTCAGTATTCCAATGTGATTTTATTTTCTTTCAATAATATGAGAATATCATAAACTTGAGCTGAATTTGAGTTTCAAAAATGCAGCGAAACTTTGGTATTGAAACTCTTCAGTACATGTCTTCATGTCCCTAGAAACTGGGGATGTAGAAGAGTTTGGTTACAGGTACCAAAAAAAAGAGCAGATGATTTACAGTAAATAGTGTGTGGGCACATTTAGTTCGTAAAATGTCCTGATTCTGTAAAAAGCTAATATTTCGCAGTCAGCAAATTTTGTGCTGTGCTATTTTGACTATTTTCTA
The DNA here is from genome assembly GCF_041260155.1 of Ptychodera flava. NCBI lineage: Eukaryota > Metazoa > Hemichordata > Enteropneusta > Ptychoderidae > Ptychodera > Ptychodera flava. Next base: position 22,133,534 of record NC_091937.1, on the reverse strand, counting down.
CATCCCTGAGAGAGCAGCATAAACTGGCGTAACAAGTAACTGAAATTGATTTCAAAACTTCTTGAAGAACTTTCAGAAAAGTCAAGTGCACTCGATTACTATTACAGAACCCCCTCCTGTTCATAAAGAATATAAATCAAGATTAATAAGAACGTTTGGCTGTTAAAAACAATTTGATCTTTTTTTGAAGCATTCTGCAGCTGAGCAACCAGTAGCTATAAGGTTTGTCACATCAATGCCAAAGACCTGAGGTAGTCATTATCCCATAAAAGTCTACCTGTCAAGGATTTATATTGCCAATAAAGCCTGCTCATTATGGCAGGTGAGCATAATAAAATCATTTGGTGACCTTTGGAAGCTATTACATATAGGCAGAGAAGTTATCTCTATAATTTAAACTATCATTTGACACCACCAACCAACAAATTAAAAGGGCAGGTTTATATCTCTCTAAACAAATCAATTAACTGGACACAAAATTCAAGAGAGAACAAAGGACTAAACCAGATAATTGGTGAATGTAAACAATCCCTAATGCAAAACACAGGGAGTGAAGACTGCCGTTAAAGGTAATGATTGCAGTGACCAGTCTACCATGGCACAGATGAAATGTTTGTAAAGTAAATGCCAAAGCTGCCCATCATGTAATGCAGTGTAGGGCTAGTACATTGGTAAAAAATTGAATTTTAAGTCATTTCAAATTGATGTTAACATATCTTAATGTTGCCACGCTACATTAATTGCTTCAGTTAAATTAAAGCGCAGTGGTCGTCGCGCCGCGCTTGCGTGGTTTTTTTGTTGATAAACATAAATTTTTGTAAACATAAGTCTTCTCAACTTCAATAGGAGTGAGATGGGAGCAGTCCCCCACTTTGTTAAGGCCTTTGTAAGACTCAACATCATGCAATAGTAAAATATTAAGATCGGAAACGAACTTCAGTGGTATAAACTCGTGTAGAGCTACGAACATTGGGACACTACACTCAGCACATTATGTCGCTGAGTTCACTGTACGCAGACACAGTGAACAAAAAGCTTTGATCGCGCGCGATCACGCTGGTTATACACAATGCTATGTACAGTACAGTGAAAATACATAACTAAAATGATCAACATTGCCTATATATGTAGACCAGCAACAAGCACAATGCCTAACACAAAAATTACACTCAAGACCATGATCGGCTAGCCTGAGCAGGACACGGGAGATGTTGTTGGGAGACGGTCACCGCGTTGACGTACACGGATATAGAGAATCCGGTCTCACAACCTACCGGCCGGCCCGCGACGACTTGGCCCACAACCAAATGTTGATCACCATGTCTTACTTCTCCTAGTATTACGTGGTAAGAAATAGTAAATGTCAGGAAACAATAGACAAAACGAGCGGGTTTTCGCGGCATTTGGCAGGAAAATTGCACGGCTACACCGTGCATGGACGTATCGAGAGATCCTGTGCCCCGGGCCTGTGCACGGTCATGGCAGTGATCCAACCGCTACGCTGGTGTAGGCCTACCGGTGCTGGGCAAACTTCGTTGTTGTACCTCCTGATTGCCTGGTAGGTCTGAATCCTCTTTCAAGTGAGATAACCCCCACATAACAAGAAGACCTATGAAAGGTCCTTCGCTTGACTTGATACCTGTACTCAGAATTCTCGTTTGCACCCCAAAACGGGGTAAACTTTGTTGTAGTTGAGTTGGATTCTCCACAGCCGAGTGTAGCGCGCCATATACCCGGTTTGACACGGACGTTCATACAGACCAGGAACGGAACAGATGCAGAGATGCTTCTTGCTGCAGCGGGCATTGCTCTGCGAGCTGTAGATTTCTGTAGTTTGAGTTGTTGTCTTTGTACAACTTGTTGTGTACTCCTGTCGGGCCTCTTGAAATGAAAGCTCTCGTCCTTGCTAGCGATGTCGAAAACTAGAGCCCGGTCGTTGATAGTCTGTTGGCGTATACATGCGTACATGCGTACGTCTAGCTCTATGGCTCGAGCGATAACAGTAGCCGAGCCCCATTCAACTGATTCAAGAAAATCATGAGCAAATGTGATCTCATCCAGCGTGCAATTATTGTTCAATATTCAGCAGATATTTAACTTAGATTAATTGACCTTTTATTGCGTGTTACATTTGGTTAGTTGGTATGCTTGTGACAGATCAGCCGCCATTTTAACAAGCGGCAATATCGCAAACATTACAATCAACCCGTAACATGTGCGCGTTCTTGGATTTGTTTACAACAGAGGGGGACCCCCTCAGGAGGATGCGCAGCGCGACGACCACTGCGCTTTAATTAAATATGTACTCCATGGGTGATACATATATAGTGCTCAAGTGACCAAAGAACAATGTTAATGTTTCTCTCTGTATCAGACTTACTTGACAGAAATGTCTCAGTCATGGAAAATTTGAATATTTACCAATACTGGTACATGGTTCTCCGCCTGATAAGTTTAATACCAAACTGTTCAAACTGGAATAATTCCAGTCACCCGTGTTATCAACATCTATTGTCATGCTTTGTCTATTGTTATCATTCCTATTGTGAATATTTATGCTCTTTTGTCAGGTTTTCTATCTAGATTTGAATTGTCCTGAGTCATCAACTGTAAATCTGTCAAGTCAGTCCCCTTTTTACTGACATAGCAGGATAGCTTGCTACAAGCCTAGCAGGAAAACAGTTATTGGAATTTGAATTTTGGTGCCCTTTGACTGAGTTTAAAACCATGAAATTTGACAAGACTAAATTAAAGGTTGCATATTCCAAAAGTAACAGAACATACATTTTACGTGGTCCTTTTGTGTTGCTCTCAATTTTCGGGTTCCCAATCTGTGGTGGTTGAAACAAAGAAATATTTCCAGCAAAGATTTATCAATGAGTTCTCCCATAAATCAAATCTTACACAGTTAAGTATTTATTTGCACCAGTTAAAACCTAAACCGTCCAAATGACCGTGAAAATGCTTTGTGTTTCAATGTCATTGTCAATTGTAGAGATTGTAGTGCGGACAGAAATGACCTCAGCCAAGGTTCAACAAACCTCACTCCCCAAAAATCAACACGGGCTACCTCGATATTGTTGACATTGGGGTAGAAAATGTTTTATCAAGATACCCAAGGTGTCCATATTGTGTAAATTTCAATGGTTAATTTCAAACATCGACATTTCACACAAATCCAAGGACAATTCCATTGCCAAGACTTTTTTGATTCATACAAATCATCTGTTTTCTTGATTTCTTTCCAAAATGATCAGCCCAGGTCTCAAGTCTTGGTTTTAGCTATTACAGACACCACTAGACAAAATCTTGATATATTTAAAGGCGGAATAGTTTCATTAGAATCATACATGATCCAGTGTACCCGGTAGTTTCGCCAGTCAGACCCATGTGGGATAATTCTGCCTGTATGAACCAAAAAGATTCATTTTTTCAAAAAATTTGCTATTGCAGTGACCAAATTTAATTCATATTTACCATCAGAGAAGGTCAAAGGTAAAAAATTAAAATTGCAATGAACAACACAGTCATTAACAACTAGTCTTTTCACAGCAACCTACATTGATTTACATGTAGCTGTGCATAGGATCAGAAATAAAGTGCTGGCTAGCCAAAATCGTGAACAACAGTATGGTACATTGTGAAACTCGGCATAAAGTCTTCTGGGGCAGCTTAGCGTCACCAAGGTAGCAAATTTTCCGTAGTCAAGACAATGGCTTGGTCGTACCGCACAATGTCACAACAATTGATCTTTCAGAGTGACCTTATTGACACATGCTGCATTTATATTGACAAACACTCTATTGTTCTCTGCTCATTTATCAAAAAAAAGGGCTCACATTCTTTGGAGGGAGATCACAGCTAAATGGGTGGTCAATACAACCTGGTATTAACCTGTATGGAATTTACATGTTTCAGTGTAACAGTACACTTTGGTAATATTATTTGTATGTTTCAGGGTACAGGGCGATAACTCCAAAAGATGAACATTTCTCTGTAGCTTTTAATCGGCAAATTTCATAATGTTTTAGTAATATTATTGGTAGGCTAATGTACGGTAGTGTAGGTATTATGTAGAGTTTTTGAACCCACAAATTATAAAATCAGCATTTTTGATGAGCTGAACAAATCGTAGTGAATAAGTGTTAGAGCAAAAATAGTGGTGGACAATTACTGCTCATTGTAAAATTATTGGATTTGTAGCAGAATCGATTTTGACACTTTGTGATATTCAAGGATATCAACCCTCACACCTAGTTTTGCTATGTGTACCGCTAGGGTAAAAATCCAATAATATGTCTGTTGTGGGCACTAGTCAGGTAAATTACTGGGATCCCCGGGCATGTGAGCTTAGTTTGCTATGGTGTATTATATGTAATGCCATTATAATATTATAAGAAGAGCAAAACAGGTATCACAGCTCCAAAACTATTTAACTGCCTAGCCAAATTTTAACAAAAAACACTGAGTACCATTAACCCTGTAACGTATCGGTACCAAAGTCAATTTTGCTGCCTTTATATGTAAAATACAACCAGACATCTTTTCTCAGATGCAAACAATTTTTTCAGATTTTCCCAAAAATTTTGATTAAAACTGTAGCCAGTGAAAAGAGATGATAATTTGGTCCAAGGTGAAGGGTACCAAAAAAGTTCAGAAAAATTCATAAATATTTGTAAAATGTTTCACTTACAAAGTTTGGTGGGAAAAATTACAGCACTCAAAGGTTAAGGTTATACGTGTCTCAAAACTAACAGAATAAAACTTTCGCTCAAACATAGCTACACTCCCCGTATGGTGAACATGAATAAAATTTGATAAACCGTACTCTGAATGTTCAAATGGCACATGTACTGGTATATGAAGCCATGGTATTAAATATTAATATTATACCATGTAAAAGGTCACCCGCTGTTGCTGAGTTTTGGACAAATAACCTGCTGGAGCAGACTCGCAGTGTTCACAAGAGACAACTTTGTCGACAGGACTCTGAGAAGGGGAAACACTCCACAATGTGGAGTAGTAATCTTCAATGGACTAATTCCATAGACATAATGACCATACAGACTTGCCAGTGGCAACATTCAAAACCCACTTTAATAAGCTGTACCAGTACACCACTTGTGGCATTTTTCGTAATGAGTGGAGCTGAGCCAAACAGTAGCTTTTTCTAATTAATGAATAAATGAAGCATCCAATAACATGCAATTCTTGTCAACTCTACGCTACACCTTCCTTGCCCATCTTCTCTGGAAATGTCTATTTTTTCCTCAGCAAATAACAAACTTGCCCTACAATTGAATTCTAAAAGGGTTCTAATTCCTCAAAGTAGGCCGTTGTATTCAGATTTTCTCAATTTGTGAAGTGCATGTATCCCCCAGTATGGTATGCCAGTATTATGAGGTCAATTGTTGAACATTGGAACTTGAAGGTTAAACACATGCATTTTTGCAATGTAACCTGGAAGGGTTTTGCATTGTTGTCCCACATCTACACACTCAGCCTCCAGATGTATGTCACCATTGGGTGACTACGAATTCCACAGTGCATGATAGGGTTGTTGCCATGGCAACTGTTTTGGTCTCTGGCTAGTAATTTGGGGATGGCAGCGGACATGTTTACAGATACATGTAGTCGCTGCTAGCAAATGGTTACACCGGTAGTACACACAATGCCCTTTTCAATACCAGTATTTAACCAAGAGGAGAGAATTAATTCAGAACAGTGTGTCGATTTTCATCAAAAACGTCTTTTCATGTTTTAACATGTTTTCTTGGGATAATCTTTGTGAACAATATGTACAGGTAACAGTCTGGTACATTAAATGCTGAAAAATCTTAGAGCTAAACCATATTTTGTAATCCTAAAGACTTAACTATATTATTTGTACTCTGTGAATTTTCCATTCGTATTGTGCGTTACACTAACAAAAGATATGTAAAGTATGTGTAATAGATATTGCATTTATTAGTCTATGCTCTGTCACATTACTGGTTATTTGCAACTTACAAGTTAAAGGCAATAACAATTGGACCCCATCCTCGCAAATACAAAAATTACATTTCATTTGTAGCCAAACCAAAGATGTATTTGTAGCTAAATTACCAAGATACAATTTCTGAAGCAGTACATTTCATAGTAGTGTTGTACACACGTACATTTTAGCTTTTTACCGTTGACCGCGATATAACTAGTAGGTTCACTAGAGCTCAGCTAGTTTCTTCCACTGAACCCTAGAAATTAGGACAATGCCATCAGCACCGTTTTATAACCATAAATTATTCCCAGATGTCAAATAATCTAGTACAGCCTTTCATAATGCAGTGTATACCTGTATGCCTGAACACAGTCCCTCTGTGGATAGAGGGACTGTGACCTGAACCAATTTTGTTGAGTGTTAAAAGCATTTGAGGTGTTGTGCATGTATTATAGTATCTGCTTTCTAATCAATTTACAGTTAAAAGGATTGGTAATTCGTAAAACATGTTAAAATTGACTGAACATTAATGACTTCACATTTTACATGGTGTTTGAGTTTTTCCTAGAGAACCTCTGACCTACATGTATGTAACGATATACTGACTTGTGTACCGATAGTATTTCTCATGTAATGATATTATGACTTGTCATGTTCCGATATACTTTATTAGACAGTTCATTGATTCATTCATGAATCAATAAGTTATTGACCTAATCTTGTAGACACAACTGTACGTACTGTTTGTATACTTCAGTTTGTAGTTTCTGCTTGAAAAGTAAACCAATATCCAGTATGCAGGTGTACATGTACAAAATGACACTTCCACAATGCACTAATCCTGGAGTAATATTTTCCCACTTATCTAGATGCATTACTTGATGTGTAAAACACCAAGAGTGAACAAAGAACGTTATCGATCGTAAATGTCAGTCAGATTTCTAAAGGATGTGTTTGTTCATTACGTGAGTAGAATGGAGGGTCTTGTAATGTGTGAGTACGTGCATTATTTGATGATCAGTGATAAGTGTATACACACTCAGTGTGTTGTCACCTGTGGTGAAGTCATTGAAAAGATACTGTTCAGCAAACAGCTTTTGATGCGGTTCCATGTCCTCCTAGCTGTGAAAGATTATCATTTCTCTTTGAAGCATGCCTTCGGAGAATTAATATTCTAATTTTATTCAGCTGAGTTGATAGCTATGGTATACCTGCGGCAAGGGATTTATATATTGCCATATGTACCCAGTTATACTAGTGTTTTCAAGTCTGTAGTTTTTCATCTCATTTTGTCTGCCTATCTCTATTTTGTCGCCATAAATTTATGCATTTTACAGACTATAACCACCTGCATACCGTAGCTCTTTCTTAGGATTCTGCAGGCCGTATTTTTTGGCAAAGATAGTGTGAGCTCATCATAGATGCGATCAGGTCAAAATGTGTTGGTAGCTGTGTCTTGTGATGAACTCTGCTGGTGCCGGTACCAGGGATTGTTTCGCTGTGTTATAATTGAACTTGTCTTACCATGAATTGCAACGTGTTGTATACAATCTAAAAGCTGACAGTGTATGTGTGTTTTGTATACGATGAAATGTTTGCAGATCTTGGTTTTCACAGACCTTTCTCTGTCAATGTCACATGGTACATCCTGGTACCGTACATATGAATTATAGCTCACTCAGTACATTCTGGTACCGGTACATGCGTGTTTTACCTAACAACAATTTATGAGAAACCACAGCATAACTGCAAGAATCAAGTGGTCCATATAATTAATACTACGGTCCTTGATCTTTTTCTATACAAGGCTAGGTTTTAATGGATATACATCAATACTATAGGTGTAAGTACTCCTGTGTCAGTGTACTTGCCCCTCAAGTTAAAGTGTACTGTTAGTGTTACACAACCACAATGTGATACACAGAATTGTAACTTACAGTGAATGCTATCAGTTACTGTAAAATGTCTTTTTAGCTAGCATCATTTTTCGGCAAATTTATCTAAGTCTGCCAATTTGCTCATTGAAAGTGTCGCTTATTTAGACTTTCCCTATGGCATACTGGTATTTACGATGATTCCGGACGTCATTTCTAGCTAAATTAAAAACCTGATGATTGTAAAGAAAATCCAAAAATGCTGAAAGAGCATGCAGCTACTTCAAAGTGTTTTACAGTACTTACTTCTCATGAATTTCAGAAACTGTTGCCCTTACACCGGAGTGTATCAATGCTAATGTTTAAAAAAAAAAACCTTTTGCGCAAATAATAATGCGAAAGATTTCATTTTGATATGCAAAGGTTTAGATTCATTTTGCTGTTTCCGACTATAATTTGCCATGTTTTCATCACCTTTCAGGTTCCAGGAAAAAGTTTTTATACACTGGTCCAAAGACAAAAGAACCTCATCCCAATGAATACTGGGATACATTTGCACCAAAGAAAAAAGCCAACTCAGGTATGTACTTCAACAGATATACATGTACATAATATCAACATCAGTACATTTTAAAGAAGTTAACATCAACATTTCAGTTCACTGCATCTTTGGTATTAATTGCTTATTCTATTTAAAAGTATTTTTAGCTCCCATAGCCATATGTATATATGGCAATGGAAGCTATTCTTATAGGCTAGGGAAATGTCTGTATGTATGTATGTCTGTATGTCTGTGTGTCTGTATGTCTGTATGTCTGTCCGTCAACATCAAAAACTCCAAAACCGCTGTACATTTCATCTTGATATTTGGTGTGTACATGGATGATGGGCTGCAGATGAGATTTTGTTAAAATGAAGTTGTCATTGCCAAAAATATGCAAATTAAGTGAAAAAATGTAAAAACAGTCAAAATTGAAAAAACTCAATAACCACTGAGCAGATTACATGAAAAATTAGCATGTAAGTACTTTGGCTGACATGAAATGATTGTGCACATCTTGGGTCAGTATCTTGGACTTGCTATTTTTCATGAATTTTTTTGTAATTTTCTCCCATTTTTGGTCAAAAAATCTCCTGCTCTGAAACCACAAGTCCGATTGATTTGAAACTTGGTATGGAAGTGCATAGGAGTGACCTTTCCCAAATTTGGGCAAATCGTGGTGAAATTTGCATATTTTTAGTTTACACGTCCATAGACTCGCATGTATAAGCAGATCTCCATAGACTCCATGTATAAGGCCACGAAAAATAAAAATTTAGTTTCTCATCGTATTCATATTGCAAAAATGATGCAGTGACACAATTTTTAGTCCCCACGGATGACGTCCAGTGGGCTTATAGATTGGGTCATGTCCGTCTGTTCGTCCATCCGTGAGTCCATCTGTTCACGCAGATATCTCGGATATTTTGACAAAATGTCATGTGACCTTGATGACCTTTGATCTCAAATATACATATTTGTCCATACTCAGTAACCACAAGTGCACCACCCTCCATATATGGTATGATGGGACACTTTATGACGCCACATATTGTACCTCATTAATTATGCACATATCTAATTTTGAGCGAGCCAATAGAGCTAGAGGTCTGATTTTTGTATATAGGGATAACTTAGCAATACAATTGTTTTGACAAAATGTCTCGTGACCTCGTGACCTTTGACCTCAAATATACATATTTATCCATAACTCAGTAACCACAAGTGCTACACCCTTCATGTATGGTATGATGGGACATCTTATTGTACTTCATTTATTATGCACATATCTAATTTTGAGCGAGCCACTAGAGCTAGAGGTCTGATTTTTGGTATACAGGGATAACTTAGCAATACAATTTTTTTGACAAAATGTCATGTGGCCTCGGTGACCTTTGACCTCAAATATACATATTTGTCTATAACTCAGTAACCACAAGTGCTACACCCTTCATGTATGGTATGATGGGACACCTTATGACGCCACATATTGTACCTCATTAATTATGCGCATATCTAATTTTGAGCGAGCCAATAGAGCTAGAGGTCTGATTTTTGGTATATAGGGATAACTTAGCAATACAATTTTTCTGACAAAATGTCACGTGACCTCGGTGACCTTTGACCTCAAATATACATATTTGTCTATAACTCAGTAACCACAAGTGCTACACCCTTCATGTATGGTATGATGGGACACCTTATGACGCCACATATTGTACCTCATTTATTATGCACATATCTAATTTTGAGCGAGCCAATAGAGCTAGAGGTCTGATTTTTGGTATATAGGGATAACTATAGAATACAATTTTGTTGACAAAATGTCACGTGGCCTTGGTGACCTTTGACCTCAAATATACATATTTGTCCTATAACTCAGTAAGGGACGATTCAGAATTTACTTCCAGGGGGAGGGTGGAGGATTTTCAGGGGGGGCCACCCATTTTTCCCAAGAAAATTTAGGGGGGGCCAGACAAAAATACCACAATCTTTTAGGGGGGGCCAAGGAAAAAAAACATCAATTCAATATTTGCCCAGAATTTCTGATCTCTACAAAAGAGCACCGTAGACGCTACCTGGGTGACAGATAACTCAACATGTTTAGTTAAACTCCTTTAGCTGCCAGTGGTTTGTTTTATGCATCTACTGCAGTATCTTGTTCTCCTCCCTGAAGCGTTATGAAATGTCCAGTATTTAGCGTGTCAATACAAACCATACAGTGAACAGTCAGGGTTGTTTTTGTTGAAAAGAGATCTCAGATCAAGTCCAGACTAGAATTCATTTATCAACAATAACAATGGTCATTTATGTTCACACTGGTATGTTGCTAAATACAGCATTGGGTGTTCTATGTAGTGATAGAATAACAAACAAATGCTGATACACAGAGATGAACATTGAACAAATGCTAAAAATTACAGCAAATGTCTTTTTAAGGTTGGGTTTACCTTGTAGCTTGTAAAGCAGTTGAAAGTTGCATGATAAAGAAGTGTTAATTTATGCAAATGTATGCAAATCACCTGATTTCTTGGCTTCTTTTGCCTCCCAATTTCAAAATTTCCAACGAATTTAACTCCACTCCGGCATGGTCAAATTTTCTGAAATTTCACATTATGTTGTTTAAATGCTATATAACACAACAACTATCAATTGGTTTTGTTTGGCAATAAAGCTCTTAGATTTTTTTTAATAAGAGGCATTTTGAATAAGAGGCATTTTAATTTTGCTGATCATGATTTTAATCAATTATTAGAGTGTCAGTCTTTAAACCCTACAATTTTAAAATGAAGATGGATAATGCCAAGTAAAATAGTTGTTTTTTTCTACATGAATACTATCCTTTCAAGTGAAATATTACATTTCAATTTTAATTCCTAATGTTTAAAACTTTCACCGTGAGTGTGCAAATATTCAGCATCATCAAATGAAAATGTATGCTGAACGTGCGCATGTACATGTACATCTCACTTTCCAGAAATATCTGGATATCTGCAAATGAGATGTACCATTAAACTTCAAGATATATATCACTTTGCCAATTATCTGCTCCTCTGATTTTCTGTTCACTATTTCTAACTGACATCTTTGCTTGTCTTTGTGTGCATCATATGTATCAGTGAGACATAACGAAAAAAGTATTCATATTTAGTAATTAACTTTTCTTCAGAAATTTACAACCACATGTTTATTGATAGCCTTTCTAAAAGTGTGCCACTTGCAGTCCCTGCAAATCATTCTTTTTATAGTCATATAACCCTGAAATGATTTGTTATATCATCGATTAAATGTCCACTACAGTTCCTGCAATTTGTTAGACTGGATATGTCTATAGTGTATAAGCATACATGTATATATTAGGGGGGCCATGGAAAAAACAGGAAAGCTGAGGGGGGCCATAGATTTTTCTATAATTTACTAGGGGGGGCCATGGAAAAAAATCACCGAGAAAATAGAAAATCCTCCACCCTCCCCCTGGAAGTAAATTCTGAATCGTCCCTAACCACAAGTGCTACACCTTTCATGTATGGTATGATGGGACACCTTATGACAACACATATTTTACCTCATTGATTATGTGCATATGTAATTTTGAGCGAGCCAGTAGAGCTGGAGGTCTGGTTTTTGGTATATAGGGATAACTTAGCAATACAGTTTTTTTGACAAAATGTCACGTGACCTCGGTGACCTTTGACCTCAAATATACATATTTGTCTATAACTCAGTAACCACAAGTGCTACACCCTTCATGTATGGTATGATGGGACACCTTATGACGCCACATATTGTACCTCATTTATTATGCACATATCTAATTTTGAGCGAGCCAATAGAGCTAGAGGTCTGATTTTTGGTATATAGGGATAACTTAGCAATACAATTTTGTTGACAAAATGTCACGTGGCCTTGGTGACCTTTGACCTCAAATATACATATTTGTCCATAACTCAGTAACCACAAGTGCTACACCTTTCATGTATGGTATGATGGGACACCTTATGACGCCACATATTGTGCCTCATTAATTATGTGCATATCTAATTTTGAGCAAGCCAATAGAGCTAGAGGTCTGATTTTTGGTATATAGGGATAACTTAGCAATACAATTTTTTTGACAAAATGTCACGTGACCTCGGTGACCTTTGACCTCAAATATACATATTTTTCCATAACTCAGTAACCACAAGTGCTACACCCTTCATATTTGGTATGATTGGACACCTTATGACACCACATATTGTACCTCAATAATTATGCACATATCTCATTCTGAGCAAGCCAATAGAGCTGGGTGTCTGATTTTTGGTATATAGGGATAACTATAGGAGAGAAATATTTTGACCAAATGTCATGTGACCTCGATGACCTTTTACCTAAAATATATGTTTATGTCAATAAATAAGTAACCACAAGTGCTATGTCCTTTGTATTTAGTAGGATGGGAGACCTTATGACAACACACGCTTTACCTCATTAATTATGTACACATCTAATTCTGGGCAAACGAATAGAGCTAGAGATCTGATTTTTTGGCATATAGGGATTTATTAGCAGTATAATTTTTTTTCAAAATGCCATGTGACCTCGATGACCTTTGACCTTGATTATACATATATACCGTATGCATATCTCAGTAACCACAAGTTCTATACCCTCCAATTTCGATAGGATATTAGACCTTAAGATGTCACATCTTGTACCTCATTTATAATGCGCATATGTATTTCTTGGCTGGCCAATACTGCTAGAGGTCTGATCTTTTTTCCCGATTTAGAGCCATAACTTAGACATGCCTCATGTGTTTCAAATTGGGAACAACGACATAGACCTATGTGCCCATAGATCTCAACATATACACTCCAGTGATATTTCTCAATGACAACATTTTCCTGCCCCATCAAGACTAATACTCCTATTACAAGTGGGGACTAGTGTCATTGTAAATGACTTGTTGAGTTAATGGTTGTATCACAGTATTCGATATATCTAATTCTGTATTTTTTCCATTTTATATTCTGAGTAAATACATTAAACATATTTCACTGTCTCCACTACATTACATTTAAGTATTTTCACTTCATGCACTTTATCCCTTTCACACATGTTCAAATATCTGACCAGAGAACAAACACTAAATAGTCCAGATGGGAGCTACAGTGTCATTGACGCTATTTTTTTTGTTTCCAGCATGCTGTTTATGATGTTTATCCATCAATGTAAATATTACCGCATGGTAGAAACTGATAATAGTCCTCAGGGTTGTCAATAAGTTTTGAAGTAGAGGGCCCAAAGACAAGTAAGCAGCTTTCTGGAAGGAAACACTTAACTATCGAAGAGTATCAATTTTCAAAAATGTAGACGGCAAAATCGTGAGAGTAACTGGTCAATTTCACCCTCTGCCACCTCTTAGTGAAACCTCTTGCCCCTATGTCATGCAGGTCCACACCTTTGTAAACTTGACCTTTTGTGTGCCACAGTCAATTTGTTGCCTTTAAAAAATACAATGCAGACTATTTTTTTCAATCCAAACAATTTGTTTTCAGAATTTTCCCAAAATTTGATAAAAAACTGTAGCCAGTTAACAGTTGTGTCCATTTGGTCCAAAATATCAAAACTATTACAGAAAAAATCATAAGATTGGTAAAATGTGGCACTAAGATTTAGGAGGGAAAAATTAGAGCACTCAAAGGTTTAATTTCAAAGCAGGGAGTGTACAGGTAAGTTTGTTCCTTTTCTGGTCACAATGAATCATTTACAAAGATTCACTTCCCAAGACATCACCGAAACTTTTACAAATATGATTTCTACATGTAAAATTTACCTGTAGAAATCAGATTTGTTCAATTTCTTCTAGTATGATTGGTTGAATCTTTACTCATCAATACCTGAAACAGGTATATGTGTAGGACACTCAATTGTCTACAAACCAAATGGAGTAGGCTTGCAATATTACTGCAAGGTGGTACGCAGTCTATATTTGACTAAATCTACCTTTAAGCTGTCAGCTATGACGCCTTTGAAGACTGTAGTAATATGCCCTTGACACCCAGTTCTATCCATGCACTTAAAGAAATTGAAAAATGCCTTCAAGATCATTCAGATGACATTGAACGGCTTTTTATAGTTCGGCCAGAGTGATTGAATTTTTTGCTTTGCGTTACTTTTGCCTAGCCTTTCTATCCTTCAGCTATATGCACTATGGAGGGGACATGGTTCAAGACTGAATGTAGTACAAATGAAGGTTGACACATAGCAGAGCCACATAATTATCAATTTTTTATGATTTTGCCTACAATGCACCAGTAATAGTTTTAGAAGAAATTAGTCAAATCAAGTTATTAATTTTCCTTTAAAAAAAATTGAAGGCACTGACATTTTGCGTGTATAATCAGATTTTTCACTCTAGCCCACTCAAGTTTCAATGTACATGCAAGGGTAAAATTTCGAAATGAAGTGTTAAAATGATTTCAGAATTTTATATTTTTCAAAAAGCAAGGACTATTAAACTAACTATTTTAGTGCAATTTCATTATTTTCACTCTGTTGTTCTTCATCTTGTGATTTAGGTTTTGACTTTGACATGGATGAGGTGTGGAGTATAAAAAAGAATGTCACGATAGGAACACCGGCCGGCGGTAGTCTGGCCAAACCAACAGGGTACGGCGGTAACAGTTACTACTCTCGTCATTCTAATGTGAAATTCGGCGCGGAGGACAGCAACACAATTGCTGGGACATCGTCAGCACTGTCAGGTAAGAGACAAACAGAAGTGTGGCAGCGTTAGACACAGATATTCAGAGAAATGATTGAGCAGATAAAGAGAGCCTTGAAATTAACACAGTTAAAATTTTAATCAAACTCTTCTCAAGGAAACTTAAAATTAACACAGTTAAAATTTTAATCTAACTATCCTCAGGGAAACTTAAACTTTTTTTTATTCAAAATTCAGGAATAAAAATACAGGGGTTAACGTTCATATTAATTGTTCTAATAGAGAAAAAAATTACCTATCATTTACCGATGATTGAAATTCAAAATTGCCACCATATCTGTGTTAATCCCATGGGGAAAATGTAAATTTTCACAATAACAAGAGAGTGCTAACTTTATTTGCGCCAAAAAATTTGGAACGAGCCCACACATCTGGTGGACCAGGAAAGTATTGAATAATTTTGATAATCTGAATATCTATCCATGAGTCGCATTCTACCTTTGGAATTCAGATGGAGGTACGGTAGGCATGACAGACAGGGTAAAGACAGGGAGACATCTATTGTATAAGACAGTGCAGATAAAAAATTAGGGGGCCTGGAGATTGAGACAGGTACATAATCAAACACATAGGTTAAAAGCTAACACTCGCAAAATCTGTACTATTTCCATCATATAGCTACATGTACCGGTACATGTGACATACCAGTACAGCAGGAAATGGAGCTAAACCAGTCTCATCAATAAGATTAAAAGAACCATTCTTCTGTAGTATCTGGAAAAAAATTCTTGTATCAAATGTTACTCTGTGTATACTGTCACCTGTTCCAATTTTGCCACAGTTACCATGGTAAGAAAAAATCTGACCAATCACAGATTTTAAGCGGGTGGCCACTTTTTAAAAACAGCGCCCTCACATGGGCATTTTGAATACCAAGGAACGCCCCTTTGACCATATATGGGCATATTTAGATTACAAGTGACTGTATACCTTTAATGTAAGTAACATTGTCTTGGTTCGAGAACCGCTATGAATGCCTGTGGTAGAATTTATGTTGGCATTTTGGCTTCCTTTTCTGTACAGAAATATGGCATTCATTCTCTTTCAATAACATTTTGTGCTTTCATTTTGATCAGCAGGTGGCAACACTCCGTGGACTCACAGCAGTCGTAGCAACTATTCGTACACGGAGAGTGCCAGTGGTAGCGCATTGAGGCAAACTACAGATGACAGGGATAATATGACGAGCACCCCGCCGACTGCTAGGACGGTGCCAAATAAACAAAATAGTGGAATGATGCAGGCTGGTGGAGGTAAGTCTGTTGGTGTGTGACACATTGCAAATTAGAATTTAAAACAAAGCTTCAAGCTTGCCCATTGGTTTCCTCATTGATGTTGAGGAAAAACACTTTTGTGAATGAAATGAAATATCAGAATGACATATCATGGATTAATGAAATTGTAAAAAAATATACTTTGATATTCAAAAGATGGACGGCTGGAGAAAGTTTAGTTTGTAGTGTCAACAAGTTATGACAACCTAGTGAGAATATTAATATTATTCAATGGCAATTCTGTTATTGATCCTGCAGAAAGCGCCCTCAAAAATCAAACATGGCACTAGAATGAGCAGTCTAGCTAAAGGAGTGCAGCCAATGAATACTCTCAATTGATAATGACTCATAAATTCATTTGCATATTTAAACAGTGCTCATTAATACTCTTTGCATAAATTAATACATTATTATTGTATGTAAAGCATTTGATGAGTCCTGCCGAACTGTGAATCATCTTTGCCATTCCTTTACCAATAATCCACTGTATATCATTTGCATATTATCAAATTTGTCCGGAATGCTTTATTGCTATAGTTCCTGGTAGTTACGGGCGGGGTGGACGAACACAGAAGAACAACCGTAGCACTGGTAGCTCATGGATGGATTTCTAAGTCACAATTATTCTGGAGCTAAGTGTTCAAAAGATGCAACAGGCATTCTCTCACTGGAACGCTTACAAGAATGACCACCTATCTTTCCCATGACAAACAATGTAAAGACCACTTATCTTGATGAAGATTGACAGCATATGGACTCCTTATCACTTCTGATATGAATATGCTAATAACCACCTATCCATGAAGTGGTTATAGATTCTCTCAGCAATATACAATCTAGATTTGTTTTTTGAGATTGTGCAAATTTTCACTCTTTTTATTTATCACATTTCCTCAGAATTGCCATCACTGTATGGCTGAAAAGAAAATTATTGATCTCTTAACCCGATCAGGCGTCACTTAGCTTTTGTTAGTGTGCTAAAGCTTTTTTATCAACCATATGCTAGTAATAAATATCAAGAATAGACAAAATCTGAGTCAGGACAAACCAAATGTGAAACTTGTAACCGCATAATGATTTGCATGTAATCACGTCATTTGGTTGTTTTGTCCGTCCTCTTGATCACAGAATGCCATATTACCAAATCTGCACTGGTTTGAAATAATACAGTGTGCTGAACAAAAAACATGATGAAACACAACATTTACATTCAGAGGAAGGACTTGAAACCTCAAAAAAAGTTTTTTGAATTTTGATTTCTTGTGGACTGATAATTTGTAAGGAGTTTTGGCTCAAAAATATCACACTTGGGAAATGAGTTTTTCTCAGTGATCACCATGATTAATATTATGTTGTAAATGTGAAAGACATATTTAACTGTTTTCAGTTTGATCTTTTTGAATACATTAGCCTATATTTGCATATATCTGCATACGTCCTTGAAATCTTTGTATTTACAGAAAGAATGTTCCACATATGTATTTGAAATTCATTGTTCTGCATATGATGCAATACGTCCTACATGGTGTAAATGCTTTAAGTGTGTATCAAATATTGTAAAATATTGCAGGTTTATCTAAATTTCAGTGTTAGAAAAGTCAATTTTACCCCCAGTGTCCATTCTGTAAACTTTAGCTCACCATATGTTTTGTTACTCTGTGTTTGTAAGTGTTCAAGTTCAACAGAAAGGTTAAGTGACAACTGCTGTCTTCTCCCAACGCCCTCTGGTGTCTATTTAGGCACAACAAGAATTTATATCAGCACATCAGCTATGATTTCTGACACCACGTCTCAACTTTATTTTATGCAGATACCGCTCTGTTCATTAGCTAACTGCTGACCTTTGAACTTTGAACCTATGTTTTTTTTTATTTGACGGTCACAAAGATTGTATCATATATCAATTGAAATGGAAGTTCAGTTGATTTTGTTACTGACAGACGATATGTAATAGTGATGAATAACCTGCGTTCTTTTCTAATTAGGGATTTTCACAGAGCGAGGCGCTGTGATTATTATTAGTGCTCGAAAAATATGGAAAACTAGAAATGCATGAAAGTTAAGTGAATTCACAAAGCATGTAAACATGTGTTATAAATGTCAGTGACAAACTCTTGTTTCCCAGATATCAGGCTGTAAAAATTTCCCATCTTCCCAACTACTGTAGTATGTATGAAACGATTCCTTGTTGTGCACCTTCAATTTCCCTTAATGAAAAGCAATTAACATTGTTAGCAGCTCTTGTGACACATGTCAGAGGAAACGTTTTACGTCAGTCCATGACTAGAGATTTACTTCAGGATAGCAAACCATGAATTTCAGGGATTCATACTTATTTCATCAGGGTTGCTCTTGAACTTGAAGATTTGTCACTTGAGGCAGGGCTGTACAACTGTGACTCCAGGGACTGGTATTTCAGTCTAAGTTGCCCATGACATACCAAAGTTATCACATTAGACAGCAGTGGATATATGTATGTAATATCAAACAGTCAATACAATTACTTACGTTATTGAATCGTAAAATCTTTTTCTTCAGCTTACAAAATTGTATGTCAAATCATCAGATAGATAGAACTCCCTGTTCTGGTTGAAATGACTTGTGATAAAAATATTCACAAAAATGACCGATTAAAATTACTCCCATTTATAGTCGTTTGCACAAGACCTTGTCAATAATACCTTTTTGTATCATGAAGCAAAAGACACAGAAAAAAATTACTTTGAATGGTTTCCAAGACAAAAATTATCCCACTTACGGTTGTGACTTGTGGCATTCTGGCCCACTGTAGATTTCATCCTTTCATTGTACATATAACTGTTTGTATATTTGCGAAAAACTTTTGTAATCAATGTTTTATAGTTTGTCACTTTGTACCAGGTATCCATTCCTACTCATGTCAATATTTTGTAAAAGTTTTGTAATGTTTAAATGTAAATAGTGTTAAATTTCCCTGTTCTTGTCTGTCCATGGAGAAAATAAAAGATAAACTACCAAACTGAGAAAATGTGATTTTGTTTCAAGTTTGTTTTATTTTCATGACTGAAAATATTTCAATACACCATTGTACCACACATAAAGTCAAGTGACTATCATAGAAATAATGCTATGTTTGGATCATTTATGGTTACACAATTGGTGGTTGAATGACTTTCCAGTGAATTTGAGAACATTCTGATAATTCAACTTCTCTAGAAGTTGTCTGCAACCAGGTTTATGCAGACTGAAAGAATGATGCAATCAGTACACAGAGCTGTATGCAATGCTTGATTCACCCCTCTCTGTCTGTCTGTGTCTGGTGCATGTGCGTGTAGGGTTTATATGCATGTATGCGTTATTCAATTTGCAAACCATCTGAATAGTTATAACAGTTTTGCAAAATGTTCGATGTTGACCAGCATTTTTATGATTTGTCTGTCTTGACAATTTCTAATCCATGCATGCATACAGCAAGAATCAGAACTGCAACATTTCATATGAAAGGTACTCCGGGTATAAGTTGTACCAACTGATGCAGATATAAACCGTTCTCAACAGTTCAGTTCGCTTTATGCAGTCAAGATGTGCATCTTTTGTTTTCACAACGTTTCCAGTCATGGCTATTTTCTCTTCTCCTGCACTTCTTTTCATATTTCTTTCATATTCTTCCATCCTCTTAGTAAGCTTATACCGGAACACTCAATTGTGCAATCGTTTTAATAGTTCACTTCGTCACGGTGATGTGGGCATAACGCTTCGTGTTTGTGGCAGACATATCTGTTACTAAAGGCGTATTGGTGAATAAATTTAAGTTTCAAAAAAGTTTGAGCATCGCAGAACATAGTCTCCCTCTTACAGTGCTATTTACTTTGCAACGTAAAGTAACGTGTCAGGGAAGTTACATGATTTACATAAACAAATGTTCCGAATGATACTCAGTTGAGGGCGCATATCATACTAAAGTGCTCGACCCCGGTAATTTGACAAAGTGAATTTATAGAAATGTATCCTTTAAAGGTAGGACTATAATTGCCGATATGCTAGATGTATCAAAATTGCGGTACCTGGCACCATTTGATCATGTACCTAGAGAAGCAATTTAACAAAGCAAAGAAGAAATAATAAAAGAGAGCCCAAAGTGATATCACAACAAGGGGTATTTTCATTCAAAAATATGGCGATTGCGGTAAAGAAATCTTGTTGATCTTAAAAGTATTATGGCACTTAGATAAAATTGGTTACGTAAATCAATTGAGATGAATTCGAATAAGGAGAATCCTAAGTGGGCTTCCTTATCAAAGTATTTCACCAGGAAATTTGACAATAAATTTTCCGGTGAATATCGCTGTAATCTCCAACGTCAACAACAAGCAAATCCGACCGTATAGTGATGTATAGTGATGTATAGTGATGTGTTGAATGAGTGGAAGGCACTAAGATTTCTGAGAGTGAATTTGCCAACATTAAAGAGTAATCTTCTGCGCGAAGGCATGTGGTACAATATTAACAGAAAAAAAATGAAGGGATATCATTTTCTATGAAATAATAGTCGTAAAGTATTATCATTCGACTGAAACAAGCTTATATCTCGAATGAGAACAGAAATGACTGACTTGGACTATGGAAAAGTATCGCACAAATAACAGGGATACAAATAAACATAAAAAGAAAGAAGTTATGATAGAATGGGCAACTCTACTAAACTCTATTTCAGATCGTGGTAACAAATCATCAGGTCAAATATACACGATACATACATACATATATATATATATATATATATATATATATATATATATATATATATATATATATATATATATAATATCCTTAATTTTAAAGAAATATGGTCTAACAAAGATTAATGTCAAAACCAAACCACGGTGCTAGAAATTTGGTGATAAGAAATGGCATAAAGTCAAAGGTCATGTTGGCGAAAAGTGGACCGATAACCTCGATCTCACGAGCAATTACAAAACTTCTCTGTCCAATCGCTTTAAGTCAACAAGAATCGTGAGCAACATAGCTCATGATTGAATTGGTAAGATATTAAAGAGAAATCTAATCACAAGAAGTATTGCCAAAACTTTTAATTTCAGTAATGGAAAATGTCGTGTATGTGGCAAATATCAAACCCTTGAACACACCTTATTGGAGTGCGGTATGTGAAGGAAAATGGCAAAAATGTGTTGCTTACTTTTTTAGGAAACATAATATCAATATATCAACACCGATATCAAAAGATTAAAGAATTGCATGAGTCGATAATGACAATGATGTAATATCCATGTTATATACCGTATCACTTCCTTTGTGAATTACACATTTTTGCACATAAAGAATTCAGTCGTTTTTGATGAGATTACGGTCGCTCACCTTGTTTACTGGTACTGTCCGGTGCAATACAACTGAAATGATATCGTCTCGATGGATAAAAACGCCGTACTTCATTCATAAGATGCTGAAAAAAGTCGATGATTTTTATGACTACGTTTTCAAACCTTGTGAGACTGGAACGCAAATGATGTGCTTTGAGCGCACTCTTGAGATGAAATTAGTGAAAGAACGCTCAATCCAATAACCTGAGGGTAGTTATATTGCCAATGTCCATGACTACGTTTTCTCTCAACACGAAAATCAAAGAGCCACATCACATCGCGATAATTGACGCACACGATTACTTTGTTCGTCAGCATGACCTAAACTTGAGGAATTGTATTTTTTGACTGTTGCCAAAAGTGATTTATCAGCAACTTCGATGTAATCACAACTTACATAATACTTAATGTGAACTGAAGCCATAAGTACCAATCAAAGCAATATCAAAATGAGACATGATAACATTACATTTCAATTGTTAACAGGGGAAATGTCAGTTATTCGTTCTGTGCAACAAATTTAAATCAATGGTTTCAGGTAACTCGTTTCTATCGGAGAAACAGGCGATGGTGCCATCCTCAGGTGCGGTAACAACTGCGTGGCTGTCAAGTGAATCTGTCTTGCTCATATATTTGAACGAGATAGGCAGGCCATGGCATAGTGTCCTGTACCAGGAAGGTACACGTATTTTATGTGCACACGCTGCAGTGATTTTTATCGTTTTCATGCCAATGTACGTAATGTAAGCAATTTACAGTGTATTTTTTGGATCGAACTTTCAGTGACTTGCGCACTGTGCAGCATCATTGCCGATTTGAAACACGCATTTCAAGAGACACATGTAATCACATCATCATTTGGCGTGTTCGATAAAGCATTCCACTCGACATTCCATCGTACAGAAAGTTCCCATTTTCGTTCACGATGACAAATGAGCTCTAATGGACTTTGATTGTGTTCAATACCTCAAAACGGATGGTCAGGACTTGATCTTTTTAGGATACCTTTCTTCCCCAAATTAAATTTCTCGTTTCCATTTGGAACTTCTTGTAACCATTACCGAGCCTGAGGTCAGCCTTGTAATGATGTGAAATGGTAATTCTATTCTACATAACGAGCGTACTGAAATGATGATTACCGGACTCGGTTATTTAGTCCCGTGGTTTTTAACCGAGAGTTGATATATTGTTGTTGTCTGTCTGTCTGTCTGTCTGTCTGTCTGTCTGTCTGCGCGTCTGTCTGTGCGTCTGTCTGTCGGGACAATTTATAAAAGATTACAGATCGGATTCAACTGAAACTTTGCAAGTGTGCTTACTCAACGAGAAGAAATGACAAGTTTTATGTGGGCGTGGCTTGCATAAGTAACATTAACACTTTGCATAATGTTCGGCTGTACATCCAACATGACGTCATAGCTTACGAGGGGTCAAGGTTAGATTTGGATGCACAGTCACTAATTTCAGAAACCGTTGAGTATCCCAGTACTGGCTGTCCTGGATTTTATGGAACTTTACGAAGACACTTACCCTCCAACTTGTCGTACCACTGCAATAGATCTATCACTTTACTAATGACAGTTTAGAAATTTGCATACATAATGAACTCTTACAAAAGAATGATATCTTCAAGACTTACTGATCCAATATTTTTTTCATATGTGGCTCCTTTGCTTATATTATGAGGATGTGATTATTTAGGTTGGTTAAATAAGGATAAATTTAGAATAATTTTCGGAGATTTTCTATTATTTTCTTCGAAAATCTTTTCAAAAATGCCCATCGTCTTGTGGCTTTGAAATTTCCTTCACAGGTACCCATTGCTCTGGTTTATTCCTACATAACGATCAAAATTTTCATATTTCGATGTGCCTTTTCCCAATCCTTTGGCAAATACCTTCCTCTCTTGAAAGGGCTCTCCGACAGCTTTCATAATTATATTGTTTTGGATGCATGGGACAGCCTTATTCATGAATTTATAATCAAAATGTCAATTTTTGGATTATTGTTTTTCATTTTTGTCATTCTTCATTCCATGTTCTCTAAAGCCGCTGTCATAATAGCGTGTAGTTTTGTTCTGTAGATTCATCATGACGTATTCACTCACATTTTTTCTGTAAATTACTGAATACAAGGCAGAATCAGATAATTTTCATCAATGGGGGGGGGGGGGATCACAGCAGCGCAACATCGGCAATACGTAGCATTTAAGGTCTTGAACCGCTTTTGCATGATCCGCAAGCCCCAAAATTACATGACATGGTGCAGTTTTTCCTTACTTTCCCAGGCCTTTCTTTGATTTCCCCATGAAAAAGTCGTTTACTCAAAAATGCCACGGATCATCAGCTCTTAGGTCACTTGTTTGGAGCTGCGTCAAAGCCTGTAGTAGTTTAGACCAGCGTTATAGTGTATCGCAGTACGATGGGCGAGTGCCACTGGCAAGATTAAAACGATGCATTTGATGGATTTCCTCCATAGCAGAGTGTCTCCGTATACATATATATAAATTTTTGCAGAATATTAAATCACCAGGGTGTCCAATAAATGATTTTAATGCGATGGTTTGAAGAAATTAATCTTGTAAGTGCACAACTGTGAAAAGGAAGGCAGAACTCAGATCATCGTCCACGGACTTTCACAGTGTAAACAGATTGTAGGTTTTTGGCAAGTCAAAAAATAACTGTCTAGTCTCTGGTAGACAGTTGTAATTCATTTTCTGATATGTCTTTCTTTTCAATATTTCCTTTTGAGTGTTTACACATGCTGTTCCCTGGTGTTATCATGTTTTGCCACTTTCATCGCAAACCATTGTTTTTGGCGAAAGCTCATGCTAAATATCGCCCAGTTGAATGCAACTGGAAGAAGCATCCGAAAACGAATAAAATTTTAAGCGTACGCTGTTAACATATGTTGAATAAAAACTAAAATTAAAACTACACAACAGGGAAGTCATGACTGAATAGGAACGATAATTTGAGCAAAGAAAAGGGAGCTTTGTTTGTATTTAATGGTAAGGAGTGATATCTCGAGATCGGAAAGAAATCGTTAAAAATGGCGTACGGGTTACTAAGTCGTCTCCGATGGAATTTTCCTATTTGCTGTTATCGTCAGAATTACATTCCGGGCACGATATCCTGCAATTCTATCAACAGTGCATCACATGTGCATGAGATGGACCGGATATCGAACCGGTGACATAAGTGGTCCGTCGCCGAGTGCGTGCACATTATGTGGTTTTTGAAATTGCTCTTGATGTGTTTGTCGTGGCAACGGCACTGTGTAACGCTCCTTGCTCGAACACGAAGCAAATGTTTTCGCCATCCCATTGTACAAAATGTTGAGTGATGTGGAAGAGTAAATATTTCATCTTATGTTTCCCTACTTCAACGCCCGTGTGGGAAAATTCTGCTGGGGCTTCAGCGCAGAACACAGACCAGAATCTGGTCTGAGAACAGAGCTATCAAAATTTTACTTTGTCAGACAGTGTTTCCGCTATATTGATTATTTGTGATGACATTTTATAGAATTACCATTCAATATGTACTGATTGAAACCTGTCTTAAACAGTCAATGGGGGAAGAGAGAGAGAGAGAGAGAGAGAGAGAGAGAGAGAGAGAGAGAGAGAGAGAGAGAGAGAGAGAGAGAGAGAGAGAGAGAGAGAGAGAGAGAGAGATGTTGCGGTCATATCGACTCAAGGGACGCAGAGAAAATAGACAATCTAAATAAGAAATGTAATAATTGAAATATCTACTGGCAACGTTTCTTGTGACAATATCAACATTTTTTTCTTCTCGATATCTCCACGTGCTTAAATTATTGACAGGGAATGTCAGTCTTTGATAACTAGCATGTCAATTTACCGTGCCAATTTCTACGGCTTGTTTGCCTATTCGCACGTCAAGGTGTTGTTTCTCACTGTCTTATCTCTGCAGCCTGACTTGTCTCCAGAAACCATTTCGAGTATCTTCGCATCTTAATTGTGATCTGCCATGGCTCCAATAAAAATATCAAATTAAAATTCTTTGTGTATGTGATAAAACTGTTATAATTTATCATCCAGTTATCTGTATGCCTTGCCGATGATTACGATGATGTAAAATGAAGCTATCTCCAACTCCACTCTAAGGTTGATGACGTGTTTACATTTCATCAACCTAGCCGTGACGCAGCCTAACCAGTATGGTCATACAACTGGTTCTATTCGAGCATATGTGTCGTGAAATACC
Source organism: Ptychodera flava (assembly GCF_041260155.1). Taxonomy (NCBI): domain Eukaryota; kingdom Metazoa; phylum Hemichordata; class Enteropneusta; family Ptychoderidae; genus Ptychodera; species Ptychodera flava. Next base: position 22,107,516 of record NC_091937.1, on the reverse strand, counting down.
GTGCTTTTCTGTGTCTTTTGAGATCATTCATTTATTGGTCCAAATAAGTCGACCACAGGCGCTGAGATGAGTTTTCTATTCTATTGGGTACCATTTCAAAAGAATGGACTTTTTACTCCCGTGGGTCCGTACAATGTCGTCTTTTCATATGCGCTTAATTTTAAAGTATGTCGATGTATTTGTACAGAATGTAATGCATAGTATTTAATGGATTATGCAACGAAATCATATCCTGCATCAGACTAAAATTATGAATATGATATTATGATAAATCGTTTTGGGTACTTTTGCTAAATAAGATGTTAAATTAACTCATTTTTCATACGGGTATGTCATAGCTTTATACACAGACTTCATCCTGGAGGACAAAATTTGTCAGGATAGTTAGATACTAGAGTATCGCCCGTTTATTCAATATCAAATCCTTTAACCAGCCGAAGCACACACTACATTATGTAATTAACATTCTATCCGATGCACTGCGATAGGTCAATACTGTTTATAGCCAAATATGAGAACCAGTTAAAGGGCGGTGGTCGTCGGAACGGCGCTCAAAGGTCGCTAGGGACCCCTACGACCAATATAAACACTGTATCCAAGGTACGTTGGCGACTGATGAAAGTTAAAACATGTTGGTCTTAACGTACGTCGTAAAATTTAAAATGTTGCAGCTATTTTGACAATATGCATCTGTATATAGTGCATGAAATACATTGTTTGTAAGCGAGAAAGTTGCACATGCGCAGTTCCGACGACCACTTCCCTTTAAAAAGTCGAAGCGAGACGGTTGGTAAACGAGGAATAATTTAAAACAGAACTGAAAGCCAAGGTCAATGTCAAGTATGAAAATACTTTTATTAATTAGTCACAGACAGCGAAACAAAATACGTTGAGCGATGAACAGTAAAAGGCAAAGAAAACTATGTTCAACAAACTTCAAGCCCTTTTTTAAAAATGTTTACAATCAGAAGACATATGTCATACAGGAAAAGTAACAGAAAAAAATATCAGCATAAACTAAATACTTACTAAACAGACTTCAATATTTTTCCTCTAAGATGCTGGTCTGATTACAAGATTTCTCAATTAGGAAATTGTTATAGCTTTTACGATATTCTGCAAAAATAGTTGTGCCTCCCGGTGGTGACTTATGGAAAAATATTTTTATTCTCAAAACTTTCTTTTCCAAACAAGATTGAGTCTTCATATTTACTGTTTATAAATCAAGTGATATTTAGATACTGGTGCGTTTAATTGTACATTAAATTGAAATGTTTAAAGAGTTAGGTATGTAACGGACTATGTACATTGGGTTAAACTGTTTTGTCGCGAATTTAATGTTGGTCTCTCTTTAACTACATGTATTTGTAAACCAGTCGGGGTGTTGTAGGATTAAAAGTGAAAAAATGCGATGTGTTTTTTGAAACGACTTTAAAAATTGCGTTGAATGTTGAATGTTGCCTATATGGCAATGATCCCAATATACCATGTCGCAATGGTCATCGTCACATACGATCTCCATTCTGTTTTCTAGACGGTATCTAATAACTAAATGTGGAAGCTTCGTTTGCATACATTTCTGGTGCACATCAAAAATTGTTCCTCCAGTCTGCCCTACGACCGACAGGGTTAGAGAAAGGAACTATATGCTACCTCATCGCATTCTCCGAATAGAACAACTATTAAGACATTTCATGAAACTAAAGAACACCAAATACAATTGGAAGATGTTGCCTTTGTTTTTCGTCCTTTAAGAGTGTCGACAGTGCCTTCAACGTTACTCTTTTGCTTATCTGAAATACTCTCCTAAAATAATGGCTTACTCTCGCCTTTGAATAAACAGATAACAATGTAAGATGATAATTGAAGCAAGAGTCAAGATATAACATATTTGAATTTTATGAAAAAGGGCAAGAAGATATATTCATGAGAGTTGCGGCAGATGCGTCTACAACACGTTCATTACACCCAGACAGCCATGCCGTTTCAGCGTGGAGTTACGCCACGTCAACAAGGATACTGACACTAATTAGGCTAGGCAACTGTCAAACAATCAATCATGGAAGATGATTACACAAAATGAAAGGATGTAAAGAGAGCAACACCCTAAAAATCAAAGTCTTATTGGAACTGTGTCGTAAGCAAACGACGACGGACCCTAGATGTCTGTCTAACGAGGTTCTCAAAAAAAGGTTCTGTGATAATCATTGTTCCAATGTAAGTTAGATTATCGAGTCGTCACCCCGGCACTGATTCCAATGTTGTGTGTGATTAACGCTCTGAACTGGTCATTTGAAAAATCTGGACACCGTCTTTGTTGATTTGAGAATGCTTTTTCCAGACTTGGCTTGTCAACGTCGATAAATCTTCTAAATTATTTCAAAAAGGATTCGATGATGATAATAGCACAACTATTGCGCCTTAGTGACCCTCTCTCACAAACCCTTTCCAACGCAAAATATTATCATGTCAACAAAAGTAACGAAAACATCATCACAATAAACAGTAATCAAAACCATAATGTATCTCAGGTTATCAATTGTGAACGGTTCTACACTTTCACAGACGCATCTGTGCTCCAACTTGCACAAAGTATTGCTTAACGCTGTGTTTTCAGCACTCAACTAAAACAGACAAAAACTATTGGAGTAAATAAGTAACCAACTCTCACGCTCACTGTAACGAATGAGGAAAATGTCGAGATCACAAAAGTAACACATAGTTTATGTCACGTATGTAGAAAAATGTGTTTAGTCCTAATTTACGTGGAGAGTCTGCTTATCTTAATTACACATGTATGTCGTAACAATGAAATAATAATACATCAGAATAGTTGACGTTGAACTGTAAATTCTTACCTTTAAACTCTGGTCTTTTCTATATGTCGCCCATTAGACGAACATTTTCAATACATTACTATTCCTGCCGTATATACAACGGGACAAATCATACGAAATCCTTTAATTTTCAAGAAATACATTATTGCACGATCAAAAATATAATATAGCTCAATTTCTGAAATGCTTTTCTTCTGTTTTACTTTCCAAAGAGTGAAAGTTGCCTTGGTACGATGTTCCGATACGAACAATTTCTGTAATTTTGCTCCGCCATTAAATCGATGCTTGCTACTTCCTCGCGTCGAGACGCTTACGGCCTGCGGCTAAGTACAAAATATCATTGTCATGGAAACGCACAGGCTTGTTCAATTTGTGGTGGGTGGGTGGGCGTTGGGGCTGATCTCAATCATAGCAGACTGAAATGCACCAAATGTCTCCAATTCGATTTTTCCCAGAGGGCCAATTTGAGACATCTTAAAGCTTTGCTTATGTGCGCTCGAGAACGAGAATTCTCTTTTGGTATTGATTGTTATTCTGTTCACAGTGACAAAATTTTTAAAGGAAAACCTCCTTGTACCTACCGGAGAAAACAAGTCTTTGTTGTTGTCTTGGCAACCCAAAGGCCAGATTCAGAAAAAAAACCTTATTGGATACATGATTGCAGGAACAACTGTTATAAATCGCAGTAAAGTGATAATTCTACATTCAAATCGGGTATAGACGACACATATAGCATTCATGTGCGCAGGAAGCGTCTTCTCGGAGCTCTGTAGAAATATTACTGCTTGAAAACCTTACGGTAACAGCATGTGTTCATATTCTTCTTGCGTCCCGTGCCTGCGCCTCGTAATTAGCGCCCTCTATTTTGGTTTATCACTGCCAAAGCACATGAATTTCAGGTGTACTGTCCCGCAGTATCAGAGTTGATCACATTGTATCCTCCCTCGTCCAAAAAAATCCGCTTCTTTCCATTGACAAGGTAAATATCGTTTGACAAATTGAAACGTGTTTTTTTCCTCTGTCCAGCCACGCTGAACTTCAAGAAGGCAGTGCTGTTTACCTGATTATTATGCGTCCTCCAGAACTTTTCCTATGTGCCATGATAAGCTGGTTACACCGTATAGACCATGGTCCTCTGTGTCAGACGGCTAAGGGTACGGCTCGGAGAGCGTTTGAAGGAACTGTTGTCACGAAAATCGGACTTTACGAGACCGTTGCGCTGTTCTTTGTTGCTTAAAAAACAGAAGATGTACTTGTTGTAGTAGCTCTTGAACGTGTTACTGAGAAAGTAGAGGGCCAGTGGGTTAACACAAGAGTTTGCGTACGCCATGATCGTTCCCAGGGACTTGAAAAACATCATGCCGTAGTTTTCGTATCGGCTCTTGTCCGCGCTGAAAGAGATGATCATGTTGAATGTGTGGTATGGCAGCCAGCAAATACCGAATATTAAGACGAATACCAGAACCACTTTGGCGACCCGTTTCCTGGCCCGCAACTGTTTGTGTTCGTTGCGCAGGCTCTCCCCGAGCACCGACTTGGAGCTTCGGATGAGCTTGATGGCGATCAGAGCGTAATAGATGCTTATTATGATCAGCGGTACCAGATACAGCAGCACGAACATCAGTGCTATGTGCAGGCGATCCAGTAGTTCCATATTCATCGGAATCGCCCGGCAATACTGGAACTCGCTGCCGTCGTCGTAGACAAAATTCATCAGCTTGCTGTAGACCAGAGTCGGAACGCCGAGTAGGAGCGAAATGCACCAGATGAAGATAACTTTGAGATACGTACGTTTCATCATGTTGTTACCTTTCTTGTTCATCGGGTTGACGATGGCATGGTAACGATCGGCGCTCAGTGCCGTCAGCGTGAACACGGACACGCCGGTGCTGGCGACTTGGACGCTGTTGACGATCTTGCACATAGGCTCTCCGAGCGGCCAGCCGGTGGTCATGTAAGTCAGAGCGTTGAACGGTACGAACACCAGCAGAAGCAGGAGATCTCCCACAGCGAGGCTGGCGATGAAAACGTTGGGCACGCTCCTCATGCTGGGATTCATCAGGACAATGCGAACTAGCGTTCCATTTCCGATCACTCCGATGAAGAATATCACGGCAAAGACCGTCGGGATGACAATTGCTTCGGGACCAAGGCTCAGAGTTCCGTAGAAAGTGTAGTTTTGTGACATGTTAAAATCCGTCATTTCATCCATCCATGAGGAGATATCCTCCACGCTTTCGGTGGATATGGAATACTGCGCCATGGTTTGGACTCTCAAAGAGTAGAACTTTGTAATGGTAAGCGACGACACTTTTCTTAAGCGAGATAAAACAACAGCTGTACTCTGAAACCTGTTAGAGCTCGATAGCCATTATAAACATTTCACGCAAGGTATGTTAATCACTGTCTACGTATACGTCACAGTGCCGGGAAGCTCCGATTGGCCGATGGCTTTCTAATTTGAAATGCTGTCCAACCAGCTACGTGCATCGGTAATATTGCTACATTTGACCATTGGCCATTCCGTTTCTTCCTAAATATGCAAATTGTAGCATGGGTGCGTTGTTTCAATTTACCTGAAATAAACAAAATGGAAATGTCTGATCAAGGTTACTTTTCACGCTGTACAACCTGGGTGGTCAACAAAGGAAACGACGAAGATCGTGTAGTTCAGCATATTTTGGGTCGGAAACCATTCAATTCTACTCCAAGGACGGCAGATTTGACCATCAATGTTTGAAACGTGTGTGGAAGTCCCGCTGTACATTTGAAGGAAAGAAAACTCTTATCCATTAACAAGATGAGCAAAAACCTTTGACTTTTCAACAATACTGTATTGTCTGTGCTGCTATTTTAAATTCATCGTTTGCAAAGATATTCCTTTGAAGTGGTATTTGGTAATTAATTAGTTCTTAAGAACTGATATCGGAGAGTCCTTAAAGCAGCTTTCGTCTGTATGTTGTCTTGTCCTTGACTTTCTGTCGGAGAGGGACTTTTTGACTTGTGAGGTTGAAAGACGATCTCAGCGTCTTTTCAACTTAGCGCATTTCGAAGTTGAGATTCACCGATTTAAGTCAAACGTTATAATGCCTTGGAGGCAGTGAGGTGTGAGAGCCATCGATATCGCCACTCAACACTTGGAACGGACAGGGAAATTCGTTTGAACAGATAACATCGACGGACAATCGCTTTGCAGTCAGTGCATATACACCCGGGGGGAGAGAGAGGGAGAGAGGTGAAGGAGACCGAGGTAACGAGGGAGTGAGGCATGGGTAGACAGAAACAAACAGCCTGAGACAGAAAGATAAAGACGGACTGGGAGAAACTGAGACAGAGGGATAGACAAGACGACGGACAGACGCAAGACAGAGAAAAAAGGCGATACTCCTTCTAGGGTTGACAGCCATACGTAAAATTGCACAATCATATACGCAGACAGAAATAGAGGTAGACCGCCATACAAGATATAGGCGTACGAGAAGAGAAACCTCAGAGTCTTTTAACTTCACACAACTATACTGGATGTGCATCACCATGCTATGATAAATTCCACCGCATCATGTGAAATGCAAATGCTAGAACAACAGTTGCCCCCCCCCCCCCATAGTCTTGTCATGAAATGTAGTAGACAACACCCACTTAATGTATTTTGGGTTTCGCTAATTTAGTTTTTGCTGAGTCATCACAGTCAAAATTCGATTATTAGAGGAAAGAAATAAAAATATACTGCAACGTGGGTACACCTACAAATAAGTCAAGCAAACGTTACTTTACATTAATTTTCTTTTTTAATCAAACTTTACCTGAAATGACTCAGTAGAAACAAAATAAGCGAAACCCGAAAAACATGACAGGGTGTTAGCCACTGTCAAATTCAAATGTACTAAGAAGCTGAGTACCTTGGTTGTAAGATACTATTTAAGGTAGAACGCACCTCGGGGACAGACATTCTGACTCTCAAACCTTACAGTTCTCTTCTGATATACCACATGTGGGGTTCATTTTAAAGCTCTCGGTGAAAGAAAACTTTTCACCGGCTTAGTTTTTCGAAATTCGAAAATTTTTATTTTTCGCCATAGAGTTAACACAGAGATGGCGGCCATTTTGAATTTCTAATATCGGTAAATCTTGAGTTATTTCTTTCTCTAGTACCAAAATTTGCACGGTGACCCCCTATTTTTATTCTTGATTTTGAAAGAGAATGATTGAAAGATTCCTTAAGGAAAGTTTGAGCGAAAGTTTAAGTCTTTCACTTTCGAGGTGCATATTACCTTAAGTAGATCGTTAAAATGTGATTTTACTAAATAATTACGTAAAATTCATGAAATTGGGGATTACAGTTTAACTACTTCTATCAAAGAAGACCAATCCATAGTAAAGTGGAATAGAGTTTAGAGAGAACACTGCATCTGTACTTTTCAAAATAACTAACACGAATCTCGGTACTAACCACATTCACTAATTTAATGTTTTAAAACTGCAGTTGTTGGCTATTCCCATAAGAGAAAAAAAAAATCGATTTCAAAATCTCGCGCAAATGTCACTATCCGTGGTATCGTTTTCGCAGAGGTGATGCAGGCTTTCCAGCGATCAGTTTCTACCCATAGTTCCTTGATCAGCGATGGAGGGACTGAGGCAAACTACATTTTCAACTTGATATTGTCAACTTTAGATTATATTCTCCTCCTAGTTCTATGCCATCAAGTGAAAAAAAACATAAAAACGCGGTGCGTACTGGTATGATTTTTTCTTCATAAAAAAATCTTTAAATACAGATTAAAAATGTCGGTGTTCTCCTATTTAGTTTTGTAGTGTCACATCATTTTTCTTATATTATTATTTTCATCACTTATAGTTTTCTTCCGGAATTGACCTAAAATAAGGAAACAAGGTTTCCCCAGTTTAAGAAGACAGTACTGCAATTTGCATCGTGATTGACAATTTACTAGGAAAGAATACAGCAATCGTCGGGGCTGTTATTCCGGGGGTATCGGTTGTCTCCAGGAGGCTGTCCGAGGACATTTCTCCTGATACAGTGTTTCACCTATTAATCATTTTACACGTTTGCCTGTTGGCATGTATAATGAAAGTCCTGTGAGAGTATTTAAACTGTAATGTTGCTCATTAGTAAACAGACTGTATAAACATTACAATATGTGCTGACACGATAATGAGAGAAGCGTCCTTCTCTAGTTCCAAATATATTCTCATGCTACTAGAGTTGTAACCCTTCTATTTTACGCAATGTTTCACAGTCCAAAGACGACTTCACCTGTATGGGGTCGATGTTTCCTCCAAGTCTAAAATTTCACAGCAATTTCGCCAAGTGAGATGAAAAGCTTACCAGCAAACAAGACCTTCCATTATCCAAAGCCATGACTTACTGTGATGTCTTTATGGAATGTTAAAAGAAAATGAAAACTTGCATATAATCTTGTATAAAGATTGGCCTTCCCGTTCTAACTGTTATTACTTAATTTACGTGTCCAATGTTCATCTTTTCCCACTGTCAGCCTTCGTTAAAGAAAAGGTGCTGTCTGGGGTTCAGCGAAAGATACTTGATTTTAAATGAATACAATCAACAAACTGTACGTATGACGGTGTTCAATACATTTGCACCGTTATAGAACAATATACAATTGCTTAACGTCGATCAAGAAGGAATCACCTCAACACGGACTGCAAGAGTATCGTGAAAGTTAGCATGAATGATTTGACTGATCTCCAGGAGGTAAATCTCCACGCCATTCTCCATCGTTAGTCAGCGAATCGTGATAGGACAAGCGTAGCAGAAACAATTAATTGACTATGTTAAAAATTCTTATCAGTAAATTCGCATTGACCTGGCATTTCTCTCACACTCTCCGGAGAATACTACAGCACACATTCTGTCAAACTCGCTCTACAGTGTTATATTTAGCTTCGAAAGCAATATTTTCCTTCAGATAAACATCAACGTAGTTTTAGACATCTCAAATTCTTAGCACTTAGGAAGAAACGGGAGAGCCAGACAGACACGGAAAAAAGATAGTCTGGCATCAATAATGAGATGACGTAACATAACGAAGCCGTGGTGAGGCATGTTCATGTCTTAGTACCGTAAAAATTGCAATTGACATCGACAAAAACTGTGACAATGAAATTGAACGTACACAATTTCCGATTATTTCTGCAACGCGAGTGGAAATGGCATTTCTTTCTCGTGGAAGATAGTCCCGTTATGTCACTCTTTTGGGGAGTTTGACCTTCCTCAAGTCCAATTAATTTATGATAAACTATAAAATGTTATATCATATGAATTGATTACTTTTGTACTGTGCAGGGTTACATTATCGGTAAGACCCATGAGCTTACTGACTTAGCTTCGCCGCAATTATAGCTCTTTCGTTAAGTTGTACTATCCGCACGTACAGCCAAGACGCCGCGGGGACCATCAACAACTCACCCCTTACATGTGTATTGCGTTCAGCATTTCTCGCTGAATCCTAAGATATTTCTCAAAAGGCACGATTTATTCATCTCCCTATTAAACGCGGTTGATTAAACCTGAAGAAGAAAATCTAAAGCGGCCAATTTCATCGCCGGGATTTCGAAATGTTTAAGCACATTTACGGCTCTCTTCAAAAGGGAGTATCGTAACGGCCCTTAATTGCACGTTTTCGGTAGGAACTCGAGATTCGCACTTTATGGATAAGCCAGTCAACGAGCGAGAGCTGTAAACTATGAGCACAGGGAGTCAAACTTTCTTTGAAGGCAATATCGATGAGGATGCGAAGTGGGAGCAGCCAATCAATAATAGCAATATATGGCATTTACTGGGTCATATTTCAGAACGACATTCCTCGAAATAGTCACCAATTAACATAACGGACCTATTTTCACTATTTATAAACGACATAGATAAGTGTCACGAGCGGGGGTAAATATAGACGACTTTAATATGTTTGGTAATAAAAGTGATATTTTAAAGCCAGAGAGAAGAAACGAAAGTATATATTTGTCAATTTCTGTGAACAATTCATTATGTGTACCTCGTCAAATCGTCTTCGCGTGGGCATCTTGTCTGAACCACCTGGGGCGGTTTCGATGTTGACGCTTATCCGCTTTGCATGTTGAGATCTTGTGCGCATGTACACACATGTTTTCGGGCATTCCTGCAGTCCTGTTATTGTCCAAGGAGACCCTGTGAAAATTTCAGCCGATGGCTGAACGGGTACATCACGTACAAAATGAGTTTTTTTGTTTCTATCGTTATAAACTATTTTGAGCAACTGTGCATTTATTGAATGTGCAATAGTACTTCTCCAGGGAAATATAACTGGGCATATCGAGCCAAGAACGGTAAACAGAAGATGGTAAATGCTACCGTAAACATACGAGTTAGCCTGATCATCTCTTCATCAGAACGGATTATTGCATTTTCTGTACACACTATCACTGTCTTCCCGTGCTCTCAACACGGGATACATTTTCTGAATTATCTTTACTTATCGCAACTTCTGTGTATTAAAGTTACTATCCATTGCAGGCTACGCGATAAACAGAAGGAGAGATCGTGTCAACTTGAAACTTGTATGCCTTGTAACCGCTAAAATGAAAACACGAGCACTTTACAACCGTGATACATACCTATAGAGATTGCGGTCTCTTAAATATTAAAGGTTTTATGCATATTTTCCAAATGCACATGTGACGTTAGTCTGAATTTTCACAAAAATAGCACAGGAATTAACAATTTTTTACAGTTTGCTGAATATTTTTAGAATGTTTCAAGCGACGACAGTGAAAATTCAAATCACGAATACGTGTTTTTTTGTTTTTTTAGTATGTCTGCGTGTGTGTGCGCGCGCGCGTGAAAATAAATGTATGCAAATATATGCAAACCAAATTTGTCCTTCGGGAAGAGTAACAAACAGAAAAGAAAACAGACACAAAACCCAATGTGTTAATAAATTGAATGAGTTTAAAGTATCATAGTCGCAGCATTAACGGCAGTGACAGAATCACAAAAAAAACTGTATTGTTTGCGAGATCCAGATAGCAAAATAGACAAAAATCATGCCACTGAGAATATTGATAAATTGATCGTGTCAGCATGTGCCATACGCGATGTGATCTATACTCCAATTTTAATCATTTTAAAATAACAACTCGTAAAGTATACACTGCAAAACAGATGTTGTGATATTTTTGCTGGCCAGGATGTTGTATTTCTAAAGAGTTGACAGACCTGTGCGAAATATAATTCATGCATAAGGGTTTAAAGATGACTCAGGTCATAGGTCAGGGTCAAAGGCCGATCATGCCGGTATGCTTCTTCGGTTGATATGTCCATAATTGGTATCATAGAGATTGCAGATATAATTGTATTTCATTTTATAATTTTACTTTTTTCTATTACTTTTGAAGCAATTAGAATTGTGATTCGGAATATTCAACATTCCATCATATCATGTGTCGTTATTCCTCACAAGTACATTCTAGTCAGGTCCTGCTTTATACGTCAACCAAATTCGTGCATCAACGTATAAACTTCGTATATAGGTAGGCAGGTAGGTAGGTAGGTAGGTAGGTAGGTAGGTAGGTAGGTAGGTAGGTAGGTAGGTAGGTAGGTAGGTGGGTGGGTGGGTAGGTAGGTAGGTAGGTAGGTAGGTAGGTAGGTAGGTAGGTGGATGATTAGGCAGGCAGGTAAGTAGGTAGGTAGGTAGGTAGGTAGGTAGGTAGGTAGGTAGGTAGGTAGGTAGGTAGGTAGGTAGGTAGGTAGGTAGGTAGGTAGGTAGGTAGGTAGTAGGTAGGTAGGTAGTAGGTAGTGGGTGGGTGGGTGGGTAGGTAGGTAGGTAGGTAGGTAGGTAGGTGGGTGGGTGGGTGGGTAGGTAGGTAGGTAGGTAGGTAGGTAGGTTGTTGTTGTTGTTGTGTTGTTCCTTTATTCCTCCTCAAACATGAGAAGAGTTACATCAACACATTAAATTACAGAGGTATTAAGGGAAAAAGTTACTCAAGAAAAAAAAAAACCCACTAAATTATACAAGTAAGCTTCTGACAGAAAGCAATACACGGTAATGAGTTCAGTTCTCAAGGCACATTTGCACAAAGTCCAGCACAATTTCTTGAAGAGTTGCTTGTTCACCAGACTGCTGGTAGTTAATCATGTAAATACAATCTCCTAAAATATTACTAATGAAGTCAAGGTCATTTAAGTTATAAAGTGTTGCAGAAACAGTAATGCTCATTTTGTCGAAAAGACAGTTCCAAAAAGAGTCTCTTGCTATTGTTGTATGACAACAGGAAGTTAACAAATGAGTCAAAACATCATCAACTGTATTTTGACACTTAAAACAGACTTCATTTCTAGGAAAAGTGAGAAGTTTCATAATACTGTAAACAGTTTCACGGCGCTCAGGAAAATTTCGTAAATATGTGTACAAGTGAAATGGAGCTAACTTAGTGTGCAATCGAGAGTAAACCAGCATATCATCTCTACTTTCCAATCTTTGTCTCCAGCAATTATTTTCATTCTCATGGATGGCATCATTCACAATTGTTTTCCAAATAGGTTTTGGCGGGAAATAGCCAGTGGAGCAAAATTCATCAAAAAGCATGTCAGATCGTATTTTGAAATGATCTTAACAATATCAGCAATAAATCCTAAAGATTTCTCTGTAGAAGACAGTTTGAATTCAAAAAGACGATGTAAAAAAATACATTTTCTTGTTGAAAGAATATTACAGTTGCAAAGATTTCCAAAAATAACAGTTTACATTTGTCAATGTAGGCTTCAATTGAAATTAGACCTAAAGCACTTAAAGCGAGGTCGGTGGCAGTTCTGATGGGGAAACCCTGTATTAGGCAGGCAGGTAAGTAGGTAGGTAGGTAGGTAGGTAGGTAGGTAGGTAGGTAGGTAGGTAGGTAGGTAGGTAGGTAGGTAGGTGGTAGGTAGGTAGGTAGGTAGGTGGGTGGGTGGGGTGGGTAGGTAGGTAGGTAGGTAGTAGGTGGGTGGGTGGGTGGGTGGGTGGTAGGTAGGTAGGTTAGGTAGGTAGGTGTAGGTAGGTAGGTAGGTAGGTAGGTAGGTAGGTAGGTAGGTAGGTAGGTAGGTAGGTAGGTAGGTAGGTGGATGATTAGGTAGGCAGGTAAGTGGTAGGTAGGTAGGTAGGTAGGTAGCTAGGTAGGTAGGTAGGTAGGTAGGTGGTGGGTAGGTAGGTAGGTAGGTAGGTAGGTAGGTAGTAGGTAGGTAGGTAGGGTAGGTAGGTAGGTAGGTAGGTAGGTAGGTAGGTAGGTAGGTAGGTAGGTAGGTAGGTAGGTAGGTAGGTAGGTAGGTAGGTAGGTAGGTAGGTAGGTAGGTAGGTAGGTAGGTGGGTAGGTAGGTAGGTAGGTAGGTAGGTAGGGTAGGTAGGTAGGTAGGTAGGTAGGTAGGGTAGGTAGGTAGGTAGGTAGGTAGGTAGGTAGGTAGGTAGGTAGGTGGATGATTAGGTAGGCAGGTAGGTAGGTAGGTAGGTAGGTAGGTAGGTAGGTAGGTAGGTAGGTAGGTAGGAGTAGGTAGGTAGGTAGGTAGGTAGGTAGGTAGGTAGGTAGGTAGGTAGGTAGGTAGGTAGGTAGGTAGGTAGGCTAGTAGGTAGGTAGGTAGGTAGGTAGGTAGGTGGGTAGGTAGGTAGGTAGGTAGGTAGGTACGTACGTACGTAGGTATCTATCTGTCCATCTTTTTAATTATCCATCTATCTCTCTCTCTCTGGCTATCTGTCTGTCTATCTATCTATCTATCTATCTATCTATCTATCTATCTATCTATCTATCTATCTATCTATCTATCTATCTATCTATCTATCTATCTATTTATCTATCTATCTATCTATCGATGTGCAAATAAATACGTTGAGTCAGCTGTAAGAATATCATATTTCTATATATGTAAACGGGGCAGGTAGCTTTCACGCTTCTTTTGAGCATCAATCCGACAGGATGTGGCACATCAAAGAACTTCAACTCATCATCGATAATTTACGTTCAATTTCATCGTTGCTTTACATATCATAAATACTGCATCCTCCAATAACACGCTGCCTAAGCAACGTGTTTCCAAGCGTAACAAATATGACAGCCATGTGTGTGTGTGCTAAGTGCAATATTCCGGATTTTCTGTGACGTCACTTTGTTAACACACTACGACGGAATTTGACGACATTCATTGTCCTCGTAATTTAACTTCTCACTGTCCTACTCATAATGATGTTGTCGACTTAAGTAGTTGGGTTGATTTTTCTGAAGAACAGTTGAGGTACAACTTCCGAAATATGTAGTCAATTGGACTTTTTCGGATAATATGCAATGAAGTATATTATCGATTGTTGGCTATATTATCTTTGCAGCAGATGGCATAACGGTGACGTCATTACTTATACTTTAATACCGAATGACAAACTTTGAAATAAGATACTACAGTTTACCAAGAATTGTAACACTTCAGGGGAGATACACGTATTTTCCTCTTTATACTTACATGATAATGTGACAATAAGCGCAATCAGTGTTTGTGGAAGGAAATGGGGGCATTTATTCGCATGAATGTTGTCTTAACGAGGAAGGCCGTTTGATTTACAGAAGCGAGTAGGGTGGCTTGAAGTTGACCAGATACTTTTATCTTGCATCCTAACCCATATCAGATGGCTCGCAAGGGCCGTACGTATTTTCTTATTTTTGTCTGAGGTCATTAAATGTAGGTCACTGTGTGAGTGAACTGAAGCCATTTTTGGATGCGAAGATGTGTTAGCTTCGATGTGTTGATGTGTTCGCTTCACGGACACAAGACTAGTCTCTATAGGTACCGCACAGTTCTCCTGGATCGCCCCATGCAAAGATATATATCTTTTTTTTGGGGGGGGTTATGAGAAACTGGGAATGTCTCCAAGCTAACTTAAAAACCTATAACTAATAAAAAAAGACCAGAGGTATTCGACATAAAAATGAACCCTGCCCATAAAGATTTATGAACTTTTCCATACAAAACTTAAACACTCATTTCCTTTCATCCCTCATTTGCTTAACTCATTACAATAGAAGAGTTCGGCCCCGTCGGCGGTGCAACAGATTCTTCAACTACGACGTAAAGCACGTCTTGTACTTTTTATTCCAACATTAATTCCCACCATTCCGAATGCCGTTCCTTTCCCAGTCCTTTGAGCTCAGCAACCAGCGAGAAAATCAGTCTACTGCCTGATATTACTGTCGTTTTTCCCCTATTTTAGTACCAGCTGTATTGACGTCATATTTACAATTCAAGTTTCAAGATGAAGGTTTATTTCTGTGCGTTTATTACAAACTTATGTTACAGGAAGTTGATATAACTTCATACATTAGGGTCTATTCCTGTAGGTAGTATTTCATCCTTTGTGCAATATTTTTATTTGTTCGGTATTTTTTCAATCTGAATCGCCAAAGCTTGTCTTGCTCACACATAACTGTGCATTTCTTAAACAACATCACTGGTGGCTTGTTCACAGAGACATTTTATTACAGTAACGAGACTCACTTCGGAAAACAAGGGCTTAGGTGCCAATAATACCGATTTATTGACCGATTCCGTGGAGTCAAATAAATAACGGGGCGAAAGCTGTAAGTTTAAGGGCCTAAATCAATTGCCATAGCTTTCTGAAAGTATAGCATGCAAACTTTGAGTCGCAGTCCTGCGATTGTTGTAAGTAACACAATAATTCCTGCGTTGACTTCGGGAGTGGCCGACCGCATTCAACATCCTGGGTGTCAAATCTGCAGTAGTTTACCCAAATAGTCAATGCGCTACTAATGCATGTATGATGTCCGCCCCTATACTCAATACCTTCAACTCAACATGTTACACAACAAGTTGAAACGAAGTTTTAAAGCTATCTTTTTACCTTAGAGGGCGAATGTGTTTTCAAGTATTAACTAGCAACTCTTTGAGATAAAATGCTATTCATTTGAGACCTCAGGGACAGATATTCGGACTCGCAAACTTTTACAATTCTTTTCTGATCTACCACTTGTGGGGGTTCATTTTAAAGCTATTGGTGAAAGAAAACTATTTACCGGCTTAGATTTTCGAAATTCGAAAATTTTATTTTTCTCCATAGAGTTAACACAGGAAAGATGGCCATTTTGAATTTCAAATATCGGTAAATCTTGGGTTATTTGTTTCTCTAGTACCAAAATTTGCTTGGTGACCCCCCGATTTTTTATTCTTGATTTTGAAAGAGAATGGTTGAAAGATTCCTCGAGGAAAGTTTGAGCAAAGGTTTGAGTCTTTCACTTTAGAGGCGCAGACTGCCTTAATCTAACAAAGCTAATTCCTCAAAGCGTCGCGGAAAGAATACCAAATCTCTTCGTTGTCGAGAATTTAAATGGCTAGTAGGATACTGTTGAAGATATTTTACAGGAATGAGTGTCGGGCTTCACGACATCACAGAATGGGTTTCTTATAACGGCGAATGCTACATGATGAATGCTTCAAATTTGTGGTCAATACACCCTGTTTTCAAGTTGCCTTCATCTTGGCATCGTGCTGCACAAGGCATTGTAACCATGGCTGCGGGTGTTGCTTTGATTAGGCAGCGCGGTTGAATGACGGTTATGGCTGCCAGCGGCAAATGACGAAACCCTAAGTTGCATAATGGTTTGTATCGAAGGAGACGATATGAGGGCCACAGGACATTTTAGGGTATTAACGACTAGCTATCTCTCATTTTATCCGAACTATTACTCAGCGTCCAGCGTCTTTTTTGTTGTGCACTGTGTATCTGTCCCCAGAAGGGTCCTCGCCTTATGCAAATGATGAGTGGGTTCAGGTGCTTGAAAACGAATTGGCGAATTTCACAGCTATGTATGACGATTGTTCTGTTGTAGTGTGCGGTGATTTCAATGCTCGCACTGGTGCTCTGAGTGATTGTATGGAAAGTAATGACAAATACTTACCCATTGATGACAGAGTTACCAACCCTGATATACCCCAACGAGAATCACGTGATATATTTGTGAATAGTTTTGGTAAACACTTACTTGATTTATGTAAAAGTACGGGGTTGAAAATTATTAATGGTAGATATTTTAAAGAAAAGGGGAGTGGTGACTATACATATGTCACAGAAAATGGTGGAAGTGTAATAGACTATGTGTTACTACCTTATACTGATTTGAATCTTGTAAAAGATATGTACATTGACACAAGAATGGAATCTGATCATCAACCAATCGTTTTTCAGTTGAAATTATTTACATGTAACAACCCTTCAATAAGTAATATACGTGAAAATAATAGTTGCATAAAAAATAACTTGTTTAAATGTGAATGGAATTACAACTTTATTGAAAATGTAAGAAATTTCTGGGTAAATGAATTTGAAAACTTCGATATGTGTGAACTGAATAGACAAATAAGTGATGGGCAAATAAATAATGCCATTGAATATTTGAATAATTTAATTTATGAATCACTTCAATGTATGGTGGAAAGAAAGGTCGACAAGAAATGTGTAAAGAAGAATGGTTGGTGGGATAAAGACTGTAGCAAATTAAAATCTGAAGTCAAAAGAGCTCTTAAATTACATAAACATACGCGTAGTGCAACTTCTTTCAGTGACTTTAGAGTCAGTCAACGTAATTATCGCAACACCTTAAGACAGAAAAAGAAAAACTACGACGATTTGAAACAGAGGGACTTTGTTGAAGCTGCCAAGGATGCCAACTCGAAGCGATTCTGGTCAATGTTGAGACCTTTCACCCCTGGTGCTCCGGATACTATTTCGCCAGAAGATTGGATCGATTATTTTGCGACATTGTTTAATATTCCAGGAAATTTTGACGATAGTTATTGTGACTTTTACCAAGAAGTGAACGAATTTGTAAACAATTCTTTTTCTTCAGAAGATTTTGTAAATAGTAACTCAATAGATGACATTACTGTAAATACTGACATTCTGGATGACGATATTACAATTGAAGAAGTTAACTCGTCTATTCAGAAACTAAAGCAAGGTAAAGCTGCGGGTTTTGATGGCATTCCTGTAGAATTTTTTAAGTTTAGCGGTAGTGCATTTAGAGAGATATTGTTGAAACTTTGTAATGCAATTCTTAATTCGGGTAATTTTCCAATAGAATGGGTAAAGGGTATGATCGTCCCTCTTTACAAAAAGGGTTCTCGTGAATCTGTGAACAACTATAGAGGGATCACATTACTTCCTGTTGTCAGTAAAGTTTTTTGTAATATTATGCATAGCCGGATATCTGAATTTGTTGAAATCAACTGCCCTATTTCACAATCACAGGCTGGTTTTCGAAAAAATCGTAGTACCATTGATAACATTTTCATTTTAGACACTGCAGTATGGAAGTATTTAGTTAAACACAAATCAAGGTTATACTGTGCATTTATCGATCTTGAAAAGCTTTCGATAGAATAGATCGTACCGCTATGTTTTACAAGCTTTTGAAATTAGGTATGAAAGGGAAAATGTTGAAAGTATTAAAATCCATGTATAGTAATGTAAAAGCATGTGTCAGGACTCCGCACGGAGTAACTGAGTTTTTCAACTGTACATTTGGGGTTCAACAAGGGTCTGTATTATCACCTCTTTTGTTTAATATTTTTATTGATGATATCGGTGAAACTTTACAAAGTGGATTGTATAGTGGTGTCTATGTGGGTATGTTAAAATTATTGTATTTATTATTTGCCGATGACTTAGTTATTGCTTCTAGTAATGTAATTGGGTTGCAAAGACAACTTGACAGGCTTTGTATGTATTGTAAGCAATGGAAGCTAAAAGTTAACTCATCTAAGAAAAAATTATGGTGTTTAGGAAGGGAGGAAGATTGAAAAATTATGAAAAATGGTATTTAGATGGAAAACATGTAGAAGTAGTTTCATATTTTAACTATCTTGGTTTACAATTTTCTTGCTCGGGCGTTTGGTCTAGCGCCCAAGAGAAATTGGCAAAACACGGTAAAAGTGTGTTGTATAGAATTAAAAAATACCTTAGTCTCTTTAAAAATTCAGATGTTAACATTGCACTTAGAATATTTGATTGTAAAATTTTACCGATTCTTATGTATGGTTGCGAAGTGTGGGGCTTCCACGAGGGTCCTGATGTGGAAAATGTACACAGCCTATTTTGTAAATTCATTTTAAAAGTTGGTACTAGAACATGTAATTATGCTGCTTTGGGAGAACTTGGTAGATTGCCTTTACGAGTCATGAGGCTTGGTCGTATTGTTAAATACTGGCTCAAATTAATTTGTAGTGATAATGCCACATATATTAAAATGTGTTACAATTACCAATTTGAAATGGCTGAGAAGGGATACAGTTGTTGGGCTTATAATGTTAAGCATTTGTTGTTAACTTATGGTTTTGGTATTGTATGGGATATGCAAGCCGTAGGTGACGCATCATCTTTCTTATCTGCATTTAAGCAAAGATCTTTTGATATTGGCTTCCAACAATGGAACACGAACCTTCACAATACTTCCAAGTTAGATTCATATCGCCTTTATAAAAACAACCTTGTGCTTGAGAAATATTTATGTGTTATTAACGTGGAGATATTTAGAAGAGCATTATGTAAATTTCGAGTGTCGAATCATAACTTGCGTATTGAGAGTGGTCGATTTGAAAATATTCCAAGGGAAGCCAGAGTTTGCCAGTTGTGTAATGACAATCAAATAGAAAGCGAGTTTCATTTTTGTTTAGCTTGTCCAGTGTATAGTGACATAAGAAAACGTTTTCTTCCGTCTTACTGTAATGACTTACCAACAGAAACAAAGTTTGTGAATCTTCTCAGTTCACAACATCCTAGTACTATTATCAATTTATCTAAGTTCATCTTTTATAGTTTCAGCCGAAGAGACAACTTATTATCCACGAGCAATAATGTATAACTGCCCCTAAGTTTGTCTGTATTATTTTACAAGAATTGTAAGAAAGGCCGGTGGCCTATGTTACTGAATAACATTATATTATTATATTATATTATACTCAGCGTCCTTAATTGTGGCTTTGTCAGGGTTCAACGTTGAGAGCAACCCAACAGTATTGCCGCGGGGGTTGTTCTGAAGAAGATCTGTAGTGGCTCCTTTCAAATGACTGTCTACACTACCGTCATCATTCCAATGAAATGATGAATTAAAACCGTTGCACACTGTCTATGCGATTTATCCAGACTCATGGACTCATGGCGCATGCGTTATCAGATATGCACCGATTTTTTTATCGCAAGGAAATTTTGTTCAGGAGAAGTGCCTCAATGGACACTTAGCCATCTTGCAACTGGTAGATGGGAAATCACATAGAAGAAAAAATTCCCAGAGGTAAACATCCTTATAAGGCAAATTTAGCGTTTATTTTATTTACCTCGGGATGTCCTCGCTTTTATGTCCTCTATGCAGTCTACCGATCGATTCCATCTCCTCCTTTCTATTAATCGACCCATTCCTCTACCCGTCAATCAAAACCACCCATCTAATCACCTTCCTCTCACCACTCCCATCCATCCATCCATCCATCCATCCATCCATCCATCCATACATCCATCCATCCTTCATTAAGCGCGTCAGCTGCAACCGATCAAATATTCAACCTTCTGAAGTGGTGATCAGCTGCAACACCATCCACTTCATCAGCGACAACCAGTGGCGTACGCGCGCAAAACGTTGCAAAATGAGATTCCATTGCTCATATGTCATTCGATCAGTCCCAGAAATTCGACCGACCCACTGATAGGATAAGGGAGCATTCTTTAGGGAGTTAAATTTTACAATCAATGATTTGTGGGGGTCAAATTTTAAGGTTTGTATGGCGTTATGGCCAAAAACCCAACAGAATTGACTAAGAGGTGTATTAAAACAGAATACGAACATGCCTTTATACTGTCTGAACAGGTGATAAAAGAAGAAAAGAGCACATTTTTCAGAAAAATAAAATTTTAAAGTTGACCAAGAGAAATGAGAGTCGTGCCATGTTCACGATATAACGTTTATGACACTTTGAATACTGGGGGAAATAGCTCCAATTTTCAAATTTATGGTGTTATGTTAAGTGTTTGTAAAGATTATTGGACTATATAATTACATACGTTTAAACAACCAAGATTATCAAATATAAATAAGAACACCACTGGAACAAGTGCCTTTTAATCAGTTATTCTGATGGGTTACTTTGACTGACTGCAAGTTCACAGAGGTAAACTGCATCTTTCGCACTATTCGGTTCTGATGAGTCACTTTGACTGAGGAAACTATGAACAATATTTCCCTATACAAACTAGCTAAATCAGTGTATTTATAGACACTTGATAATTGATATAAATGTACTGGATTAGACTAGAGTGGTTACAAGTCCATGTGTGTGCAAGAAATTTGCTTTGAGAATTTCATCGAAATGTTGATTCACTATACATTGTATTCTATTAGGAAACTATGAATAATTTTTCCAAATACAAAACTAGCTAAATCAGTGTATTTGTAGACGCTTGATTATTGATATTTATGTTCTTGGTTAGACTAGGGTGGCTGCAAGTGCATGTGTGTGCAATAAATTTGATTTTTGGAATTTCACCGAATTGTTGATGCACTATACATTGTATTCTATGAGAAAACTCTAAATAAGTTTTTCCATTAGGTAAATCTGTTCTTTTATTGACTATTGATATAAATATACGCGATGAGAAAATGGTGTTTGAAAGAGCAGATGTGAACAACAAATGTGATGTTGGACTTTCACCCAAGTGATTATTTTGGTTCAAAGGTCAAATGAGAAATTACATGTCAATTAAGATATTATTGGTATGGACTATGACACGCAGGGAAGGGTCACTGTTCTGTGCACGAAAATTTTGAAGGGATCACCTTTTCTTGCAAACACTTTTGAAGGGTCACTATTTTTCATCCCCAGGGCCTTAGGACGCAAAGGGTTAATCAATCAAATCATATGAAAATTTGGGCGTCACACTTTAAAACTGATGAATGGGGGGGGGGGTCAAATTTTCGAAATTTAATTTGGAGGGGGGTTGCTTTTAGCATTTCATTTTTAGCTTAAGTTTCCACCGATCCCCCTCCCCGTAAAAAACGAATGCCTTTAACCTATATAATGTCGCCAAATTACGGAAGCCGCCATAATACATGCCGAAAACACGCTCCCTTCATTGCACTGCCTTTCCAGGAGACGTCACATGGTAACCGAATTTGCGAATGAACGATTAAGATACGTTCAATTACATGTGTAATTTTAACATTTGTTTTCGATCGCACTCAAGAACCTCTCGTTTTGATTTAAAACTGGAAATGTTACTTTCGAATTGTCTCTACACTATCATTTTCTCATTCTCTTATGAAATTCGAGTGCGGCAACATTTGCGTAGGCTAACATGAACCTTAGGTTTCAACGGAAATTCAATCGAGGAATCGATTAATTGATCGAATGAGCGTCGATTAACTGGTGGACTGTCCTGGCCTATCTGGCAGACGATTTTTTATTTTTTCTCCATTGTGTTTGCTTCCATTAATAGGTGAACAGCAAGTCGTGTTTTCTAATAAATTGAATAAACACCCTTAAAGTCAGTAATCCAAAAATGAATTACTCAGTATTAGCTGGTTTGATGAAACAAAATGAGTAAACTGGAATGAATGCGATCTTCGGGCACTGGAATCTTCAGGCAAAATCACTATCGATGACGGAAATGTGACGTCCTTATCAGCTTGTCTTTTCCGCTAATTCGATAAGGTAAAATGAAAGTGGGATTTCTGGATAGAATTTGGGGTTGTGACATTAATGCGACATCCCGTTTGAAATCAATATGGTAATTAATTAGTACAAGAGCTGAAATGAATTAGATTAAGCAAACACCATCCTTAATAAAGGAAATCTATTTAAACAATTTCAATCTGAAATATGCGAAAATAAGAGAATACGTCTGTGATAAATTGAATACTTTCATTTGAAGTCCACTTAATTCAAATCAAATAATTATTTGGATAATCAATATTTATTGCTTAGCAGCTTATACTTTCGAATGCGTGTTACCATGTCTTTTAATTTAAGCTGGATTATAATAACACACAATGGAGTATAATCACATTTTAACCAGATCTAACATCAGCATTTTAATTACATGTAAATGGAATTATTTGTTTTGTTCATTGTATTCCAGCACATTTAATCTGATGGGATGCATTAATTTGGCGTTCAGCTGACACAGAAAGTCGACGAAAAGTTTGTATACCGTATGCGCTCTTCAAACGTACGAAGTCATACAGTTGCAAGTGTTACTACTGAGATATTGCAATAAAAAAAACGTTGATAAGTCCACAAATCATGAGTGTAACAGTGCTTTATGCATTTTGACTTTCACTTACAATTGGTTGTAAAAACAACAGAGAGAAAGAGAGTCTAAATTGACATTTTTCGCCACGCTTTATCGTAAGAATCCATCAGACCTTGAGAAAAAAACCCGATTGTTTCGGTGTTTTTGTCGTGACTTCTTTCCAAAAATGGGGCAACGACGCGCACTTTTTAATTTTTTAGTGCTAGTCAGGCGGTATGCTTTCCGATATCACGTTGACAGTTAATTTTGATGTCTTGTATTGAATTCTAGTGATTTGACATTAGAAATAAATGGATTTCTATTGCGCCAAACTCCAAAAAGCAGTAGGGTTCAATGGCGCTCGTATGCTCTACTAAACAGAAAAGTTTTGATGCTTTTCTTAAAAGTATCGAGAGTGGTTAACTGTCGTACTTGTACTGGGAAACTGTTCCAGGTTAAGAGTAGCGCGTGATAATTATGATTGATCAGTTCTTAGCTGTCTTAAAATGTATGTGCGATTTCTTTTCAGTGATTGCACACTGCAGTAGGCAGTGGCTACACATACTAATGTTGTAAACTTGGTCACTCGAAAGCCTAGGATTTTATCGAACCACGCAGTCGATAATAACGACGACGACGACGACAACAACAACAACAACAACAACAACAACAACAATAATAATAATAACATCAGTCACCGTCATCATTATCGTCAACAACAACAACAACAACAACAACAACATCATCAATATCATCGCTATCATCATCGTAATCATAACAACAACAACATCAACATCACCACTATCATCATCATCATCATTAACAACTGAAATAAAAGTAACTTTGCAAAAGTGATGATATATTTCTCTGCTGGTGCATAGCGGAAAATCATCAGTTTTCGAGTTATAAAAGAGTAATTAACTTGTATCCTCGAGAATTATCCACAGCTTGAAAGAATCGTCGAACAAATCAATCAATCAATCAATTGCTTAATTGTTTTGCCAAGTGTAATTAAATCATTAACCCATATCTTGTTTTATCTTGATCTTTACTAATTGCCAATTACTTCTCACTTCTCGTTGCGAATACTTAATCAACTAGTTATCTTATCACGTTGTCCGGTTGTCACACTCCACCGCACGTCTTCATGTCGGAAAATTTTATCCGCGTATATCTTCGAGAGCAATGCGTATTGGCTACGGTTTACGAATGTTGACGTCATGGCAAAAGTGAAAAGTTGCGAAACGTACGCTTTACATATATTTTATAAGTTTTTTTGGTGTTGGTATCAATTGCGTCTTATAGTTTCCTTTAGAGGGTTTGCTTGAAGTAGCCCTACTTGTTATCCACTTTGCATCGCGACGGGCCTTGAATAACGCGCAGACGCAAGTCATCGTTTCCTTGGAAACAGGTGAGAGCTCCAGCATCAATACCTCGGAACGTTTACATTCTCTAAACGGATTGCAAAGATACCATCGTCCCGGGAACATTGAGGTCAAACACCTTCCTATTGAATTAACGAGATGATCCATCACAGCTCAGAACACTAGAAGAGGGAGATACATTGTTCTTATCAAAACCATGAAAATAGTTTTTTATCGCGTGCAAGATGTGATAGTGAGCTTTTAGAAACTCGGAAAATTCCTTGTATTGAAGCGGATATATTTTGTTTGCGTTGGGTTTTCTAAAACATTAACAGCATTAAAGTCAAAACTATGTGATTTCTTACAGATGTTAAGTTTGAAACTGATCTACGATGTGATGCCTGTTGATTTTTGATCGATTTTAGTATGTAAGTATGCCCTACTGTAACTTCACCGCTGATAAAATTTTTAGACTTAAAGTTTATTCGATATAACGTATAGTCAATCACTGAATAAGTAAAATCCCAACTCTGACATGGTGCCCCTCACGTAAGTCTCTCTCTCTCTCTCTCTCTCTCTCTCTCTCTCTCTCTCTCTCTCTCTCTCTCTCTCTCTCTCTCTCTCTCTCTCTCTCTCTCTCTCTCCCCCCCTCTCTCTCTCTCTCTCTCTCTCTCTCCCCCTCTCTCTCTCTCTCTCTCTCTCTCTCTCTCTCTCTCTCTCTCTCTCTCTCTCTCTCTCTCTCTCTCTCTCTCTCTCTCTCATCACACACATAAATAAATAAACACGAACATGTGCATACATACATACATACATACATACATACATACATACATACATACATACATACATACATACATACATACATACATACATACATACATACATACATACATACATACATACATACATACATACATACATACATACATACATACATACATACATACATACATACATACATACATACATACATACATACATACATACATACATACATACATACATACATACGTACGTATTGTCATGTATACATCATTCTATCTGATGGATTTCTTTCTGCGTTATGCCAGAATTCTTTCCTTCAACCAGGTATATTTATATTATTTTGTACAGTCTATCGTGAATGTTTCACACACTGAGTTTCTGAGGTAGGCGCAGCTTGATTCTGGGTCGTGATGGCTTAGTCGATACCTTTATTCAACCTTCTGGTCGGCTCCCTTTGATATGTAATATTTTTTAACTATATCATTCAGTGTTTTAAAGTTGATTGATGTTGCACAAATACCCACATCTGTCTTGCAAAATGACAGCAATATTCTGACAACTTTCAGATTTGTATGAGGTCAATCTATCACCATAAACCGTGAGAACATCGTCATTTTACATTGTAAAGAGTAATTTCACTGCAGACGAGCCGAAAACATTTGATTTGTGCTGCAAATTGATCGGTATCAGTATTTTCCCTTAAGATTAACGGATTATAAAGCTGATATACAACGCCTGTAAGCACCATATGTCTGCATGTATGTCAACAAATAGGTTGTGTTGGAATCCTACACTCTTTTCTGAAAAGGTCTAATATGCCACTGCTTAGGGACTGTTCAGAATTTACTTCCAGGGGGCCGAGGATTTTCAGGGGGACCACCCATTTCCCTCAAGAAAAATTAGGGGAGGGGAGACAAAAATACCACCATCTTTTAGGTAGGACTTAGGAAAAGACCACATCAATTCAATATTTGCAAAGAAGTCCTGATCCTTAAGAAAAAGAGAACCATATTAGTGGGTAACAGATAAGCTCAACAAGTGTATTTAAATTCCTTTCGCTGCAAAATTTGGTAATATTCACAGTGGTATGTTTTATGTATCTACTGTAGTATCTTGTTCTCCTCCCTCAAGCGTCATAAAATATCCAGTATTTAGCATGTCATTTCAGACCATACAGTGAACAGTAAGCATTGAAGTCTCGATTCATTTGTCAAAAATAACAATGGTCATTTATGAATGTATGTACTAGTATGTTGTTGAATACAGCATCGGTTGAAATGCCAAAAGTTACAGCAGATGTCTCTGTGAGGTGGGTAACTACCCAATACCACGAATATAGTCATTGTTCTAGCGATCACATTTATTGTAGCTGGAAGGATGAGGATGAAAAAAAGAGAGAAAAGGGAAAATGTAGAGGATACTTAAGAATCAGGAGTGGCAATTGTTTTCTTTTAACAGGTCAAATTTGCAATAACGTCATGTATGGAGCTCAAAATTATGGGATGATGGACGACTGAATGTAAATTATCTCAAAAAGTAGGTTCGGAACTGCCACTATACAAGCTAAAATATGTGATTTCTAGAACATGACAATATTCTTGGTATTGGGTAGTTCCCCACCTTAACAGTCTGTACCTGCAACAGTCAAACATTTGCTAAGTTTTTCAATTCATTTCCACCTATGGGAGAGTACTGAAGAAAAAGTGAGGCAACTTGTCTAGTCAGTGAACACACTCGGCTTTGTATATTATTAGTATATTATTTCTTCCTCTGAGCAAATCACTGACCACTGATATAATAACATCTAGGACAAAGTAATCGTCAAAATAATCAAGAAAGGGGCTATGAAATGGATCATGTATAGCGGACATAAGAGGAAGTCTTCATGTTTTAATAATTAACTTTTCTTCAATGATTTGCTCTTTACTATAGTCTTCTCAAAGTGTGCCACTTGCAGTCCCTGCAAACATGCTTTTATGGCCACTTGATCGTAACCCTGACAGGTTTTGTTATATCATTCATTGAATGACCACTGTATTGTTCCTGCAAAGTGCGATAAACTTGTCAGACTGTGTATGTCTTAATGTGTAAGCATGTATGTATATATTTGAGGAGAACTATGGAAAAAAACAGGAAATAGGATGGGACCATAAATTTTCTTAATAATTTACTAGGGAGGACCATGGAAAAAATCACAAGGATAAAAGAAAATACCCTGACCCCAAAGTAAATTCTGAACAGTCCCTCACTGTCAGAAATTCTTCCTTTCCTTAGTCTTTGAACATAACCTTCGTATCCTTCGCATTTGTTATCGTCGTTTCATTTTACATCCAGTTTGCCATTCTTGAAAAGTATGATGGGTAGTTTGAAAAGAAAATAATACAAAATTGAATTTTTCTTTTACAAAATTACAAGAGTAAACTTACAATCTCTTCCTCCAATACCATCATAATGAGAAATTTTATATTAAGTATATGAGAGTTACCGAACTGTAGGATATGGTTACCCATGGCATTTCATGTAAAAAACACACCCCCGCAGCAGGGAATAGGCTAGCTCTGCGTGGCAGGGCTATGTGTTACCAGCGTTGCGGGAGGACGTGTAACGCCGGTAACACACAGCCCCGCCACGCAGAGCTAGGAATATTTTTTCAGCCCCTTCATGTTTCGCTACTGCAGATCATACATTTATGTGTGGCTATATGTACACATGGGCGTCACTTAATAAAAATAAGCGAATAATACTCTCACTGATCCTGCAAATGCGTGACTAAAAAAACACCCTTTCCGGAATACCATATGGCCTGTGTTCTGAGCAAATATGGCCGTACTCCATGGGCCACTTTATGAAGGGTATAATTAGATTTGCATAGGGTTGGTTTACCAGGGTGATATCGTGTTATTATCTCGTTGTGTAGAACCGTGTAACTTGCCTACCAAGTGTTTATAGTTCACTTCCAACGTGAAAGAGAGATTTGAACTGAATTAATCAATATAGTCGGAAATTATTGTGTTTTGTTCCCCACTGTGACTAATCTATTCCACATATCAAACTGTAGAGTGCAAATCAACAGTTATCAACTTGTGGTCTTGCCATCACTCTGTATTTAATTAAACGTGAATTCATCAGCGCAAATTACCTGTTCATGTTTCATCATTATAGCGTAAAATATATATGTCATTTGCCTTGCACGCGGCGTGTAACGGTTTCGATTGCCCCCCCCCCCCCCGCAAACAGGACAGAAATTAAAATGAGTTGCCGTCAATTAAATTAAACAGATTTAAGCACAAGACAGTTTCTTTTTCTCGTGACGTGATGGGTTGAGAAACGCTCAAATCATTCATCACCGGATTCTTGCTAGCTTTTACTAGCATTGCATTTGATGGTAGATAATATACATGTATTCGCATAACAGTAAAATGTGCCATGGGCAACACGTGTCGATTACTTTTATCGGCCATCTCGATTTTCCCCGTGTATTTGTTTATTGATAAGCACAAAAGGAATATTTATGTGTGAGTCTCTGAAATATGGCCTCTTGTTTGTGTGAGTTGGTGAAATATGACCCTTGATTGGGTAAAGTTAAATATTTCCATCAATTAATGCCTGGTGGGATTTTGGTGTTTTAAATGACGATAGATACCAGCTACTGATAATATATTCGCTCTATGTTGCAGACAGCAAGGCTTGGTGCATGCTAAGTTAACGATATTGAAATGCAAAGTTTTAGCCTTCCAAGCATATTGCCACGTCTCCCAAGAGATGTGACCGACTGTCCTACTTCAATCATAAATGTCGGTCAGTAATTATAGCGCACATAGGTAGATACTTCCAATAAATGAGTAACAAATAAATAAATAAATAAATAAATAAATAAATAAATAAATAAATAAATTATACAGTCGAAGCGTCAATGAGAAAGCAACGATCACACCAAGTAAAGTTCACAACAAAGTTCCCAGCAGATGGAGCGTGCAGATAAACGACACCAGTCACACCTTTCTACAGATTGTTGTTTTTATACATCTGTTTCCACGGTTCTTTTGGGCGTGTAATATGGCGGTGACATGCCGAATTACAGAGGAGCATACCAATTAAGTTTGTAGCAGTATGCATGCCAAGGAAACATCTGTCTTACGCCAAATTGTTTACGGCTCATTAAAATAGCAAGGCAGCGTTCATATGTATATTAATATGGACTACCTGCCTAGTCTTTGAAGTATCGGTATTGGCAAGAATGCGGAATATTTTGATCACGCTGAGCGGCTTTGCCATTCAACTGAATATTATCTGAAAGAAAATGTGTCACTTTGATAATTATGAAAAACACCTCGAGGTAATACGTGCTCAGAGACTTAAAGTTCTGGTTTTTTTCTTAGACTTTGCTGGAAGACACTTTACTCTTTTTATCTCTGTTTCATCGTCAAACCGAACGACTTCAGGGATCATAGTGCAAAGCGTTTGATTAGAGATACAAATAATTTAATTATAGCGATACCGGAAAACCAAAATGGCCGCCATACACCTTGTGAAGTCTGGGGAGAAAATTATATGTTCAATTTTCAGGTAAACAACACGATGACAACTTAATTTACTCCACAAGCTGAAAAAATACCAGCGTATTTGTCCCCAAGGCACATTCTAACGTCAGCCAGTATCACACTGGAGTTAAATGCGTCTACAGAGAGATAACCATCACAGGGAAGATTGGATGCGATGTTCCGGAGGACCATTGTATCAAAATATTTTCATCGCCGGCATGGTGACAATTTCATACTGATGCTCTCCCTGTCTGCGCAATAGGACTGTGGCTAATTTTAACATCTTTGGAGGACGTACAGTGTCATTACGCAAACAACACATGTTTCATGGTATCGTGAATACAATCTGGCAGGTCCTGACTTATTATTGAAAATACAGTTATACGCAGTTCAAAACAAACGATGTGAAAATATATGATTACTGAATTGGAGAGCAGAGTGGAAAACCCGTATATCCATGCTTGAACTTATTACAGACAATATAACTTTAAGCTCGATGCTACAATAACGACTTGTACTGTAGTTATGGACACTTTTACTTACATGTGATTCGTCTAGCATAACACTATTAACGATCATACTTGTAAAAATTACCGCATATTTGAACAGCAAATACTACGCTGGCGATTAATCGTTTGATCGTGTTACCAACTAATGCAGATATTTTTAGAGAGGTGCCCTTTCAAACAAATGGTTAGTTATTTGCGAATTAGGTCTCCGCGGCTCTGACAAATTGGCGGATATTGTAAAATTCAAGTGGGGACACATCTCAAATCTGTATGCAAGCCCGGACATGTGAAATGCCAATTGACTGTAGATACTGTATTCTATCATCGTATCAATCAAAAGTCTGTCTGAAATTTCTTCAAACATTTTTTTTCATTTACTCCATTTAGTTGATCTGTTTGGCGGTTTATTTTTCTGTCTTGGGAAAGAATGGCAACTTTAATCCACAGCACTGCCTACCAATGACAACAAATCGCTGGATATGCCAGGTTTGAAGCGATAGTGAGTTTTAACTACGAGAGATATTACCTAAACAATTATGTTCAGTTAACCTCTAGCTTCACAAAGGAAAGGTGGGTTTGTCAGCGTGAATTAATTCATGAGTTCTGATACAAGCGTGCAAGCATACTGAGCAATACCGTCGATTTTGCCGCATTGTCGTTCGGAACGGAAATTAAAACCGTAGAACTTGTCATGGGAACGCTTCAGCCTAGATATGGTTTGATATCGACTGGGCTGTCTCTTCGTGAGCTGTTTCCATATTTTGATGATTTTTTTTCTCGTGACCCAAATTTCTTAAAAATATCTAGACTGATTCGTCCACCGTATACTCCCATAATATAACATCTGGAACGCTGGCTTCAACAAATGATAACACAAGGTGTAAATGAAACGAGCTTGAACAAAAATAGAATTTACTCTAACAGACAAATTTCCGAGAATTCGCTATGTCACAATTACCTATCTCTTATCCTTATGTTCTAAAATTCATTCCTTCTCCCCAATATCTTTAACCCTTTGAGTGCTGTAATTTTTCCCACCAAATTTTAGTGCAACATTTTAACAATTTTTTTGAATTTTTCTGTATTTTTTTGTATTATTTTGGATCAAACGGACATCACATTTCATTGGCTACAGGTTTTCATTAAAATTTTGGCAAAAATCTGAAAAAAAATTTGACTGTGGTACATTTTATAAAGGTGACAAAAGTGCGCTCAAAGGGTTAACCAGATTTTGTACGTTGCTATTGTTTCCAATAGCATGGTCGGACAGATAAATGAAGTGGACTCCCTTGTCCCTAGTTTTTGTTTGTTTTGGGGTTGATGTTGTTGTTTTATTATGCTTTTAAGTCAAACCGTTTTCCCCTTTTTCTTTCATTGTGAACAATGTGTGATGTTATTTATCTTTGGCGATATTCACAATGAAACGACATTTACTTAAATTTATTGCTTCCATGTTTTTCGAGTGTGTTTGATGGCTCTCTACTGTTAATTGAAATTTAATGTCCTTGAAACACGGGTCGCCTGGTTTTGGAGTCTAAACATAACAAGAGTCCACACGTCAACTTGTTATTTCAACAGTAGCATATGTTGAAATGCTTCTTTTCTTCTCTGCGTGCGAAACAGTTAATCATTTACCATTGTAGCAAACTTCCGTTCTATTCCACCGCAAACACACAGAGATTTACTTGTCAAAAAGTCTCAGATGGTTTCGGCTAATAAATGTCACGCGAAAATAGCTTTTCACTGAGAGAAATAAAATGTCCCCGGCTAATTGAAGTGAAAGGCGTGCATATATTTAGCAGGGGTGACTGTCAACTGTTATTAAAACCACAGGGTGTCCGTTTGATTGAGCGAGTCGCTATTCGCAGCTCGATTGATATCGAAGGTTTTGTGATTTCTATGGATTTCGGGGTTGAATAAGATTACTGGTAGGGGTCAGTTTAATGGAGCAAACGGCCATTCGTAGTTCAGTGCTGATCAAAGCCTTCTTTGTGATTTGGAAGTTTTATGTGATATTAAAACTACTGACAGCTGACGTGTCGAAAGGAGACCACAAATGGCGAAATCGTCTTTACTGTCACTTTCAATATTCTAATTAATTAACCCTTTGAGCGCCAAAGTCTATATTTTCACCTTTATAAAATATAGCACAGTCAATTTTTATCTGATTTTTGCCAAAATTTTGATAAAAAACTATAGTCGATGAAATGTGATATCCATTTGGTCCAAAATTATGAAAAAAAAACTTACAGAAAAGTTAACAAAAATTGGTAAAAGATTGCATTAAAATTTTGGTGGGAAAAATTACAGCAGTCAAGGGATTACTAGTCTTATCAATGACATATCTTATCAATGGAGATTTTTCACGCATTTTCCTGGATTGGGAGCTCCATCACTGTGGTGAGAGATTCCAGTGGAAGGACTCTGTCCTATGAAACGACGAGCTTCATCTATAGAAAAATGTTGTGTGATGTCGATCACATGGCGATCTGACAGACTCGATAACATGCAGCTGCCTTCTCAAGTGAAGACAGGAACTCAAGCTACGTAACATTATCCAGGGTAACAAAGCTTTAGTCTTTCACCATACCGAAATGCAGAAGTTTAATAGTCGAGTGAGCGTGCCTCCTGTCAGCATCTTAATTATTAACGCATTCCATGCACATTCCAAAATCAATGTAAATTTACTTCCTACAACCAGTATGATGCTATAATTGAAATAATAATGATTGATCGTTCGGCTTTGTTTTTCTGAACAAGCCAAACTGTCGATTCGGTTTTGGATATTAAAGTATATCAATATTGATTGAATCCATCATTATTTACGAACAGAATTCTGGTAAATGAGGGAGGTTCGAAGTCAGTACATGTTCCGTACAGTATGCACGGCGCGTTACCATGGCAGCAGTGTTTGAAAAGTTCGAAATATTAGTTAGATATCACAGAGGGCGACTCTTCCGGATGATTCCAGGCGGGACACCGGATGAATTACTTTCGGTCCGGTGAATCTGAAAGAAACGATATCGCCATCGCTGAAAGCAGTCTTATATTCCTGCAAAAACTTTGACGCCACTGACTCGCCCCTTTCCCTCCATTGTTTGAGGAAGGGCACTTCTAACACTTCCAAATACGCCGCTATTTCAAAAAGAGGGTGAAATGAGTACTTTGTCATCACATTTTTAAACATTTAAGGTAGAACGCGCCTCGGGGACAGATATTCGGACTCGCTAACTTTTACAATTCTCTTTGATCTACCACTTGTGGGGGTTCATTTTAAAGCTCTTGGTGTAAGAAAACTTTTCACAGGCTTAGTTTTTCGAAATTCGAACATTTTATTTCTGTCTGTAGGCCTAGAGTTAATACAGGGATGGAGGCCATTTTAAAAATCGGTAAATCTTGAGGGAAACAAAGTTATTTGTTCCCTAGTACCAAAATTTGCACGGTGACACCCCCCCTCCTAATCTTTATTCTTGATTTTGAAAGTGAATGGTTGAAAGATTCCTCAAGGAAAGTTTGAACAAAAGTTTAAGTCTTTCACTTTCGAGGCGCAAACTACTTTAAAATAGTTTAATAGACGTCAATTTTCTATTAAAGTGTTCACACAGACAAGAGCAAAGTACGCAGGATTCACACGCAAATATTTTCATATTTCAAGTAACAGATACATTTATATTATGATTTAGACTGACACTGCCAGCTTCTTTAATATTCATAAAATCATTCGCATGCGTTCTTTATTATGAATCCTAACGTCGTCCATCCTAGTTTTATTTTGCAGTATTATCAGAAATTAACGACTTTACCGATGAATGCGGACGACCTGAATGGCAAATGGAATGTCTTCATAGCGTGTTGTAAATATTGGCGTCATTACGAACATAATTTTCATCGTGGCATGTTTATTGGACAATAAACCCCTCAAGCGAGGATCATACAAAGTTTTGTGGCGCGTGAAAAGTATTAACTCGCCTTTAAAACCGTACTTTTGAGCTATATCCGGTCACAGATGCATGACCCAGGGAAGCACAAGATAATGCAACACCATGTTCTCTTCTTTCGTGAGCAATAAACAGGTGTGTAATGAATTCGATTTTAAAACATCCAAAATTTATCTCGACCTCGACTATTCCGAACCTTGTTTCCTATTTCACTGCCTGTCAGTCTTTTAATATTTGTGTCAACATTTGTATTGCTTAGAATGGTCAAGAAATTCTCTCACAGCGTGGATTAGTCGACCCGTGTTCTATCACATCCTTAATTCTTTGTTCCCTTGTTGCCAAATCTACGCGTCCTATTTCTCTCAGGCTCGAATACATCACACTTGTACTCGCGTTGTGTTGCTCGTGGCATGACTTTCAGTTCTTTCGGGACAGTGCCTAAAGAAATCACAATTGTTAAACAACTCAGTCTTGGTGTTGTAACAAAAAAACATGTTCAAGTGGCTGGATACTCACAAGGCGTTGAATTCGAGGGGAGGGTGTATGCATGCTAAATCAACTCCCAAACAGAAAGTAGGGTGTACATCCCTCGTTGTGATCACCGCCCCCTCTGATCTAATGGTCCACCCCATAACGCTTTGCACTCCGTGGACAGGGTTTCACACGTAAACCGTCACTGACGTTACCAAGACAACTGATCATATTTCCCTCTGACTGTATTTTTACCTCATCATTAATTAAAGTCTCGTTACGTGAGCGAATTTCAGAGTTCCGCAAGGCGGTTTTTATTACACCGGCTTCCGTTCAATTATAATTTGCCCGCGATGCATGTCGATGGTGCATGCCCAGGTAAAATCAAGAAAGGTGATAGAGTTCGGCTTTCATGCTTTGCGCGGCCGCGGTTACCGCAAACAGTATCTCAAATTCTACCCCTTCGTTGTATGAATTTGAGTACGCGAACAGTAGCATGTCAGTTGTGAAAATAGACTTCCATGATGGGAGCTGAAAGCGAAACCAGCCTGAGCATTTATACAGCAGTTAATGATACTTGCCTACGTGATAAGTAAACGAAGTCGATTAGCTTTTACTAGCCTTAAAACTAACTCCCAAGGATCTCACGCCAGAGGGCGCCAATTAAACGTTCAACTTAAGCAAACATAACAATAAGTTCGATTTCATTCGCGTGTCCCTTAAGGCAGTATGTGTCTCGAAAGCGAAAGAATTAAAATTTTGCTCAAACTTTCCTCGATGAAACAATCGACCAGTTTCTTACCAAATCATAAATATTAATCAGGGGGGGGGGGGAGAGGCACTGTGCAAAATTTGGTACCAGGGAAACAAATTACCGAATATTTACAGATACATGTATTTGAAATTAAAAATGGCCGGCATCCCTGTGCATGTGTTAAGTCAATGGGGAAAATAAAATTTTCAATTTTTGAAAAACTAAGACGGTGAAAAGTCTTCTCAAACCGAGAGCTTTAAAATGAGCCCCCACAAGTGGTCGGTCAGAAAAGAAGTTGTGATTTGAAAGCGCGAAAATCTGTCCCCGAAGCGCATTCTACCTTAAATGACAAGGTACGAAAACGCCGATCCCTTTACGGATTTGCTGGACAACGTGTGATTCGATGTTTAAGTAATAGCATTCTTGTTTTATCGCATCGTTCTCTGTTTCCGTGTCGATAGATCTACATCATTGTCGTATTGCTCTTCACAAGCTCGAACACTGCACACTTGCATTTATGTTCTTCAATAGAATTAGTAGATTTAAGATATGAAAGTGCGATTAGTTGTAACTTTACATGCATTTATCATTACCTTTATCCATGAAAATGTTCTCGTCAATATCATGTTGAAATACTTGTACCTACAGTTCAGCTTATCGGGCGGATGCGTGGAAGTCTGGGATTACTGTCGACATCTGAACTTTAGTCAGACGCAGAAATAATTTTGTAAGCAATGACATTAGATTGTGCGCACTGCATTGTGCGGCAGGGTCAATGCATTGAATATCGGCATTCTTTATGTGACAAGAACAAGATCATGTTTTGGAGGAAATAAAACGATGGAAATATTATCAAAAGTTACAGAGTATTGTTCTTTGTATTACACTTTTTGGAATGGAAGTGGCGACATAAGTTGCAGACGTTTCTGTGCGTGGCTGAGTGTTTCTGAAATACATATAGATGAGATGGATCCTACAATAGTATTCTTCGTTGAATATAAATTAGCTCCGAATGAGAAAAATTTCCCGTCGTCCTCGTTGACCTCAAAGGGGCGAAGAGGACTGTAAGGTCACTTTTGATTGGGTCTTGTTGATTTGGAAACGCCACAGGCCGTGTGCTGATTCAATTAAAAACGCCTTTACAATTACATTCGGCTAGACCGTAGATATCTTCCTATTGCAAATGCAGAACGTCGGATTTGATTCATTTTTCACGCATTTAACAACATCTTTGAAAATACAGGCAAATTTGATTGCGGATCCTGTGATGATATAATGATTGTCGCGGTCGATATTCCCCGAACTAGCCATTGATACTTCAAGTAATTCGTACTGGGGGATCCATTGCAGATGATAGTGACAATGAAACAGGAGCCTTCAGATGGGTTTGTTTAATTGGGCCTTACACCGGTGATTACACTTGAATCATGGGGAGATATCGCGCTAATTGATTTCATTGATTGGAATTCATTGAAAAGAACTGCGTTACTGATTCTCAGCACTATCGCTTAGCTTATATCCATTTATCATATCTGCAGCGCGGACAGACTGCTTTTGACATGGGATCTCTCAACAGAAATCACGATTGATGTTCTTTCGTTGCGCCAACCAGAATTCACACCAATCCTGTAAATGTGCTGTGACTAATGGTAAGGCTTACACCGACCACTGAGTTTGTTCATAAATTACATCATGCTATGAATTGCATACATCCATCGCGATTACGATATTGACATGAAAAACATATGGGACATAATTTGTCGTAAACAGTTGATACCATGCCACCCCTGTCCAAATTTATTGTCTGTTTTCACATTATTTTGATTCACCTCTTTCATAACCACGAAGGAAAAAACACACTTCAAAATGTATTACCATATTGGATTTTTAAAACCTTTGATGTTATGCTGTGAAAGATTATCACACAATACCGCGAAACCATGGCATTATTGATACCTTTTCCAAAAAATTGCAATCCGTTATAGCTTTCTCTGAGGTAAGAGCTTAAGTGTTATCATAAAAACTGACGAGTGTCCTGGTCAAATTTGATAAAACTTCATCATCTCATGAAGCACTTTGTCTCAAGTTTTAAGAGGTTGATATCAAAGAAAATTAACATAGATGAGAAGTTTTGTGAAATTGCAAACCGACTCTGAGTTATGGCAATCTTGATCACGTTCAAAAGAAAAGTTGGCAACGATGACCTTCGGTAATTCGCTAAACCAACGACTGAAATGATTAATATTATGATAGTTTTGATCAGTTTATCATCTACAAAACCTAAAAACTGAAATCTGAGTAATTATGTGTCACATCTTCGCTGACGTTCTGTGCAACAGTTTTCAATCTCACCACTCGAAATACTAGAATTTTAAATCCCTCTGAATTCTATCTTTCCATTTTACCTGTCAGGCAAAATCGCCAGTAGGCCTAATACCTCAACAACGCGGGATGATTGCAAAGACCGGTAATTATGTTTTCAAACATATATTTTTATCTAACTCGCTACTCTAACGTCGGACCCTTCGTCATATTGACTAGAAACAAGATTTACATATGTTGCAGCTGCTATATGGGGTACCGGCCAGACTATAGGTGAGCTCGAGACTCGAGTATGGCAAGTCTGGAATAGTGGACTTGTCATGGGAGGATAGTTAGTTCGGGACTCGAGCATGGTGTTATTGTAAAACTCGCGGGACAGATATTCGAACTATCAAATTTTTACAATTCTTTTCTGATATACTACTTGTGAGGGTTCATTTTAAAGCTCTTGGTGTAAGAAAATTTTTCACCGGTTTAGTTTTTCGAAATTCGCAAATTTTATTTTTCTCCGTAGAATTAACACAGGGATAGCGGTCATTTTGAATTTTAAATATCCGGTAAATCATGGGTTATTTGTTTCTCCAGTATCAAAATTTCCACGATGACCCCGACTTTTATTCTTGATTTTGAAATGTAATTGTTAAAGATTCCTTGAGGAAAGTTTGAGCAAAAGTTTAAGTCTTTCACTTTCGAGGTGCATACTACCTTATGCCGGTAAGCAAGGCACTTTACTCCTCGTTGCTCCATTAGTAATGAGCCGTTGTTACTTCACTTGTAATGGCGCTTTCGCCTGTTCGATGATGGATTCAAAGGGAAAAAAAGGGCACGTAACCAAACGAAATTATATTTGCAATCTCAGTGTTGAGATTGTTGAGTGTTGAGTTGAGAGGCCGCAAGGACGACTGAAAAAGTGTGAAATTTGTCATTCACAAAGTGTTGCATGCGCTACACCGCCGGCGATGTCTCTCAGGAGCGATCCTTATACAACGCGCCACACTGGCCATGAAAATTGTTGTAAACAAGTGCCACTTAGAATGCATTACCATTAATACCAAACACCATTAGATTATAGCAATCACTTTGATAGAACTCCGAAGGCAGACAAAATAGAGCTGTTTGCCCATAATCACAAGAAATTCCAATAGAACGACTCGGAGTCAGTTATGTTCCCTAATAACGAATGGTTTATAGCATAGTATGTCGTAGTGACTGCAACTTTACAACCGTGCATTGTGTGAAAAAAAAACAAAATTACTGTATCGTCCTAAATACTTGTGATTATAAATGTCATATACACTGGTGGGGCAAAGTTTGATAATAAAGTTTACCATATGACGCATATGGTTACCCTTTGGCTATAGGGCATAAAACTCACATATATGGCCAATAATTTTCGCATTTAGCGCCTATACCTTGGCATATAGCGCCTATAGTTTGACAAATAGCGCCTATGGCTTAGCGTAGACGGCCTATAGTTTGGCATATAGCACCTATGGCTTAGCATATGGCGCCTATAGTTTGGAATATAGAGTATAGCTTAGCATATAGTGCCAATACCTTGATGTAAAGCGTCTATAACGCGCCTACCATATAGTGCCTGTGCCGATGGCATCGACGAAAGCGAAAATACGCCCTGGCTTAATTGGCCCGAACGGCATGTTAACGATGCATGCTCACAAAGAGTATACAATATGCAATAAAACACAGAGCATTTTTCCATGTGGAATTCACTTGGATTACAAAGTGTATAGGAAAACTAGTGAATATATCACATATCTATGAGCGAATGACAGAAACAAACAAAATAGAGAGAAAGACAGTGACACGACAGTTGTCGAATCGTGAAAAGAAGATTTACTTCAGTATACGTTCGTTATCCCAACTATACGGAGGCTTCCAATCTGTCTCCTTGAAAAATTACCCTTCGTGTTTTCCTTGACCTGAGATGACTTATAATCGAAAAAACTATCTTCCGACACTCACTATGCGCGTTTAGAGCTCCCCGATAAGATTCAATTTTCGTACCCTTCCCCAGTTCAGCTGAATGATTGACACCACAAACCCAGACGATCCATTCTTTTTCTTTGTTGCCATATTTCGCGACAACAGGGAGGGCTTACTTGTTCTACAAATTGAATAATGCATTGAATACCGGCGAACAAATTACATCAACACCGCAACATATGGCAAATAATTGATGATTCATCTGGTTTGAGGACGAGTCTGAAAATAAACTGGGCGACAACGGTTAAGCAACAGGTAACTTATCACCAATGTGCTCTTTTTTGTATGACTTGCGCATATCCAAACATGGCAAATACAATTCATTTCTTGATCCCAATATCTCTCCATTATTTTTATTCCATCTATCCTCTTTCAGTCTCTTTCAGAGGGTATGTCTGTCTGCCCGCCACGTCTGTCTTACTGTCTACACGTCTGTCTGCATGCTCGCCCGTCTGTCTATACGTTTGCCTCTGTATCTCAGTGGCTGCCTAATCGTGGTTCTCAGTGTGTCTGTGTGTCCACGTGAGAAATGTCGTTCACCCATGGGATGGATATCAATCGCTCAGCTGTCGTGAACTCACACATTTTTCAATTTTTTAATTACTTTTTTGAAAACTGAAGGCTGAATCTTTTTTCCTGTGTTATTAAGTAGTGCTGTCGCATTACGCTGTGAGCAATTTCGAAAGCTATCATGTTTGATTATCAGATCTCACTACCACAAATTTTAATGGGTCACACAGGGAAACGTCATCAATGTAAACTTGATGATTGTTATCGAACGAAAATATCAGCAAATTACAATTTGGCGGGTAACGATACTTTGATAGATTCTGTGGTTTTTACGATGTGTCTAGATTTACAGTGCTAGTTTTTCTTGTTTACGAGACTTGACGGTATTAAAAATTACTGGCTTCAGTTTCTCATATTATCGAATTTTAGATTTGGTTTGATCACATTGCAGCAGTGTATCAGAATGCGTTTTGCACATTTACTTCAAAACAATAAAAGTGGGGCATTTGAAATTAAATGTTGTACTCAATGTTGACATCCTGCAATCGCTCTTTTCATCGGTAATTTTATCACCATGATTTATTCATCCATCGTCATAATTAATCATTCGGAACTTCACTTAAAGACCCAATAGCTGCAAATGTGTAATAAACCGATCTCGAAATATCCTCAGTTTTCCAGGAGAACTCTTTGAATAAGACCACATTAAAGACTGAAAAATGTGTACAACTCTGTCATAAGCGTCGAAAGTGGCATGTAAATTCAAACGTTTTAACACCATGCCATTGTCAAGAAAACTAATCATGTGACGTAGAAAATAAAGATTACAACAACAAAATGTTGACCATCGTGTGTTGTGCATTCAAGTAAAAGGCATTATGCTTGTTTCCTTTATGATCACGATGTGTATGTGCAGGAAATACTGCATTTTTGTACATTTCCGCCGGGGCGCCATTTTATGAGTACGGCACCCGTCTATTATTAACCTGTTAAAACGCATAGGCATTTTCCAAGTCAACGAGCATTGATACTTCTGTGCATGTCCTTCAGTTACCACATTTAAAGGAAACACCTTTGGTTTGAAAATAAAATCATGAAAATAATGCATAAAATACGAAGCAATTGGGGCTTTAATGTGTGTTTGCTTTCTTTTTCAGCCGCACACAGTGGAACTTTTTGTCATTGCTGCTCTCCTATAGCTAAGATGAATTCTACAAACGAGGATGCCGCTGGCTGCTCGGCAGGTCTTTGGAAAACGCAGCGTGCCTTGACCGGCGTGGGCATGGGCCTTTAATTAGAAGAAATGTGGGCGTAGATAAGGCGATCATTTCAAAATGTCGATGTATCAAATGTATAATTATATTTTCACGGCATCGCAGTTCCAGTTTATTCTACTCAGCTTTCCGAGACGACTATTCTTATATTATAGCTCACTTTATATTTGAAAGCAAAGTCCTTTGATTTGCCTGCGACATACATCGAATGTCTCATTACCTTTGAAAATCCCACTCCAAAAAACTGTGTTGCGCCATGATGCGGGAAAAATCCCAGTATCTTTGAATGAAGCGATTTCTTCAAAGAATGGAAGAAGAGAACATTGGGTCGTTAGAAACAGGTTTGTTCTGCGCAGCATCCTCTAAATGCTCATATTGAAGAAAGCCGAAACGTGAAGTCTTAAATGGGGAGAGGCGCGCCTTGATGTTGAAGAGAGCAAATCGGATTGATGACCGGGAAAAAAGTAAGGGTTGCCCGGGGGATTGAAAACGTGGCATATGGTTCCTTTGAAGGAATGGAACAACAACGCCATTGTTCTTGAAAACTCTAACGTCAGCTAAATCGACAGACGCATACATCGATGGACAGAAAGGCAGCGTTGGCAAGGAAAATCACACAAAGACCATTCTTGCTCAAAAATTTTGAAAAAAATTACGTTTTGCGGCTACCTTTAAATAATTTATTTTGTGTTTCTGCTGCACTGTAGGAATTTATTCCAATAAATATCACAGTCGAACATTTGTGAATATTTTAAAAAGCGAGGATTACTCGGAAATGCAGGACTACTTTAGGTCTATTATCCAGTGTCACAGACAAGCTCCGTTAAAAGCATATATCTGTCAAACAGATAAATCTATGTAAATGCTTTTGAACTGGTTTCATTTTGAAATGATCACATTTTCGGAATATTGCGCCATTTTGTGCTGCAG
Organism: Ptychodera flava; assembly: GCF_041260155.1. Lineage (NCBI taxonomy): Eukaryota > Metazoa > Hemichordata > Enteropneusta > Ptychoderidae > Ptychodera > Ptychodera flava. Next base: position 22,064,979 of record NC_091937.1, on the reverse strand, counting down.
ATTGCTAGATTGCTCATGCGCAACAAAGCTGTTGCGAAACGTCACCATGCGCAGGTCATGACGCACAACTGTGACCACAGAGTATATTTGTTCCCTGCCACGAGTACGCTCATGATGGATCGCAATTTCAGGGTCAAGTAGATAGACTATTTGGAGATTATACCCGTGACCTTGTCGTAAACAAATATCATGCATGGTCGATTTCGGAAGCAAGAACTCATCTGAATGGTCATTTTATTTGTGGACGGATTGACAATGTCGCTTTCAATACCATTATAAATTCAGCTCGAGAAATTCGGGGACATTTTCGGTATCACATCAGCACGCCAATATAAATGAACCCGACAGATAAGATTTCCGTTAAAACTGATAAATGCAAGTTGTTAATGAAGGAAACGTTCCATTTGAAATAAATAAGACAGAAGATAAACGTTAATGATAGAAATGAGACATGATGCTTCCTTCCAGTAATTTCTTAGAAAATGATCATAGCTACTCCTCGAGATTCCGTTTTTTCGTCTTAAGGTAATATGCACCTCGAAAGTGAAAGACTTAAACTTTTGCTCAAACTTTCCTCAGTGAAACTTTCTACCATTCTCTTACCAAAGCAAGAATAAAAATCAGGGGTCACCATGCAAACTTTGGTACTAGAGAGACAAATAACTTGTGATTTCTCGATATTTGAAATTCAAAATGGCCGCCATCCCTGTGTTAACTCTATGGAGAAAAATAAAAATTTCGAATTTCGAAAAACTAAGCCATGGAAAAGTTTTCTTTCACCAAGAGCTTTAAAATGAACCCCCACATGTGGTATATCAGAAGAGAATTGTAAAAGTTTGAGAGTCCGAATGTCTGTCCCCGAGGTGCGTTCTACCTTAAAAGTATCTTCAATGTCACCTTTTTGATGATGTGAATAAATTAACTTAATTACAAAAGAAGGAGATCGAATTGAAATTAAATAATTAAAGTGAATGACATAACTCTCAGTTTGTGGTGACATTTCCCCCTTCTAAAACTGTGTATAGGTTGTCAAATTTGTGGTTGTTATCGAGTATTCTTGAAGTACCATAGCATGACCCTACTTTCCAGACTAGAAGTCAGCCAATACACATCCAAAGGACCTCTCTGATACGCAACGATGGCAGTTGCGGCAGTTTTCCTAGCGTTTCAATAAAGCCATGGATTATTCAACAGAGAATCAAAGTGCTAACGAGCAACATGACCTAATCAGCTTTAAGCTATTAAAGTCTGTTCGGAGTTAACTGTCCGTTATACAACGACCTTGAGAACATTTCAAGGAAAGACACCTTTTAGATCAGGAAATCGGTTTCTTGTTGATGGACTTGTAGATTGCTAGTTTGGTGAATGCCACGTTTTGCTTGTGATCCTCATCATAACCTGTCTACTCAAGACACTTCTAATTCTGATAGCTTTTAGTTTGAAACACATCTAGGGGTATTAAGCCATCACGACGCCAGTTGTGCCAGGCAACCTTCCTCTCAACGTGTTTCCTATCCTCTGCACATTCGGTTGATCTTTTGTCGTGTTTCGATTCTTTTGACTTCCCGTGCACGAGCACCTCACGACAGTAACTTTGGAGTCCCAGTCACAAAACTTCAAATCACCCAAAACAACCTGAAGTATGCAGTTGTCAAATACTGGAATTCTCAACCTTCGTCACTAAAGAAGATCGAGTCAAGACACTCTTTCAACTCAGACACAAAGTCATATTTGTTAGCTCGATAGCGTTCTTGTTTTCTTTATCATTAGCTGACAAAGTTTCTCTGTCCCATTACGATTGACATCTTTGACTTTACTTTGTGTTTTAAATGGGATTTGGGCTAGACTAATCGTGATAGACTCTTTTCTTGGTTCTCATCCGAAAATACTTAAATTAATGCAACGTCGTCGTTATATATAATGTTTGCTTAGTTGTTTTTTCATAATTTAACGATCAACATTTGTAATATTTGTTATTTTCTCTGTTGAAATAACAGTTATAAGTATACCTATTTTAGCAAAAACGTGCTGACCTTGTCAATTTTGGACGGAGAAAATTCCTACATTTAGCACATACCTCTTTCTTAACAGCTCATTTTTAACAACTGCTGTTTTTTTTTTCTCCTAGAAATATAATACATTATGAAGACAGTGGCATTCATCACCGCCTTGTTTCTATGGAAACAATGTGTACATTATTAGGAAACCGACCGTCAATGCAAAGTCACCGAGATCACACTTTTGCACAAAACGCAAATTATGGATAGACTGAGATCTTTTTCGTATAATTCTGAGTTGTTTTGCTTGTTTTCAAGTTTGTTTATCCGAGTGGATTTCTGTTGATTTGAGTGGATTTTTGTCTGAAAATTCTGATCCATGATAACCTGAACACGAGCCCGTAAAAGAACGCCTTATACGCTCAACGACACCCACAGAGTGCGTATGAGAAACAGATAACTCTCAAACTGACATCTTCCTGGAGATTATTGAAACATATCCATAGAGCACAAGCGAGTAACTACGCTACGATTTGCTGCAATCTGGAATCTGGTGATATGCCTTCAAAAAGATGTAAAGGAAGATGACATAAAGTAAGGTTGAGTCGTAAAATAGCCCGGATTGTTCAATTGTCGAGTGGATTCTGTGTAGTCTAGATGATTTATCGATGAGTTCTTAAAACGAAATTGGCTGAATATCAAACGTAAACAACCACTTCTTCGCACTTTCTTATCGAAAAAGTTGTATATAGCCTTTTACGAGTTTTCATATATCTAAACTTTGTCGGAACATGTTGAACAAATTTTTCTAGACCTTACCTGACAATATTTCCCAAGGATCATGAATCAAAAATGGTGATCATCTGGCAACAGACGTGTCCAGTAACTGCTTTCACTCGTATTATGTACAAACATTACTGCCCAGGTATACATGTACAATAATTTTACCACCAGGAAACATCGGTCGCAAAACGTCAACTGTTTCAGCATTGAGCGACACGCTCCATGAAAACAAACTCAATATGTGTCGACTGTGATATAGGATACGGTTCGGTAAGTGACAAACACCTGCTGAGAACGCATTGTATATGGCCTAATTAGTGCATCGAATGTAAATTATAGGGTCATATACATCTCTATACGAAGTCTGTATATTGCGATACACGCTGTAAATTTGACGACGCGATACATGCGTGTCAAGTGTCACTATGTTTGAATTCCAGTATATGATGCAAACGCTTCCTGTCGTGGCTTAAATTAAATATCATGGCAAACCCACTTGTAAGCTTGAGTGATTCCTTCCAGCTTCCAGCTTTCGTACCAATCTTGAGCTATTTTAAGATTCGCAGTTTGCTTTATCACGTGTTATTCTACTGTATACACAATTTTCGATGATGCCCATAAAAATTACATAGGAACAGAGAAAAGATCTGCATTGAGTCACGTTTGTAATTTAAACTCCTCTGAAAAAACACAGTTTGATAAAGCTATTCGAAAGACGGTCTGTGAAATTGTATATTTTCATTGTTTTACAAACCAAGAGAGATATCATAAATATATGAAAGGCAGGCTACAAGACCTATGTAAAAACATTTTGAGATCAGTGGCAGTGCTATCCACCAATTTGAAGACTCGACAGCATGCTCTGTTCTTCTCAAAGTCAGAAACAGATCCTGATCGACATAGAAAATGTATAGGTTATAACACTACAAAATATTATTTGACTTAGATTTATATTTTATTACAATAATTTACTTACTGAAATATGAGGGAAATTTGACAATACACGCTGCTGTTTTATTTTGCGATTGAAAGCCTCCCTCTCTCTCTCTCTCTCTCTCTCTCTCTCTCTCTCTCTCTCTCTCTCTCTCTCTCTCTCTCTCTCTCTCTCCCTCTCTCATATTTGTGGCATGTTAAATGCGAATACAGAATTAATGAAAAATAACAATTTTAAATGCCGTGGGTCTTAAGTCTTGATTCGAGATATCACAAGGAATTATTGAAATGAATCTGTCTTATATAAGGTGACATTTTTGTCATAACGGTCTTTTCTCTTGCTTATTAAATCCACCATCTGTCAACCTCAAACGTATTAAAATGTAATGAATTTACTCCAGCCAAACTAGTCTCTTTTTGATCGAACTCTGTGTTACATATTTGATAGTTATTCTGTATGTTTGCCACGTACTCAGTCAATTAATATACAACAATAACGACAATCGCATCACGTTTATCGGTTTGAGAAGTAAATCAGTACAAATTAATGTAACCCATTACGTTAGTTTTGAAATTTGCCACTGATGAAATCTTACTAAGTCTATAAATTGGCACCTATCTTTATTTGATATGTGGGAATTACCAGCTCATGGGCAGAGTAATTTTTATCTATCACGTTGACCTTTGACCCATACACAATGCCACGATGACCACTGAGGTATTCTTGATGGCTTTCAAACTTACAATTTTTCTCGGACACGATGCTAATGGGCATAATTACTGTCCCGTTGCTTCATAACATTGGCAGAATGACGAAAGCCTATAAAAGAAGGTAAAAATTCTTGTCAGAACGCGCACAGGTGTGATTCGAAAATGAATGAACACGATAACGCTTGATGTTCTCGGGGCTTCTTGCGTTGAACGGGCGACGTTCTCAATTACACCAAACGATCACTCAACCCAATCGTGCACTTTAATTCCTTTCGTGTCACATCCTTCATTATTTTTTAATTGATGATCTGGAACGAAGATGCGCGTCTCCGTGGCAACGCGCCAAGGAATGTTACAGGCCAATTGGCCATTACACTTTGATGATTGTCGAGTGTCGCCGAGGTCCCGTGAGCCTTGCAAAGAATTCTGCTCACAGAAGGTTGAAGACTAGCGTCTCCAAAGAGCTCCCAATGTGTGCATTTTGCTTTGATACCTGTACGCATCTCTGCCTTTCAACGAGAAGAAAACGTGACAAGAAGAAACGTGACCATTCACTTGTAATTTCCGTATCCATCTGTCCAAGTGAGAAAGTTAACGTAAAAAAAACCAAATATGTAACTAGATTGATACCGGTTCCTTTTCATGTGTTTTTATTTAACCACGTTTTGCCTGATATTTTTTTCGCGTTCTCTTCTATTACCATTATCATGTTTTGCGCCATTCGGTCAGTGTTTTGGGTCCTAAATCATTCTCAAGATTGCGAATTTTGCAAGGCGGAAATTTGACAACAAGGTGAGACCACTGGTCTGGTCAATTCAACTGCGACACTGTCTTATCAATTAACATCATACTCTTCACATATTCATACGCCCTCCACGAGATCCATGGAATAAGAAACACATATTCCACAGTATTTATGGATTAGACTTTGTCGAGTCGCTGCAAACTGTTTACAAGAACAATGTACCTCGATGTACAAATGCGCATAGAACTTGTTTTGCGGCATGATCAAACTTGGCCTCAGTGGCGCATTTTGACAAAGTCATATGTGAGTGGACCACTGCAAGAATGTCCACTTTATTGACATTTAATAGTATTAGCCAATGGCTGTCTCGGCCAGATGCTTTCAACTCTGGCTTAAGGACATATACCAACATGCATAGATTGCAACGATAAGTAGTTTCAGTGTGTGCCAATATAAACTGCCAAATGAATACTTTCAAATTTTGTGTCCGGGACAAAGCTAATATAACTTCTTGACGAAAAACTAAAATGAATGTCTCGTGCTGGAAGAGAAATGAAATATCTCAAGCAATTTGTGCAAACTTTGCTCCAAGCAAAAATCGTTCGGTGTACTTTATATTGGCACATGCTGAGAGTGGCAACTATATTTGATCGGCCTGATGAACAAAATTTGTGTGGTGAAAGTTTCCTAAGTATGCTAATATGCAAATCTGTTAGAACCATTACTCCTTATAGGGTCTCCTCGAACCAACTGTCTGCACACCCTTTAATTCAGTCCTTCCATAGCAAGTACCAGGCACTCTTATGTCAACTTTTTGACCTTCCAGTAAAATCGACCGACAGCTCTCTCAGATCTCAGAACATGGCAACAAGCTGGCCATTTCGCCATAATTACTTCCCAAGTAGACATTTATTACAAATAAACCTACCTGTATCAAAATTTTATATATTCGCAAAAGATATGTAAACACTGCATAAAGCATGTCAGTCTATTTTTTATAATTATTCAACATCTCTACCGATCGATCATTTTTTTTAATTTACCATGACCAGAGTAAATTTCACGCCCGAGCAAGATGTTTTTAAGTTCGGTATGCAGTTTGGTGGCACGATGATAAACAAATGATCGATCACGCGTTTGCTTCAAGATAAGATCAAATATGCCCATAACATTGTAATTTTCCCCTGTTCAGAGATATATGCCAATTTTCAAATGTCTCTGAACACGCCACATTAACAACGGGTGATGTGTTATCGATAATGACGTGCATGGTAATGCAATACGAGCTATCTTGTAATATCTGTGGCTATTGAGGAGGGACATGCGCACTTAGTTGATTACGGCTTGGCTGAAAGAGATTAGATGTATCTTCTCACTTATGTAAAATTGCAGAACATCTTCTGACTTCAAGTTCATTTTCACATGCTTTACTTTTGTTGAACAGAACAAACATCGGGTGCGATGCAGTTGCGTAAGGTCTGTGAACGTGTCATATTTCATCCAGTATTGCCTTTTTATTCAATCAAAAACATTAGTTACAGTTTTCCGGTGAATGCCATGATGAAATCGGGACAGCTGTGAGAATAATCTTTTTTCGAGCATTATATTACTAAAAAAATCATCACAGAACCTGCAGGTCTCAAATGACAGGCAAGCGTCCAATGCGCCCATTGTGTTGCCTAATTTTACTCCATGCCTGGGTTTCAAATTTGATTTCGAGGTCGAATTGAAGGTGAACTTCAAGAATACAGATGGAAGAACGTCATCAACACAGAAGCCATGTACATGCCGCCTACTAACTCGACCCGTATCAGTTTATAGCAAAATCATTACCCTTTGAAAGTATTCCTCTTGGCAAAAAAGTATGGTAACCATGACAACCTTCATTTGACCAAAGAATCATCACGGAGAAGGTTTTCTTTCTTTGAATCAAATTAAGTTGACTTCAGGGCATTCAAGGATGGAACTCCTCTTCTAAAAAAGACGTCTCTTCAAAGCCAATGCTTAGGTCAAATGTTTTGTGGGTAGTTCGAAACGATGAAAAACGAATGATGCAGACCAGATTCGCCGCCGGTTCCCCATACCAGTGGATTCATGATGAAGGGTCGTTGCGTATCACGTGACTCGTGAGAAAATGCTTCTACATAATCATTATGGTTTTTATCGAAAGGTAATGATTGCAATCGCTGCTAGAATGGTACATTCCTTATCAACGTTTTAGAAATCGACACCAAAAACTCACTGACATTCACAAACGTGTATACAGTAACATGCATTATCAGTCCTCGGTTGGTTTCCGCAGACAGTCCCGCTAGTCACACGAATAGCAAAACTTTTAAATTGAAAGGACAGTTCGAATGTAAATGTTGTTCGTTGTTTATTTAAGCAATAAACCACACACAGCGACAATATACCACGAGATTTTGACCAGTTCACGACATACGTGCACGAGCGATAGCGAGTGCATATATGTCGTGAACTGGTCAAACTTGAGGGGGTATACCCATTGCTAAGGTGATATATTGCTATTGTATCGTCATATTAAATTGAAATTCTAGCGTGAAACGTCAGGAAGGGAATTTAGCTCGTACCTGTTCCAACTGTGCTATATTGCCAATAGAGCACGGTTATTTTCACGTCTCGACCAATCAGATGGCAGTATTTGCGCCATCAATATACTGTTATGATATAATTTCTAATATCTCCTGCAGTTTGTCGGCTAAACCAAAGTCAACGCATGACTGGACACATTAAAGCTAGGTAAAATGCAAAAATATCGATCCCGACAATCAAGTCTTAATTCTGAGTCAACATTTTAAGGAACTAAATAATTCCATAAACTCACAGACAGATATATCAGTGGCTGGGCCGTGAGGCCTGGCCAAGGTTCCGTATTCAAATAATAAGTTTCAGTTCTACTTCACTCGTGGTCACTTCCAGCTTCTTCCCTATATGTGAGTCTGCCCGTGCCTGAATCGGTCCTACTTTTCTCTGTTAGTCCATACAGTATCTTGGCTATGTCGGATACCGACGCCATAAAGAATACAATAAGACAATACTTTGATTTCTACCGACATTAGAAAAGATACAAAAGTACAACTTATCACTTGCCCGTGGATGGCATGCTACAATTCTTTTGTTTCAAACTTATGCTATGAATAAATTAAATTGATAATAACATCTCAATATTACAAGTGGTTGAAATACAATAGAACATGGCGGTAGTACACAGAATTCCTCCATGACAAAGATAAATTGCTGGGTGAATTTTTTAAATGTGTAAACGAGTAAGACCATGTTGTCGATACCGTGCTGGTATTTCGTGGCGCCAGTATTGTTAGAGTCCAAATCAAGAGGAATTGCGCGGGGTTTATCGCGTTCATGGACGCTAATGTATCGAGAGCGTGAAATATCAATTGTCTTTGCGCCAATCTGGCAGATGATGACAAATGCGTGAAACTCGAGTAATAGGTACCTAATATGCTTGATACGTTATTAATTATATATATATATATATATATATATATATATATATATATATATATATATATATATATATATATATATATATATATATATATATATATACAACCCTTTTCAGAATTAGAGCGCGAAGGCACTGCAGTGAACTGCAATAAAACTGCTCACACTAATTAGTTTCAGCTGTAGCCAGCTGGCAAAGTCGACAACATTGTATGTCCCATGCAGACAGTTTGTCTGGGGAAGTTGAAATAAAAAAGATTTGTACATGGACCAGTGCATGGTAATGTTACATTGTATCTTAATCTTGAACACAGGGTGCCAATCGTAAACTCTCATTTACAACTCGAGCCTCAGACAGAGCTAGTTTTGCCTTTGTACAAGCAGACTTTTTGGTCGTTATCAAGTAGCCTTGTTCAACACCAAAGTGGCCACGGCTACAGCTGAAACTAATTAGTGTGAGCAGTTTTATTGCAGTTCACTACAGTGGCTTCGCGCTCTAATTCTGAAAAGGGTAGTATATATATAGAAACGTGTTTTGAAATATGACAGGTAGTTGTGTAGCGTGGAAGTTTAATGTAGAAACTAATTAGTTAATATATATACCTGTATATGTATACGCATATACACATCTAACACAGCTCTATAATTGAATTGCATTTGTGTTCTATGCAATGCTGCTCAGTGGTTTAAAGTTCACGAACACGTTACAGTAACATTCATGAACTTGATTTGCTATAAACTTCAATCTATAGGGCAATGTATTTTCCCTGTGCGTTAAAGTAAAATTAATGTACTTGATTATCGTTGAACTTCAAGCTATAGGGCGATGTCATTTCCTAGCGTCAGCTCATAAATTTCATCTAAGTGACGATACAGCGATGGCGCGTAATGACATATATTTTCTTTATAACGCTATTTTCTATGATGGCGTGGTGCTGCTGTAATTTTATAGCATTCTGTGTGTAGAGTGTGTGACGGTGCTGAGCAAGGTGTGCCAGAAAGATGCAGCGTTCTCGTCACATTGTGTGAAATTTCAAAGATAATTATATGACTTTGAGTATGCAGCAAGCCATAATTGCAAATTGCTTCCTTAGATGCCTTTGTTGATGAATATTTTTCACGACTGTACAGTTCCGAGCCTACAGTCGCTGCAAACACTTCCTTATATCTTAACGTGATAGCACACATAATGGGCCTGTTAAATTGAACACAACATACATGTACGTTGATATGGAACAGGACACCGATTCATCTTCTCTAGGGTGTATTTGTACTGCAAATATTGCCTCGTAGGGGTTGTAGAAACATAATTTGCCAGAGGAAACCCGGGACAAGGGCGTTGTGTCGTTTTGGATGAGCAGAAAATAGCGCTATGAGAAGAAAATACACACTTTCTTAATTGAGAAATGGAAAGTGGTGAATAGGTAATTTATAATTGATAGTATATCTTAATTTGTCGTTCCACTTTGGTGAGTACTCGACTATAAGATCATGTAATATTAAAGTTATACATAACAAACTGTCTATTATCCTTTGCCGAATGAAATTGTGTCTTCTCATTAAGAAAGATTTTATATGAAAGTTTTCTTCGGGTATGAGTAACCGAATAGCTATATGACCTGTACAGTGATGTACGTTTCCTAAGTGCATTGCCAGGTCGAGGGGTTTGTATTCTACGATACGCCCACGGTAGAATGCGCCTCAATTTTTTAAATTTTTAAATACGTTTCTGATCTACCACTTGTGGGGGCTCATTTTAAAGCTCTCAAGGCAAGATAACTTTTCACCGTCTTAACTTTTCGAAAATCGAAAATTTTATTTTTCCCCATAGAGTCAACACAGGGATGGCGGCCATTTTGAATTTCAAATATCGGTAAATGTCAGATAATTTGTTCCTCTAGAACCAAACTTTGCACGGTGACCCCTGATTTTCATTCTTGATTTGGTAAGAGACTTGTTGAAATCTTTATTGACGAAAGTTTGAGCAAAACTTTAAGTCTTAGAAGGTGTTGGAGGTGAGATTTTGCGAGCAAAAGAAATATGATGCAAAATAGAAAATTGTATCAGAGATCCATATATGTGCATTATGGCATGAATAACATGGCGATGTCAAAGGTTGCTATATATGACAAGCTTACATACAATCTGTTGATTCCCTTGACATTTCCATCAATTCAACAAGTAAAAAAATGTTTTATAAAAAGGTTAGTACACCATTTCAAGTTTTACATAGAAGTTCGTCTTTTTACATCAAAAACCATTACCCTAGTCATTTGATATACGCGCGAATCGAAAAAACCCTGTAAATCAAATCTACGGAAAGGTCAGATGTGACATACATGTAGATCACCTCAATGGGAGAGATATATTGTCGTATTTTAACAATGCCACAAATGAGGCTATAAATTAGATTAAAGTTGTAAGCCTTTGCATTAACGTCCTCGTTTTCTGAAATTTCACAATTAACGGTTTTGATGTCGGAATTGCCCTGCAACACGAACTGTCCGTCAGCGGATCACGTGGTGCTGTTGATGTAGACAATGTACGGGCGAGAATTCTACCTCTTAGAACTTTTCAGTTTTTGATTGGCATTTTTGGTTCCGGCAGCTTGAACTTTAACAGACTGTAGGTGTTCAGCACTGATGGATGTCGGAATCGTCTGTGATCGTATCGAAACACCATAATTCATTGCCATGACTTTCACCTCACGTATTATTGATGAACAAAGGTTGCATAATTCTCGACTTCATCCCTGCCACAGGGACGATAAATTTCTGAACGCAATATTCATGCGTTATCTCGCAGTTTGATTCACGGACTTTCCATAAATATCCCGCATCATAAAAAATCAGAATCAATGCAACACCATTGTCCTCATGGTTTATGTATGTCAACTCTTGAGTTTCTGTCCCGGACAGAAAATAGCAACAGTCTAAAATAACCTTGAAGCGTGAAGCACGCTTATCAATTCCGGACACGTTGTGCCACCACGAAGTTATGGTTTAAGATGACCCGAATGTTATGATGATTTTCTATTTGTTCTTGGACCTCGTAAATTCTTTACCGACCTTGAATGATACTGCGGTGTTATTGAACATGTTTTGTATGTCACATTTCTGATCGCTGAGTTACGTATACATTGCAGTGTATAAAGAGGCTCTTTGCGAAGTATAGACGTCTCTTAGTTACGGGCAGTTTCTGGTGTAACCATGTTCCTTGTGTTGTGTCTGATATCATCATGTAAAGAGTTTGTTTAAAGCCGATGCTATTATTCTAGAATTAACCGATCTCTCCTTCGGAAATGTTCGCTTAACACTAGTTCGAGTTTGTCAGGAAAAAATAATTCTATTTGCATTGAATGAATGAACCTTGCATATAAAAAGTAACTGGAACGGGTATTGTACAAAAGACAGTGTAGGGTTCTATCGGACCAATGTTTTGAGCCTGAAGAAGCAGCGTATAGATATAGCAATTGCAGAGCGACACTATAAAAATATATGTACCTATGATAACCAATGTATACGAAAGGCAAAACTTGCGTGCAAACATTTCATTTTTACTGCGACAGATTAATACTTCCTCTGTAGGTCGTCGTAAAAAATAACTTTCACATTGCGTTTCCGCGACTGAAAAATGGCATTACAGTTAACTCCAAGAATCAATACATGTATCTCTGTGCCTAGGGTGATGCTTAAGTACGGTCAGCGATAAATGATGTCAACGCAAGGCAATCAAATTGTCAGTGACTTAAGATTGCAATGAAAACATCACAATATTTTTATCTAAACATAGCCCTTTTCATTTCCTTTGCGTCGATAAAAAAAGCGTTCGACTCAGTTTCCTGATAAATAATTTACTGGGCGTTATCAGTCTACATTGAGAGCTGTAAACTTATATTTGGAGAGCTCGCTGCGGCTGTATCTTTTAATAACCGCCTGCATGCACGCATATGAGTGCGATAACATATCTACGCTTTGTAGAAAACAAATAATACCTTATTATCTTGTCTTCAGAAAGTGTCAATTCAATGTACATGTCACATGTCAAGTTCATCTGATTGTGTTTTTTCTCGAAACACACTTCTGAGTAGTTGTGAGGATATGCGGTGGTACCACAGTACAAAATGTCCATCACGCTATAACTTAGTATCAAACCGTGTATGACACAAGCTAATGTACCAATGCTGTCGCCAATCAATCAATCAATCAACCAATCAATCAATCAATCAATATATATATATATATATATATATATATATATATATATATATATGTATATGTATAAATATAATTTGTGTGTATACATACATACATACATACATACATACATACATACATACATACATACATACATACATACATACATACATACATACATACATACATACATACATACATACATACATACATACATACATACATACATACATACATACATACATACATACATACATACATACATACATACATACATACATACATACATACATACATACATACATACATACATACATACATACATACATACTTTTCTAATAACTTTGTCTTCACAGCTATGCTCTCGTAAAATTCAAATAAGGTAAGACATAATCTTTTTCAGTTTCATTCGTTTTGAAAATTAATTTTCAAAGACAAATTTGCTCTTTGTTGACATATAGTTGGTATATATAAATTCATATTTGAACTATTTTTATGGCATTGCCAACTGAAAGAATGATGGCCGTGTGGGGATATGGAAATGAACGCATGGACCACATTAATTTGCGCATGTCTCTTTTAATATGGTGAACAATATATCATCAACCAGTTAATGGAGATCGCAAGTTTTTATTGTTGAAAAATGACATCCACTTATTCTGAAGGGTGAATGGTAATGGCTTTCGATAGTAAAATTTTAGTGGAATATCAATGATATATGAGTGATTCTCAGTGTTTTGTCAGGGGGCTGCAGATCGTGTAGGCAGCTGGACAGTAGGCCTACTGGAGACAATTTTACAAGTAACGGAGCGCAATATGATCGTATATCAGTGAGCTTATATGACATCTAACTGATTTGCATAAGAAAAGAGTGATTGTATGATGTCGTTCTGTACACTATACAAGCGTTTACTGTACATTCGTGTTCTCTTACCGCAGCCTAACTGAATCATTAAGGTAAAAAATAGTTAAGGATGAATTAATTCCTTGAGTAAAAACGGCCACAGTGGATCGCATCGTGATACAAATTGATTTGCATGTGATCTGCATGTGTCTTTGTGACAGATTTGAAAAAATTCGGTTCATGCTTGTCAGAAAAATGGCTCAGGATGGACGGACACACTGATTGACGGAGCTCGAACTATAAATTTCCATCGACGTTCCAACAATCACAGGGAACACAATGAGCATGCGGCGTGTTATAAAACTTATATTAACTGGTCTTTTTCAGCGTGTTGCTCACGTTTATTACCCCTAACGGCCGTGCGTTACCAGATTGAAACATATCGCTATACCCCTCGGCCCATGACCTCTGGAAATAGTTACTTCTTTCTGTTGCAGTACGGCCACTCGGTGCCGCGGCGGTTTAATGAGCATGCACTACAGGTAGGCCTATGAACTTAACAATTAGATAAAAGGTGTTCACCGGTACATAGGCGATGGGTGAACTCCGCGATTGGATCAATGTAAAATATGTTTATTTTGGCGGGAGAAAATTACAGCGCTCAAAGGGTTAAAGGCAAATTGCACGTAAAATATGTTCATTTTACGTGCAATTTGCCTTTAACCCTTTGAGCGCTGTAATTTTCTCCCGCCAAAATTTTAGTGCAAATTTTTAAAAAATTTAATGAATTTTTTGATAATTTTGGACCACATGGACATCACATTTCATTGGCTACAGTTTTTTCTCAAAATTTTGGCAAAAATCTCAGAAAAATTGACAGGGGTTTATTTTATGTAGGGGACAATAGTAGACTTTGGCGCTCAAAGGGTTAAAGGTCACGAAAAGACAACTCAGTGGCGCATAACACACAGCTGCCCTAGAGAGTGGCCCAAAACAGTCTGTTTTACGAGGATGTGGACCGACGGAAACATATCATTTAGGCGACCATCAGAGCCAAGGTATACAAGCGTATGCCGTCACCCGAATATGGTCAATCAATATGTTTCGTAACACACCTTATCCAATTATCTCGCCAAAAAATCGAGAACTTCGTCTGCTATCGACCACTAGGTCGCAGACGACACGGTCATCAAGAGTCTTATTTTCGTCATTACGTCATAGGTTATATACTAACCCCGTGCAGCAGTTTCACACAAGAACGTACGCTTCACAACTTGCTTACATTAGTTCCTCAAACAACTCCCCTGAAATCAGAAAACGTTGGGAGGCGGGAGGGAGCGTTTGTCAAATCTCTCCTATGTTCAGTAAGAGCAGAATACGCATCGACTGCAAAGCGAGTGTCAGATGCTATAGAAAGATGGGAATATTTTAAAACAAACGCTACAGGAATATGGGGCAAAGATGGCAGTAAACAGACTTATTTCTGGTCAGCATATCATTTTGAACAATTGTCGAGCCGTCTGTAAGCTGTAGTGTGAAGATCGATAACGGGGAAGTGAGGTGCAACACGAGCATTAGCCACATATCATGACATTTCAAGATTCCTTCCTAGAATTAAAACAGACCAAGACCAAGGAAACAGGGAATAACATTCAACTTACATGCATATTAAATATCGGAAGTGACAAAGCTGGAAAACAGAAAAGGCAAAAAATTGAGAAGAGAGTGTCGTTGTCCAATTTAAGGATCTAAGAGTTTCCGGCTTAAACGGCTGGGATTTTTATCTATCATTCCTTCTCTGAACGTTCAATTTCGCGGCTGGTTTTCGGTGACTGGTGTTTTTATTGTATTCGTCTACTTTAGTCGTAACAGATATCAGTAAACACGTATGATTTGTACGATTATTCTATCGATGGTTGTTTGTTAAAGAGAGTGTCTGAGATCAGAGACTTGGGTGTTATATTAGTTTCTATCTATCATTTAAAAGGCATATTGAAGAAATGTGTAAATGAGCTTTCAAAATGCTCGGTTTGATAAAGAGATCCTGTAATACATTTTCTTCTCCGAGAGCTTTGACATCCTTGTATGTATCTTTAGTAAGAAGCAGATTAGAGTACTGCTCTGTGGTCTGGTCTCCAAACTGTCAATATTTGAGTGACCATGTAGAGAAAGTTCAAAAAAGCTTTCTGAAATATATGTCTGAAGTTTATTGGGTACTATAATAGTGATTACAAACAGTCCTGTATGCATTTTAATCTCCCTTCTCTCTCGCTTCGGCGGAAGGTTTTAGATCTGACTTTTTTAAATGGAATAGTTTCAGGGAGATCTTCTTGTCCCTACCTTTCATATCAATTGCCATTTTATGCACCACTCACACGCCTCAGGACCGCGTCTTTATTTCAAGTTCCACATTGCAGGTTGAATCTGAGAAAATATGCATTTATCCCTAGTGCTATTACACTATATAATGACATTTCTTCGGATATTTTTTTAACCTAATACTGCTTTTAAGACGTTTGTGTCCAGATATTTTTATTCTTAGGGTCCTGTCTCTGTATTCATTCTGTACATATTGTTATTGTATTTATAGTTTGTATTATGTTTGTTGTACTGTTAGCCTGTTTGTTTGTTTGTATTTTCTCGGAGTATGTTATCGAACACGGTCAGAACTAATGTGGGATAATTTGGTTTTCATATTATTCAAATTTCTCAAACATGTTAGGTGCCATATAGCTAAATGTTGCAAAATCGGAAATTACTCATAAAAACAAGTGTGTAATATAAAAAGAAAAGCAGATGAGATAATATTTGTAGATTAAATCGACATTACTTCACCATCCAATTATCCCAAATTAGTTCCAATCGTGTTATTGGGCCTTTTGGCCTGTTGACCCGTCAAATAAATAAATAAATAAATAAACAAATAAACAAATAAATAAATAAATAAATAAATAAACAAATAAATAAATAAATAAATAAATAAATAAATAAATAAATAAATAAATAAATAAATAAATAAATAAATAAATAAACAAACAAATAAATAAATAAATAAATGCTACGACACAAGTGCGATACGATAAACGAAAAACCAAATATACTCTAAAACAGAAAAAGTTTTGTCTAATGTTGCCTACCATACAGATGCTTTCTGCAGCTTGCTTCTGACAGCAATTTCAGTTCTGCGCCATGCGGTTACCATGGTTTCACTGAAATAAAATGCATTATAAAGCGACGTCAATTTTCTCACATCAAATAACTCGGACGTTCAATATCGCCAACGACAGCCATAAATTGAAATAACAAAATAACATTTCGAGTTTTCATGCAGGAAAATGGAGGTCGTAAATGAGGTAATTTTCAGAGAAAAATGTGTACTTTTGTTGATGACAGATGGCATTTGATCAGATGGTTGGCGCGTGTTTCTATAATTTCCCATCTTACTTTCTGTACCTTGGCAGGATAGCGTATCATGCAGTTAACGTTTGTTCAATTATTCCTCGTTCGTGTCCATTTCTATAAAGTGCCGTCATGAATCTACATACTGCCAAACGTCACTTAGAAAAATGCGCTCTTCTACGGTATATGTGATACTCTCACGGTCACATCTCCACTTTGCCACTTCATATTTGCATTGTCCTTCCGTTTCGCACCCAGGAGGGTTGGCAGTGCGATGTAATTTCTGTATGATCTTAGTGCATACAGACACGATCGACATTACAAATTTGTATACGACGCAGTAATTGACTGTGGACTGTAATGGGTTGCAACTGTTTACACATGATGCCAGGCCTGTCAATGACACCTTACTGTAAGTATGAGGGTCAGAGCGTCTAGAATGAGTTAAGTTTTGTCTGTCGGCTGATGAAATGTCTCTTTTTGTTGGTCCTTGACGAATGCAAGAACAAGATCGGTGACTTGCATGTCCAAGTTCGTGTTTTACTTTCGGTATGCCCATTTGCCCAGCAACCTAATCAAGATGAACAAAGTTGTTTCCGGTTTAAGGCACGGATGAACTGATTTTATCTTCAAGTTCAAGTAGTTAAAATATCTTGCAATCGTTTATAATTTTGTCTTCAGAGTGAGTCAAGCAACTCTGCAAAATATTCACAAAATTATGATAACGATATGCATGGTAGAAGTAAAATTTGCGACTTATCGGGGCAATTGTATCGTTTCACGTTCCCTCAGGTCGATGTCCTGAAGTTGACCTCCGCGAATTAACGAGTATCGTTAATCAAGCAAAAAATCTATACAGCTATTTGCATGGTGACAAATAATTTACTGCCTAGTGTGTAACTTTGCGAGCTTAGGTACCCCTCGTAAAGTTCGATACCAGTCTGATAAATGAAGCGTGCTTCGGTGAGGCAGACAGGGGAGGGAAACTACCAAGAATTCTAATTTGGGGCGATCGGTAGCAATTTACTGTGCTGATGCAATTTCAGCTCGAGTGGAATGATGACAAGCGTTTTGTAATCTGTGAAGAATGTCTGCAAGGAGGCTAATTACAGACCCATTGCAATGTTAATTGGCCATTGGAGTAGCGCTGTAGCATGACATTGTGGTGTTGACATCAAGACGACACTCATTTCTTGGAGCTTTCTTGCTTTCCCGGTCAGAAAGCAACTTCGACAGTTATAATCTAACTGGCATGCGCCTTCACGTAGAAACTCCGATGGCGCTTTGCATGACCACGGTCAGTATTTTCCGCCCGGACGAGTTTCCAATTTGTCACATGATTTCAAACCAATAGACAGTCAGTGACACTTAGTAGCCTCTGTCAGGGTGCTAGAGACGACACAAAATCTTCAGAACATCCAGACTGCATCTTTGCTGACACGAAAAATCCAAAACAATGAAAAGGAAGCAGTGTGTCCCATGGGATCGTAAAGGCGCTTGCAAAGAACTTACATCCGCCAGCTAAATGCCGTCTTTCCGTGAAGACGAGTCGGTGTTTCTCGCCTGACGAAACTCAGTAACAATTTACACTTCTCCGTGCCTGTCCTATCATTTTAAGGTTATTGTCGTCAATAGACAATTTAAAGTTCCAGATATGTTTTGTGGACCATCCGATCGAGTTTGATTTTCATATTTAGAATTCAAAATCTTGAACTCTAAAGTCCCTGTAGATGGACCTTCATCATACACTGAAGTGGAGAAAGATGATGATGATGATGATGGTGATGATGATGATGATGGTGGTGGTGGTGGTGGTGGTGTTGGGGATGATGATGATGATATCATCATCATCATCATCATCATCATCATCATCATCATCATCATCATCATCATCATCATCATCATCACCATCACCATCATCATCATCATCATCATCATCATCATCATCATCATCATCATCATCATCATCATCATCATCATCATCATCATCATCATTATCATATTGATATTTCAGATTATTAAAATAATCCTACAAAAAACAGACGACGGACAAAACATTGTAAAATAGTCACTATCTCCAAAAATTCAACAGTGCGCTGCGTGATAGCAATGATAAAGATAAAACAGTAACCACTAACAGGATACTTGAAAGATGTAATCTGCTCAGAAAGCTAAGAGATTTTCCGAAGGATTTCCTTAAAATCCTTATCTTCTCTGAATGAAAGGAAAAACCAGACAACTAACGGAAAACCTTGAAGTAAGCTCTCGTGGAT
This sequence comes from Ptychodera flava, assembly GCF_041260155.1. Lineage (NCBI taxonomy): Eukaryota > Metazoa > Hemichordata > Enteropneusta > Ptychoderidae > Ptychodera > Ptychodera flava. The sequence continues at coordinate 22,045,615 of NC_091937.1, read as the reverse complement.
GCACTATAAGTATTAACAGAAAATACTCCACAAATAAGGACTGTTACGATAAGGAATATTACAAAAGACGGGAAAACAGGGATATTAACAGAAAGGGATTCCATTTAAAATCGCGAATTGGAGCATTGCCTCCGACGTAAAACCGTGGAGTCTCAGCCTGGATGTTCTCACTATCCTTGAGGTCACTGATCACGTGACCAAAGTATAGACGCTGACGTAATTCTATCATCTACTATTTGTATAGATTCTCACTGGTCTCAACCTACGCACACTAGGTTGAATTGGCAAACAGACTGTCTTTGCTTTAATAAGAAAGTATTAAGAAGAGCAAATACAAAGCCGAGATTTATGTGTACTTGACCTATCTCATTTCTTCAAAAGTGACTCATCGACACTCATATGCATTGAACTGAGTTTTGAAATCACAATCTTTCACGCTGGCCAACACAACAGACGATTTGGACATTTTCATCTATCAGCACTTATTTCCATTCAACATACTCATTATTTGGATTCGGTGGGCACATATCTTTTACCAAGAAACGTGAAATGAGCGCACTTAGACGATCACCCAGACATGTCAGTCTCGCATGAAGCACCTCCGCGGGCGATATTTCAAGAAATATCTTCTTGCAATGATACCTGTTGTTTAATTGATGATTTTCTTAATTACGATATATTTGTCAAGTTTTAGTGATGTCTCCCTGACAACGCCATGAAAAATTATCGCCTTCGTGACGTCAACGTGTCTGGACTAGTTATTAATAGCGAAGTACAATTATTTGCAAAGGCATGTGGTTTCATTGTTTGTGGTGCAGCCGTACATCGGAAGCCGTTGGAATGTAGTCCGCCTCCGTCGGTTTAAAACGAAATGCTCAATCGCAAAACAGCATACACAGCTATTTACTACGGTCTGTATTTCGGAGTCTACTCGATGTGACAACGTTAGAACTATTTCCCTCGACATAGAATGGCCACTACGCGGCCAGACTAAATTGTGTAATTTCGACTAATTGGCCGCCCTGTTCTTTCCATACGACAAGATTTAAATAACTCTATCACAGGTGTCATCGACTTAGATCTATAAACAACAAAATTACGTGACGTAAAAAACGTGTCTTCTGAGTAAGTTCCAAAAAATCACATCGGCCCCTGTCTTGAAATTGGGAAAATCGATAAAAACGAGTCTAAGATGTTGTGTTGGGTCTACGGTTATTCAAATGGACCAAAGCATGACTGAAAGTGGTGCTAATATAAATTAGAAAGATCTAATTGCCGTGAGTCATTTTGTCCCTTTCCACGATGTCGATATCGACATTCCAGCCCACTTGACATGAAAAATTCACAGCAGTAGTGAACTTTGATGTGAACTTGACCCTTCCTTGTCTTCGTAACTGTATTTTTAGAGTTGTGATTTTCTGATAATCGTCCAAGCCGATGTTGTCCCCTGAGTATTTCTTCCTTAGTATCAATTTAACTCCTTGCCCAAAGGACACTTCCAACTTGCATATACATTCCGAGAAAGCGTCTAGATAACATCTACGCATGATGACACAGTGTTGTGAAAGTAATGTTGGTTTAAATTGCCGGACGTTACTGTACTGACTGATCGTGGGGAGACATACATACATACATACATACATACATACATACATACATACATACATACATACATACATACATACATACATACATACATACATACATACATACATACATACATACATACATACATACGTACGTACATACATACATACATACATACATACATACATACATACTACATACATACATACATACATACATACATACATACATACATACATACATACATACATACCCGTTAAAATGATAAATGTGTACGGACTATAGTTTCTTCTCACCTTATTTGAAGATTGGCAGATAGAGACTTATCGACGGTGATTTGTTTAAACAAGGATGACTATCGTTACACTTTTGTACGCTTGCAAAAATTCACAAAATCGCTTGTTACTTCCACATAGGTCTTCAAAAATCTGTAGTTTCACTCACATGTCGCAAATATAAATTCATTTCATCGTCGATAGCTTCATAGTTTTCCGTCTGTCCACTAATTTATCCCAACTCGTGGGCTTGCCTTTTAATATCAGCGTATACAGTCTCGTAACAACGTTAATTCGTATATGATCCTATCTCCTGTTTTGCAATTATACCCTCTTAAAAACCATCCACAACGTCACGACGAGACTATACACAAGTGTCTTCATTCTTTCCTGTAGAAACTTTAAAAGCAATCTTTTTTATCTCTACTCCCTGTAATGACAGGGACAAACGTGAGAATTGAACTGAAGATAGGAAGGGTTAATTCTGTAGAAAAAAAGAAAAACTTTGGCTTGTCCCTCAACGTAAAACAGCTGTAAAGTCGCACCTTAACGACCCGGATGTTGAACATTCGTTTTACGTCGACCAAATTCTTTCAGAGCAACTGCAATATCATCGGTAAATGGTTTGTGCAGTGGGTTACTGCAGCTGAAACAAAGTCCCCCCCCCCTCTCTCTCTCTCTCTCTCTCTCTCTCTCTTCTCTCTCTCCTCTCTCTCTCTCTCTCTCTCTCTCTCCTCCCTCCCTCCTCCTCTCTCTCTCCCTCCCCCTCTCTCTCTCTCCCCCCCTCTCTCTCCCCCCTCCCTCCCTCCTCTCTCTCTCTCTCTCTCTCTCTCTCTCTCTCTCTCTCTCTCTCTCTCTCTCTCTCTCTCTCTCTCTCTCTCTCTCTCTCTCTCTCTCTCTCTCTCTTAGTACTCCATCAATTACAATGAAATCATGTAAAATCACGCCGATGATTTTTGTCGCCTTATTTGATCGTCACTGCGTCATTTTGATCCTAGTTTCAAGAGGTGATGTCTACGAATTACAACTATCGCATATCGTGAATACGTTCCACGTCAGTTGTTTTATTGAATCAGGTTGTCATCATGCAAGAATGAAGTTAAACTGATGGCATTGAACAATTACTGCGTGGGAGCCATGGTCAGCAAAGTGAAGATCAAAAAGCGCGCGAAATGTGATCAATCAAGGCCAAAAAACGAATTAGTGCATTTCATGATTGCCAGCCGCGATGCATAATGGGAGAAATGCGGCAGCATTGCATCCGTACGAATTCACAGAAAGAGATAATTTGAACCGTTGAATCTCTCGATTCGCTACGACGACCCTTTGAAAGCTTGGTTGAAAATTCTGTGTAGCATTGGTTTCCAAAACAGTTAGACATTCATAATCGTTGTGGGATAAACTGTTCAGTGGCGTCTTGTTTAAAAATTGCGAGACAATCTAAGATGTACTGAGATAGTGACAGTTTTCTAATGCTTTCGTTTCAAGTCAAATACATGAAAATACAAAAGATCAGCAGCAACGGTACAACAACAACAACAACAACAACAACAACAACAACAACAACAACAAAAACAACAACAATTGTAGATATGTTAAGCATGAATTTTCTGTTAGGTATTCAGTGTCCACCGTTCGTAAAGATAGCGATAGCTGACATGTTAACGGTGTCACCAGCCAAGCCGTGATCCATGGCGGAACGCACATGTTGGACATTTCTCAGAGATCATAACTTTGTGGAGTCATCGTGGCTCATCGTATTATTCTGTGTAATTAGCCTTGCTATGGGCAATTTCGTCCGAGAATTCCGACGTGTTTGGAAAAAGGAGTGCTTCGGTGGAAATAAGGCGTATCTAAGCCGTCGCTGTAATGAATTCGATCAACTATTTCCCATTAAATGGACATGGAGCACTATAATTACGTCGTGTGTCATTTGAAAACCGGGTTATCAAGACTATTTTGTAGGTATGGCTGTTGTCACACTTTCTCTACAGCTTCAAAATTGCTTCATTTTAATCACAATGTCGGTACTCTATTGAGCATGCATGTGCTGTTCACACAATAGGTGTGAAAATCACCTTAGAAACACCTTTGGGCGAGCAGTTCTCTTATTCCATGCCTTAGACGTCTAACACGTTAATGGCGGCTCGGGTTTGATGTCTTGACTGTCAAAGTGCAAGAAATCCATACTCTGTACTTTGCTCCTGACGGACTACCATTATTTGTTGAGTCACGTGACGCATGTCTCATGAATAAACGTTGAAATTGGAAATTGCGGAGAACGTGGCCACTATAATATTGGAGCGGCGCTGTAGCAGGTGCCATCTTAGCACAAAGAATAGACCCTGGAGGGGTATGTATATATACAGTGTCGGATCCATACCGTTGTGTATGTCGTAGTTGCCTCCTGTAATTGTTGCTAAAAATAAGCGAATTCATGATAAATCAAGGACATCCCAAAGAGTAATCCCCTGCCTCTCTCTCTCTCTTCTCTCCTCTCTCTCTCTCTCTCTCTCTCTCTCTCTCTCTCTCTCTCTCTCTCTCTCTGTTATAAACATTACTGAAATGTAACACATTGGACGTGAGGAAAATCGGGAAATTATGTTTAGATTTCAAATTTGTCGCCGTGAACTTTCCACCGTGACCGCAACAGTCAACAGTTGCTGCAATGCACCATAAATCATCTTACGCTCGTTTGTACAAAACGCCCTCTTGCACGAGAACATACCTCGATTGCTAAGCTACCCTCAGGTTTTCTTCTTTATACTCCGAAAAAAACCTTAAGCCAAAAATTTGCCTAAACTGATCGGACTGAGGCATAAGAATGAAATTGCAGTCACGATAAATCATGGAATACCTGCTCAGGTAATCCTACAGCACGACAGACTGAAAAGGAAGAGTCTATACGACAATATCCCCCAAGACTGAAAAGGGGCATCTATGACAATATCCCTCAAGACTGGGCAATGGACAAAGAGAGTAACTTAACTTATATTATTGATGTCCCAAGTTTCTGTTCAGTCATAAATTTTTTGCTGTCCAGAAAATCGTCATTGTGAGCAGACACTCGTGCACGATGCGAATCTTGATACGGTCTAATGATGACCAGGGGATGATGAGAATAATTGGGCACAGGACGTTGGTATTGCTGTGCACTGATCATTGTCTCGATGAAAATCTCAAACGAATGAATCGACCGTACTGTTGGCGGAATTGTCAGACATAAAGTCAAAAAATAACCTTACAATCTATCGCCATTTTCCCAACCATTTAAAATGAAAACTTCAGTACCCATTTCCTTAAATATCGACGATTTCCATTTTCCGCATAGTGTCCAAACAGGCGGACATTTTAATCTTAATGGGAAATACACGATTAATTCCCTATGAAAGAGCTATTTGGTATTTTTATGTATTAAAAATTAGAAAAATGTGTTTATATGATGAGTAGTTGCTCGTACAAAACTCCTTGAGACTTATGAAATAAATCTCCGAAAACGGAGACTCCATTCTCTTAGATTTCGGTGACCTTTTTCCCCTAACAATCAGAATACAAGAGCGCGGATCTCCCTTCCAAGAAGACTATTATTCTGAGCCCGATAGGTATTGCGCAATCGATGCACAATGTCGGTTGTCGATGAGCTGAGTTGTTTTGAAAGTTCGAGAGACGTGTCTGTTGATTTCATCTTGTGCTTGACATTGCTTGCTGTGTTCCCCCGTCTTCTTGAAATTGAACTTTCCCCCTGGGGGCGGAACTGTAAATGGAATTCTCGCCGATTTGTTACAAAGAAAGAGAATTCCCTGGTAAACAATGAAATCGAAAACAACACCTGTAATTGGCTTCAGTGCAGTCCGACTGCTCGTCTAATTGTATGTCTACTTGTCTGTCCGTCTGCTCAGTGCCTGTAACTCTCTGTTGACAAATTCTTCACGAGTAAAATGAGAAACCCCGGTTTGCAAGATAATTTGAACTTCCTTTGGCGTGGCTGACATTTGAAGACTAAATTTGCAACGGATTTTTGAAATGTGCTGCATTTAAAGGGAGGCGGTCGTCGGAACTACGCTCAAAGGTCGCTAGGGACTCCTACGACCGATGTAAACACTGTATCCAAGCTACGTTGGCGATTGATGAAAGTTATAACATGTTTTTCGTAATGTACATCGTAAAATTTCAATGTTGCAGCTATGTTGACATGATGCATCAATATATAGTGCATGAAATACATTGTTTGTAAACAAGAAATTCGCACATGCGCAGTTCCGACGACCGCTTTCCTTTAAAGACTGCTGTTGCACAGCCTATGTTAGTAGAAAAGTCAATAATAAGAAAGGGCTGAGTGAGGGTACGTTTTTCATCGGTGCAGCTTCAGCGCAAATGTCTCTGATTTGAATATTCCGTGTACTTTTCTTCAGAGCAAGACTTATTGCATCATTAATAGTTGATAGCTAAATCCCAGAGGGTCTCATAACTTAACGACTGCACAATGACAGTGACGATACTCGGCGATGCATGACCGGCTACCACGTGCAATAAGCTTATCAATATCAATTCTAACGAGGTCTTCAGGCGGGTTGGGCTGTGGCTATTCGTTGCTCCTTATTCGAGAGGAGCAGGCTTGGTTTTCTTTCCTTTTCTTTCTCTTTGCTCATTTGGACCATTTTCACATCATGAATAAACGATAATTTCCTACAATCACCCAAGGGCTCAGATAAGGTAGATGCATGATATTCGGAGCGCCTTACGACCGGATGAACATCTATTACTGTCGACAATGCATACAATGGTAGGTACAATATACTACGTATCAGTAGGGGGCAAAAGGTGCATTTCTTTTCTTTTTTTTGACACAGTTTTCAAAATTTATGTCCAAGATATTAAGAAACATCAATGTATTTTCACATAATATAAACTTAACGAAAAAATAAAATTGCGAGGAAAGTAAACAGTTTCCTTCTATAGCTCCATGTTGAACATACTCGCTTTATTGACCTCTGCAGTTTTGAAGTAAGAAGTAATCGATTTTAAAGATCACTTCCTAATTTTTGATTCGCGTGCTCGTCGGTCCCAATGTAAATTCACTGTAAAGGTTGAAAGTCTGTACAAGGAAAGGCTGTGGGCTGCCGTTAAGGATTGACCATTAGATTTGGAGGGGGTGGTCAAAAACAGAAAAAAATTCAAAGCAAAAAATTAGGGAAAAATCTTCAGACTAGTTTGCAAAATAAAAAATATATAATCAGAACGCAAAAAGATGATAAATCTGACCGTTTTAGTTAGAAAAAAATTAGCACATCAAGACTCACTCGGACAATTTTTTTTTCAAAAGTTTACAATTGTAAAAAAGTATTCACTATCTGATTGTGATCACCCCTAAGATCTAATGGTCCGTCCCTAAAGTCGCTCATTCGTCAATCTGGAGTGCAAATTCCAATAACGAGTATAATGCTCCCGGATGTAATTTGAATACCGTGGAATATGACAGAGAATGCCGGTTTCTGTAGAACCAGATGTCACACTATGATTGGAGTATCCTCAATGGTCACGAATCCTCGAATTTCGTCTTGAAATAAGAATATCGTTTCCTTTCAATGTCGTGGGTGCACTGTGTCTCAAAATGTTAAAAACCCCACCAGATAATTAAATGTACAAAACAATGTGTATCATCGGTGCCGTGCTGAATTCAAGGTATGGATATTGAAGAGAAATATTTCCAATTTTGATATGCTATTGAAGTATGAAGGTATATATATATATATATATAAATTAATCAATTTTATACTACTTCGGGCGTTAGTTACTGTCTAGCATTTCCTTAGGAATTTACTATGTGAAGTATTTCTTGACAAGTTTCAACTTATAGTACGAGAAACCGAGTTGGTCGTCGCAACTACCACACTTGTGCAAATTGCGCTGACTGATGTTTGATGTTTCGCCCAGAATATGTAAATGAACATTGCAACTAACGTGCCGTAGTGATTATTCCTTAAAGGGAAGCGGTCGTCGGGACTGCGCTCAAAGGTCGCTAGGGACCCCTACGACCTATGTAAACGCTGTATCCGAGGTACGTTGGCGATTGAAGAAAGTTGAAACGTTTTTGTCATAATGTACATCGTCAAATTTATCTGCATGTGTCTTCAAACTATTTCAATATTGCTCTGTTTTCATACATGTAGCCTAGCAACAACGCTCAGAAACTATGGTGTCTTAAAAGCCAAATAAAATTATTTGTGTGTTTTCTTGTAACCCGACCTACCCTAGAAAAAAATGACCAACCCTAGACATTGTTTTCGCATTATAGGCTTTTATGCCCAACGACGGAGACAGAAACAGCCTACGCCTTGACGAGTTGGTTTGCGGTTTCCAATTGGCTCTTTCAACTTTAAGTCACGATCAGACGTTTTCACTGTATTAAGAGTAACCTGTAAAGCTAATCACGACTGACATGTTTAACGCTGTTTTCAGTTACGAGCAGTGTGGTGAACAAAGATCTTACAAGAGACGACGACTAATTTTACAAGTGAACAGAGGGCGAATATCAAAGCGTATTAGATGACTGACATGTGTGATGATGTGAATATCGAGAGTAGCTTCAGGAAAATCCTTGCTCACATCTATGAATAGCTTGTGTCCAATCAGAGGAATCAAAATTATCATGTGATAATGCCTGACAGACTTTATCCAATCAGTGGAACAAGAATCATCATGTGATTATGCCTGCCAAATCTTCAGCCAATAAATGGAATCAGAGTAACCACGTGATCATGCTTGCTAAAATGAACTCCCTGCAAACGTCGCCACTGGAGTATGCTGGCGACCAGCTGCGCAAAACCATGTAAAATTAAACTTCTGACCTCAGTTAGAGCATAATATGAAAAAGTCTTAAGATATAAATTATAAATTCGCGTAAACCATGAGTAATTTGACATAATTGAGGTTGCTTTCCTGGAAAACCATGATTTATGCAAATGAACTTGGTTTTAAGTTCGTCCTCCTTGATCTACTATGTCGTGGTGCGAATCTTGTGAGAACAAAGTGTCAGAAACATATAACACACGCTGATACGAATGTAATTTGCTCTTTATATCGGAGATGAGAATGAATGAAAACTGGTAGTTTAACTCGTGGTAATTGCAGGGAAAAAGAATACTAATTAGATTTCTTATTTTTTTCAAATTATGTAAAGTGGCTCCCAGTAAAATGAAAGTTGCAAAGTTTTTAATTTATAATTTATGAAGATATCTTCAATTTTTTATGCCTTGGAGTACTTCATGCAAATTTGTGCAGTTTTGAAAATCTACATCTCTTTTTCATAACAAGGAGCAATGTACGATTAAGTATCCCATGTGTCTCCTGCTGAGTAGAGGGTATTTTTCGTCCCATTATTAAGTTGAACCGCCCTTACCCACCATTTAATACCGACAAATGAGACAGATATTATATCTTACGTTGGCGGCTTTTTATTCGCATCTACGAGACTTCATTGTCGTTGCTTGAGAAATAATAGGGCGACCGGAATACTTTACATTAGTTTACGTCCCTTGTTAACGCCCTCACTCGTCAACTCTTTTGTTCTTTCCATAATGTCCGTACGTAAATTTCGTATATCTTAATACTGAAATCGAACGCCATACCTGTAAAATAGTGGGTCAAATCCACGTTAAGGTGGCAATATACTGGTGGCGGTATGTCCTTTGTTATACATAAATGAAAACACACCCTATAGTGTTGATTTAAAAGGGTTTCTTCTCATAATTATTTTAAAATAATGTTAATGACCAAGTAACCTGTTCTGTGGCAAAAGTCGTAAATAAGAGTCCCTGAGAGATCACATATAAAGGAGTTTGTCGATCGGCGCCGACTGAAAAAAACGTCACATTATGAGAGACGTGTACGCTACATCAGACTGCAACGGTTTAGAAATGAGAAGGCAGTCGACACAGGTATTGGATGTTGGATGTAAACTGCAGCTATGCTGCCTGAAAGTGGTGATGAAGTTGATTTTTTTCCATGCCAAACTACCGGCAGTTCATTCCGTCGCCGCGACGGTAGTCAGCTCAAATCTGCCTTTCACCAGACGACGTGACGGCGAGCACGCACGCCTGTCTGTGGAGTTCGTCAACTGATCAGTGGCTTTGTGGCGAGAGGAGACGCTGTCTGTGGAGAATTTGTCCTTGCACAAAGCGATGAGATAGATGTCAGCGGCTTTGAAATTGATGACTGCGAGTCATGACAGGTTAGACTTTTAGACTTTCCGGAAACAAGGTGGATTTACCCGGGCAAATGGTCCAAAAACACAAATACAGTTACACGGAACGAAATTATCCAAATGGAAGCCCTGTGACCGCAATTTTGTCACACGAGATTAATCATGGCATCCGTGTCTCGTTTGGGAGAGTCCTACATTTAGTTGGTATTGAAAATTTAACCCCGACGTCGGGAAGACTAGTTCGAGTTCACGAATTTGTAGAATGCAATTCCACAAGTAATTTTCCACGCTATACATCTATTGTGCTGAGCATGAATACAGCTAGTTGGCAGTTTAGATACTTACGCACGTTTTGCTCGCCGTAATGAGCCTTAACGTGGGAAACCATACGTCACCACTTATCTTATATTTCCAGATCTACGTGACATTGGAACAGTTGCCATTCTTTTTCTGTATTTTCACAAATAGATGCATATTTCGAAATGTTATTTTCGTGAAAAAAATAATTGTTTCTCTGAGTTTGTTCATCATTAAAATATGTGAAGCAGATTTTGCGGTATGAACCTTGTAATTGTAGATTTTGTTGTTCGATGTCCATACGTACTCAAAGACACTGTGTACATGACACTGAAAAATCACAAAAAACATTATACATGATGGCGAGTCGAAGTCCCTGTGTATATTTTTGAAAGGAGGGCACTGTATTGGGATTTGTTAAATGTTATCGTGCATTTTGTTTAAAATTTGACTGTTTTGTTGACTCGGTTGTTTACGAAAGTGCTACTTTAGCTATACAAGATAATGCATGTGTATTATTGAATTGGCAGTGAACGAGACAGTGCTTTTATGTACATTTTCAGCTGTCTTAGCTTCAACAGCCTTGATTAAGATTTCGCTGAATACTCGAAAGTGCTGCGTACATTCGATTGATGTAGAAATCGCGAGGCGACTGAACATCCGGAATGTTCCAGATCTTTCATGTTTTTACTTTCGCTGTTGAAAAAGTTTGCTTAGTAGAGCGCCGCCTAGAGACTGAAAGAGGAGTACAATGTCGTTCAAACAGGCTTCAGTTCGGAGTATGAGGGGGGATGTATGCTATCCATTACAAGTAGTTGTAAAATATAAAGAACATTCCCACTGAAATAATATGTTCAACAGTCCGCTGCAATAATGTTGTAATTTTATCTTCATAGATCATCTTATGCCGAGGTGTGTTGGGTTGCATCTTTAGATGATGTTGTGATTTTTATGACATTGGACATTGCGGATTTTATCAATGATGTTTTGCAGTTCTGCTTTATCAGATTGATTGACATATAAAACGCATAATTCTTGCATCGAATCAACAAATTCATCGTTACAAGTGGCGGTCGTCAGGTTGACCTGCGCTACATAACGACAGCTCTGTACAGGTGTAACCTGATCGTCTGATAGAGCATGCGAAGTGTAACGATACGAGACAAGAGCTGCTGAAGTGCATGGCGCAATGCTTTGAAGTGAAGAGTGTAGGATAAGAAGTCCTTGTCAGGTGTCGTAAGTTTGACATTTCAAATCCCTCAGGTGCAAACCAATGAAAGATTTCTCTGGATATGGAGATAACTCACAAAACGTTGACGTAAGCAGTTTACGCAAAACGCCGATGCTACTGAGTCTCGTTTTGGTTTTCAAAGGAATGACTATTTTTGGTCTTATTGTAATTGATTTCCTGCTCCCCCTTGAACTTATTACCACTACAAACTTTGTAATGAGCTTTGAGGAATTTTCCTGTGGTTCTCAAGCCTGGTTCAAATAACGAATGAATTTTTAAAAAAATCAATAAACATTTTGACGCTTTTTTCAACAATTGGAAAAACAAGGAGAACTTATTTCTCTTATAAAAAGAACGATTAAATTAGAGTTTCGAAAGATGATAATGAACCACAGTTCGACTCCTAGTGGATAGGTCTATGAATAGATTATGCTTCGGGTTGCAATAGTTAAAGCAATTAAGGTAGAATGCGCCTCGGGGACAGATATTCGGACTCTCAAACTTTTCAATTCTTTTTTAATCTACCGCTTATGGGGATTCATTTTAAAGCTCTTGGAGTAAGAAAACTTTTTACCGTTTTAGTTTTCGAAAATTAAAAATTTATTTCTCTCCAACGAGGTGGCAGCTATTTTGAATTTCAGACATCGGTAAATCTTGGGTAATTTGTTTCTCTAGTACCAAAATTTGCACGGTAACTTCGAATTTTTAGTCGAGATTCTAAAAGATGATTATATATAGTTGAAAGATTCTTTGAGGAAAGTTTGCGCAAATGTTTAAGTCTTTCATTTTCGAGGCGCATACTACCTTAATAAGATTAGCTATCAGTGGTGATGATTTGGGTTACAGCGGCTAGAGACAAAAGCGCGCTTCACACTTTTAAAACATTCTGTGATAAAATCTGTCAATGCTGTAGCACAAACAATGAGAAATATGAACTAAAGAGATAAGAGTGAGCAGTAGAAAAAGCACGGATGATTCATGGTCAAAGGTCAACGCCGCATTGGATTTTGGCTTGTCGCTGTACGTCGCAGTCACTGTGGCGTCTACTGTCTTCAAATCAAAGTTATGCGCACTCGTGTTTCCAATCTCATAAACAAACGCACTGCCTGCTGAGTGAATATGTTTTACCATTACGATGTCATTTGTAAAATCATTTTGGGGACAGACTGAGCACTGTTACAACCTTCGTAAAGCGGAGTTCGAGACGCCGACGCCTTTTCCCTGGTGAGTTCTTTTAACAGGCTGCTAATTCGAATCCGAAAACAAAACTGGCATTACTGAATCTTTCAATTCGTTAACACGTAGAATAAGTATTCGCTTCTACTATCAGAACTTGAATCTGAAAATGATCCCAAACCAGATCTATCCGAGAAAGGGTCCCTGCATTGTTTGACATTGTTCGACATTGACCTACTTTTTAATGTTTAGATTGAGTGGGTTGTCGAAATTGGTACAAAATTGAATCCATTACTTTTGTGTGGATTTCATGTGCCATATGTTCAATATTTAATGACTTCAAAGAACCAGTAATGGTGAAAAGTCGTAAAAATAGATGAAGAACTGATGATTCACAAATAGGTAATGGCGCGAAATAAAACGATGACCGCATGTAATGTCTCTAAGTGATGTTTCAAGGTTAAAGAGTGACGAGATAATGGACAATTACTGGTGCGGAAACAATTCTTCAAACTATTAACGAAAAACATATATGCACCAACGACATGGACCAACAGATCATTAATTATATACAAATGGAATCTTATTTGGACAGCAAAAGTGAAAAGTGCGGATATAAAAAATATAGCAATTTAATTATTGTTTGTCATTTGACAAATTACCACACAAGTTAAACATATGTATATGCAAAAAAGTGCAATACCCACAACGTGAATCATGCCATGTTGTAGAAGACTGACAGCATTTTCTTTTTGACTGTAAGGCTATGAAATATTTTGGAACAAATTGATGGAAATATTAGATATGAAGTATAGAACCCAGATAAAGCTGATAGGGAAGCATGTAATATATGGATATCTGTTAGATTGAGAACGGTTAGCACTATTAAGTCTTGTCACAATGGTTTCAACCTTTTTGTGTATAAAGAAGAAATTGTAAATCAAGGAAATAGATGGAGATTTTTAAGAGTTAACTTATGACACGACTGGAACTAATTTTAGATAATTAGATCTTGATATTTTTCAAATTTCTCAAAAGTCTCAGGTGCCCTATAGCTGAATGTTGTAATATTACAAATTAGTCATAAAAACAAGTGTTTAACTTCAAAAGAAAAACAGATGAGCGTACGTTTGCAGTTTAAACCGACATTATTTCATCATCCAATTATCCCAAATTAGTTCCGATCGTGTTTTATATCAATTTTATAAGACAAATGAGGATCTTGAAGAATTTGTGGATTTTTGCGTATCTGCAGACTCGTGCATTTTAGGGGTAACTCTGACTCATATAAAAAGGATACTTACAGTTATCCAGTTTTATTAAAGTCACTGTACTTACCAATTTGAGTCTAAAAGGCTGTCACTTGCAGGTCAACTGATTGGATAGCGTAAATGGGACACTTATCTATCCGACTAGCATATGCACAATTATCACAAGTACTATTAGATTGAGTTAATAGTTGGGAATGCGCTGGCCCATCTACATGTATAGGGAGTGTGAAGACATCCCTGGGCTAGACACAATTTTGAGAGAGTTCAAGGGGATAACCTTGGCGTATCTCAACAGAATAAGTGACATTATCAAGTGCAATTAGAGTAAAATTGTCATCGAAAATTGCCACGATCTATCTTAAGTGTTGTATATTAAACATGTCCCTAGCCTCTATAGCCAGTTGCAGGTTGTTTTGTTGATATCCCTTGCCTTTTTAACATGCATACATGAATTTACCAAGTCTACTTAAAGTAAACTTATATACATGTACTGAATATATATATATATATATATATATATATATATATATATATATATATATATGTATGTATATATATATATATATATATATATATATATAATATATATATATATATATATATATATATATATATATATATATATATATATATATAAACTGTAGATGTCCCAAGCCTATCCACAAACTTCAGACAGTTCAGGGGATAACCCTGGTCATATAAACAGCATATGTACAATTATCAAGTACAGTAAGAATAACGTATAGAGAGAGGATGACTCTGCCTATCTATATCGAGGGTAGTTAGAATATTCCTTGCCTATCTACAGTGAGTGTTCGCGGTCAGAAAAAGAAAAATTGTTACAACTTAGCTCTATTATCGAACCACTATTTTTTAAGGGTGGGGATTTGGCCGAGCGGTTTTGACTGTGATGTCTTCACTTGGTGATTGGGTGCCGTGCGTTGTGAGTTCGAATCCGATCGAAAATATGCAAAATTGTCAACCATATGTAGAGTAGGTGTATTATGCAGGATGACACGTGGCCATCTTAAGTGTACATATATATATATATATATATATATATATATATATATATATATATATATATATATATATATATATATATATATATATATATATAATATATATATGCAGTGTTAAATAAACATTCTGAATTGGTCTTTTATTTGTTGGTCGAACTTCTCAACTACCCAGGACCACAGGAAAATGGTAAGCGCCATATATTGATGCACAGAAGATCGAAAACAGTCGCGCCAGTTTTCTCTGACGAGTGCAAGACGCATGAGATGGGCATCAAACATTTCTGTGCTGCAGTGTGTTGTTCAGCTGTGTCGAGGGGCTGAATACTAACTAGGTCGACTCTCTGATTTAGAGCGATCTGGTTTATAAAAGTTTGTAAAGTTCTGATACTCATCCCGTCCTTTGCACATTTAGATCTGTGTCTGTCGACGAACAGTCTGTGATAGTGTTTGAAAATTTAAATAATACTGAAGCCAATAACAATATATACGAATCTAGTTTCAATCTGTATAATTATTTGGCACTCATTGCATTGACTTAAATTCAATTAATGTATCTACTGTGTATGAGTCAAAGCCGATCAGTGCCAAATATAGCAGAAGCTCGTAGAAAAGTCGCCAACAATATTATTCTGTCTCCTTCCTCCTGATTTAAGAATGTCGTTTTTTTAATCTTTATTTCAATTCATCGTAAAACTTTAAGCCCGTCTCTTAAACTTAAGTATCATCGCACGATTCCTGGAATTTTGAATTCGTTTGTCTGCCTTCGATGGATATCTTACTCTTGACCCTAATGCTTTAGAGATCATTAAGGCCAAGTATCTTACTTTCAGGGTTTCATTTTCAACACACCTAATCGGAAGGGTAGATCTTGTTCAAATCGCTCCCTGTCTTAAGTTATACTCACTCCTTGAAGTGCCCATGTAAGCGTTCGCTTATAGTGAACTTTTGAAAAAAATGAATGCTGCCTACTTGAAGACAAACTATATAACCTTATTTAATAGAAAGGACCGAGTCAATTATATTTGCTCATTGAGAACTGGTTTCAAAGTTTCGTGTTTCTTTCAAGGGTACTAGACGGTATGGCTGTTGCTCAAATCGATTCAAGTCTCAAACTGTGCACAATCCTTGAAATGCTTGAGACAGCCGAGAGTGATCAATCGCTGTACACTTGAAAACAAAAGGGTGACCTTTTTATAACAGACTTGACTCTCTCCATTGCGCTCCGCTCATCAGAACGGGGTTTTAATCATCAGTTTCTATTCCACGGGACTCGAAGGGGGTGGTTTTAGTTCAAATTGACTTCCATCTTAGACAAGCTATACTCCTCCAGTGGCTTAAATAACCTTGAATTGCACAGTTCTCCAAAAAAGTCGCCGCAATCTAGATAGAATAAAGTAAAGCAGTTCTGAATAGATTGTACAATGTCAATTACAGTCTGCCCACTCTAAATCCTTCAACGAGGATACAGTCTACCGTTATTTCTTTAAAACTGTATGCGGTAATCTATCTCAAAGTTACCTCCCTTGACCCTACCGGTAAAGGTCAAGTAAAATACGGATAACTTTTGTCCCTGTCAAATTCGTATTCGTTGATCACGCAAAAGCTGTTTTTTAAGTCTGATAACACGTGCGCAAAAGCTGTTTTTTTACAGTCACGCGTCGCCAACGGAGGTGATTTATCGCATGCCTTGGCATGTTTAGCGCCGAAATCAAAATACAGCTTGGAGTTTCAAGGTCATGTAGGCGATCACACTTAGAAGGGATAACCTTTATCAAACTTTGAAGACACATTAGAACGTTTATTTGAATGCTAATGCACATTAACTTATAATCAGACTACATGCTTTCAAACAACAGACGCACAAAGCCCTGGGAAAGACGATTGCGTGCAGGCTTTTCAACCGTACACGTTATCTTTAAGTTGATCTTAATGTCATCACGCTCGTGAAATTGGTTTTTGAGAGGCCTTCAAATTTGCTTAATAAGCAGTGAAAGTCGAAGAGATAGCACAAAAAGCGTTGATAGTTGACAACAGTCGGTAATGGTCAAACTGTCAAGCACAAACATGCTTTCTAGAAGATTGCGTTAATTTTCATTTGATGACTTTCTACGCTTCTATGAGTATTCTAAACTAATTCTGTCTTAATGGTTTCAATAATATTCATTAAGGTAGTATGCGCCTCGAAACTGAAAGACTTAACTTTTGCTCAAACTTTCTTCTAGGAAATTTTCAACCATTCTCATACAAAATCAAAAATTAAATTCAGGGTCACCGTGCAAAATTTCTTACTAGAGAAACAAATAACCTAACATTTACTGATACTGTATTTGGAATTCAAAGTGGCCGCCATTGCTCTGTAAACTCTACGGGGTACAATAAAGTTTTCGATATAAATTAAGACGGTTGAAATTTTTCCTCACTCGAAGAGCTTTAAAATGACCCCCTCCTAATGGTACACCAGAAAAAATTGAAATTCCGAATATCTGTCCCCGAGAAACATTCTACCTTAATATGCCATGTTTAATGCAAATGGCAAAACTGTATAAGCTTTACATGAGATATTCATAATTGACTGAGATGTTTTTCAATATTCAGCACGTTAAAAGTAAACGTAGACACTTTCTAGGAAAGGGAAAACATTGTCTTTTTTGTCCTGTCTTGAACTCCGTTAACATGGGCAACAAGAGCTGCAGCTTTTGAAACAACTTCCGTGCCAATGCGTGACAACGTTTGGTTTAACTTCTGGTGCTAACTGCGGTTTGGAATGACAGTAAAAAGTATGGTACATGTGAACTGAGACTGAACCGCACTACTTCAATCGATATGGCGTCTCTTAACGTCCATTACAAGACGTATGTTCCGGCTTAGTCTGGAGAGTAATTGATTCCTCTGTCTCTCACAGAGTTATTTTCTTAAATCACCATCGCTGATACTGCCATTTTAACAAGCTCTCTTGTATTTCTACAAGAAGACAAAACCTCTAATCGGTAAAGCAATTTATGATCTCTATTCAGTCGTATCGTCCATGAATTTCCGCATCTGTGATGTTTACGACTGGGCGAGACTGAATAAATGGTAACATAATGGCCACAACCTTTGAAGTACTTCTTACAGTTATGTTCAATCCAATGCTTGATCTTTTTTGTATCAATCAACAATCAATCTTCATTCAATCTCTCAATGGTCTTTGCATTACTCGTTATTGTCAGCTGTGCACCCTTTTTTATGAATAAAGAGAGAAAGGAGCGGAAAAGATACATTGTGAGACGGCAGATTGACAGGCGAGCTTACAGAGAGACAGACAGAAAGATAGAGTGATCGACGTACGTACGGACGGACGGACGGATAGACAGGCAGATAGACGGGCGGACGAACGGAAAGCCAAACAGACAGATTACAGAGGGGCAGACAGACAGACAGGCAGGCAGACAGACAGACATATCCAGACAGACAGACCGACAGATAGACGGACCAACGGAAAGCCAGACAGATGTAGAGACAGACAAATAGACATATCCAGACAGACAGGTAGGCAGACAGCCAGACAGACAGACAGACGGACGGACGGACGAACGTTGGAAAGCCAGAAGAAATACAGACAGACAGGCATGTTCAGACGGACTGGCGGACAGACAGACAGACAGACAGACAGACAGACAGACAGACAGACAGACAGACAGACAGACAGACAGACAGACAGACAGACAGACAGCAATATAGACATAGAGTAGAATGGGCGGATGGAAAGATAGCGAAAAAAGAAATTTAAGAGGCGAAAACAGAGACAGGTGAAGACAGTTTGATGGTTGAGTGGTAGGTTGGAAGTTAATAGGATACTTTGTAAGGATGTACACGTACGCATGTGCGAATATGAGGTCCGATTTACCATTTTGGTCGATCACAGTATGAATCAGAATCCTTGTGGATCCGAAGAACTGCCTAGAAACAACAAAATGCTAGTTTGGTCTCTTGAGAAACAAAAACACTGTTTGTCTCCTTAGCCGATATCATTTCCAATTAATCTCTATCCTTGCTAATGACTTCTATGTAGAGAAAGTCATACAGTCATCCATTAACCATGCAAGTCGCTCTAAAAGTCCTACCTGCCATATTGAAGTATTACGTCAAAGGGACACAGATAAGATTTTACCCGAAGAACGTTGTAGTAGACACGCTTGTTATATTCACTTGGATGGACACGGATTTCACGATAAGCTGCATTGCAACTCAGTGGGTACATCCTCTAACTAAGCAGTAAGTCTTAATATGCTGTGTACACATTGTTGTAAATTTAATATAGTTGTCAATTACAAATCCACATACAATAACACAGCACTCACTTTGTCTTCATATCTATGATTGCAATAAGGGAGCACATTTAAGATGGTATCAAATATCCTCTCACAGTTAGTTTCGAGTCTATGTAAATTTACCTCGGGCATGACGATATAACTTAAAACTTTGTATTATCCAACTGGTGGCATCGCATCATGACAGTTTAAAAGTTTTCACCATCTTTAGGTAACCATCATACCCTATCCACCTTCCGCGGCACGCACAAATAAAAGCTTTTAGGAAAATAATTCATCAATGTCCTTGACCTTGGGCATTCTTTACATAAATGCTCATTTATCAAACAGCTGGTCGTAGAAAATGGTAATTAAAACGGGCGCATAAATAAGACCATATAGGATAAATATGTTGTTAATGTTTATAGGCTATATTATTGAAATTCAAGGTTATGTAGGGATATGAACTAGGGTCTGCCTGACAAAAGACTTCAAGTTATGTTGTCGTGACTGAGATGAAGTAGCTTTGGCTAAGTGATGACTTTTCCTACAGAGTGTTGAATCCCAATTCCGACTCCATTTTGCATTCTAACAATAATGAACGAGATGCCATCGATCAAAGGAGCTCATTGTCTACATTCCACCATACTATATTTTGGATAATTGAAGTGAAACGATATATTTCTGTCATGCGCAAAACGAATCCTGAATGAGTAAATAAGCCGGCAGCCCAGAGTTGACGTGTTGGTTGTTGATAGGTAATTAATAAGCATGTGCTCAAATGAGATTTACTGCTGATTTTTAGCCTTAATGGTTCTCCATTTATCACAACCAATATCGATCATCCATTCTCCAATGCGATCGTTCCATTTATTACAACCAATGTCAATCATCCGTCCCCCAATGCGACCACTTCATTTTATTAAAGCTCCGCTACCTGTAACTTTTGATATACTTTCCAATATTGTTGTCCTCTGTATAAACCGCAGTTCTTTGTTCCCCTTTCAAAGTCATGTCCGAATGCTTAAGTGTTCAGATTTTCAGCACAGCATGTTTGAGCGCGTAGTGTTCAATATTTTTGTTAGCAACTGAATTACTGTCTTGACTAGAAATCTCTTATCTGCGCCTTTTATTTGAATAGCGCAAATCCACAGTTATATTGCTTGGCCTTATTTACCATCTGGTATGCCACACTTCGAGAAAAATAGATTTACGCATATTTATACCCTAAAAACCGTGTAAAATACTTAAACATGATGACAATATATTGTCTTTATCACCGAGGTTTACTTTTTGCAAGTTCATCGACAAGTTATATTATAAACTATCAAAGCCTAAAGGAAGAGGACGTCTCTTTGTTGTTGTGACGTTTGAACACCAGGTAAGTGTCTTACGTTGCCTAGCCGACAAGTGTGTATAACACATTCTACAAACATTGAACAATAAAAACATTTCATATAGCGCTTAGACAACCATATCTATTATTGCTCACGTTTACCCATACTGCGTAAGGTTCTTTCGACCGATGAACTGCAACTGGCACGTTTGTACTGTAAAATCCCATAAAATTGCTTGTATTATCGTTTCACAGTGTAGGTCGATATTTCAACCATTTGTCTCATCATGGCGAAACTGTCTGGCAGGCTGTCATAGACTTCACACTGACACAGTACGTACATGTAAGACAATTTGTCATGTTAAATGCATATCTTCGCATTATGTCTGTCTGTTAGTCTAGCTGTCAGTATGTCTGTCTGAATGTCTGGATAATGATGGATGGATTTGGGTGTAGTATATATATATATATATATATATATATATATATATATATATATATATATATTATATATATATATATATATATATATATATATATATATATATATATATATATATATATATATATATATATATATATATATATATATATATATATATATATGACAAGACAAGCAAGCTTGATCTGTGTCTTTAAAAGTAAGCGGTCAGGGTTCGTTACGTCCGTGCTCTAACATAACCATGTTAATGTTCCAAGACATGAAATTGACCTTATCTAACAATTATCTGGTGAATAATAAGCTCAGAACTTCCTAAATTATACATTTTCTGAAAGCCTAGATATAGGGGAACATTTTTGTAACCAAAGTGTCACCATTGTTTACATAACTATCACGTGACAGGTAACCTTGTAAAAATCGGTTTTCCCTATGTTTTGTCTCAATACTTCAAATATCTGACTCAAACTTGCAGGAGTGCCAGATGTCGCAACGTTCTTCCAAAATGTGTCTCAGATTTTTTATATCTTGCTTAGTTTTTTTCGGAGCACAATTTTAAAGAAATCAACTAGGGTTAAATTCACCGCTCTGGAAGTTTTTCTGGCATAAAAATTGTTTAAGAAGGTTTAAAAAAATTCTGAGACACTGTTTGGAAGATCCTTAGGACTGCTTGCACTCACACAAATTTCAGCCACATATCTCAAAGCATTGAAACAAAACATAGGAAAAACCGATTTTTGAAAGGTTATACAAATTACCTGTCGAGTGATAGTTATGTAAACAATGGTTACATTATGGTAACCAAAATGTTCCCCTATATATCTAGGCTTCTGAAAATATATGATTTACAGGGGTTCAGAGATTAAATACTACTAGAGAATTGTTAGCTTAAAAAGGTCAATTTCTTGTCTTGGAACCTTAATATCAAATTACCCCATTTTATCAAATTTACTTGACATTCATTCTTTTGTACGGAATGAGCGAATTAATGAATACATTTACACTGTACTTATGGTAGATCATTGAGCAGATTGCCATGTAGCCTCAATCTTGTATGTTTACTATAATATGTCAATTTGAAAGGTTTTTAGAAAAACACAGTGCTCTGTTACACGCTGATCTGTACCGATTATTTCCAGTAAATGTTGACGCAGGTTACATCAATGTATCGTAAATGTTGTTCGGAAAGATGTGACTGCTGCTTAATTGCAACATCATAAAGCTATATGCTTCTCTTGGTATTACCAACAAGAGACACTGTTAGGCGTTTTTAAACTGCTCATCAGCAGAGAAGTTAAACCGAAAGGTGTACGTGACGTCTGATACCGAAATTCTCCGCTGTGCGCAAGAAACTTGAAAGCAAGCGTTTTCCTATTCCAGTTTCCGTAGCACTGCAGCACGTTCCATCGATTCATTCGAAATTCAAAACGGAGTGTCGGTCGTCATGGTAATAACGTCGTCATCAATATAACAGCAGAGATAAGAGTTTCGGGTTTGTGTGGTTTAGCGGTTTGTTAAAGCCATAAAGTAGGTCACATTAGTGACATTTAAATTAAAGCGAAGACGAATTATTTTCCTAACTATAACTATTGATGCAAACTTGTTCTGTTCCAAACGGAAAGGGGCAACTCTTCAAATTGCTGGAAAATCAGATAATTCGACGTAGATACTGTGTTGACAGGTTCGATATTTGGTGCTTGCATCCTTGTCACGTTAACCTTGCTTTCATCACCTTGTAATATTGACTGAACCAACTTTACATCATGGTGACTGTAATAGCAATGCATTCACCTCAAGTTTCTTAACATACTTCTTGCATTCTTGCTTTTTGGTTGAACGAGACGTGAAATGTATAAAAATCAACACGATGACTTTTACACCAGAGTCAGAGTAGCAGCTTAGTAAGTCGCTTACATAATAACTGAAACATGACGACCCCTCTTAGTATAGCCAGATATTTCAGTTATGCAGGTTTATTTGCAAAATACTTAATTGAATACGAATCTTTGGACATAACGTAGCAAACCGTATCGCTGTCTTCATAACCTTCTTAATGATATTTTCATTATTTGTATTCATGAAGCAAGTGTATTTTTCTGTTTCCCCCTGAAGCATTTCTTAGTATAAAATAATTAGCATTATGGATTTCTTCACAATTCGCGATTTTACTATTGGCAAATGAAATCCTGTCCCGACCACAAGTCAGTTACCAACCACGTTTTTGGACTCTATCACGCACATGCTGTCTTGACAAGTTGAAAAATGCATTTCAACATGATATATCTGGTGTTGAACAAGAAACGTTATTTACAAATACAAATTACAGGGATACTGGGCAAATACATGATTAAGTTAAAACTCATGTGGCATTAGGGTAGCTTGTCATGTCACATACTCTTAGTCTTAATCAATTGATCGATAGTTCGCTATCTGAATGACGGATTCGGCTATTTCAAAATACACTGCATACCACACATGGACGTACAGGCGGCTGTGCGACGGCTTTCGCGAGCGATTCAAAGTGAAGATTCTGGCGGCAGACAGTCTTTTCAATACAATTTAAGACTTGAAATTCGATAACGTTGATTCTTCAAGGAATTTTTCAATCTTGGTATTTACTTCTTACATTTTCATCCCGGGCGATTGTATTATGTTGATACACTTTTTCTGAACTCATGACATTGTCCTCTAATTGAAAAGCCTGTACCACGTATTTTTACAAGCTTGAATTTTCTTTATTAACGAGATTCTGAAGGTAAGGAAGTGGAACATTACAACTTCTCATGGTGGCGCGCTATCTTCGAATGACTTACTTTGTCCGTGCTTGTCCATACTTATAACATACCTTACATGGCACTACATTTCAGTTCATTTCAGTCTGTTTGACTATTGTGTGTAACACCAATACAATAATACAAAAGTACATCTGTGCACTAAATAACTGTCCAATAGACACCATTGGTTTAATTACAGACACAATGTTACCGAGGGCGAGGACGAACCGCAACGGGCACATTGTTACCATGGTTACAATGTTACAATATACACTATATCAAGATAGTCCTAATGCTACTATTGGCACATTTCCATAGAAACAGTGATGAAATTGATAAAATGTTACCATAGAAATATTTGTTAGGACCAGGATGAGTTAAACGTCTTAAATCCTTCAGTTTTTCGAGGTTGAGGGCGTCAACATTTTATTTCTTTCATTAAATTTGATTGAAGCCAACCAAAATAGCCGCAAAATTGAGATGCTGGAACATATATAAAAAGGAAAAAGAATTTATTCAAATTTTGACCCTCTAATATGTAAATTTGAACGATGTTTCTTGGTCCCATGGATCACGTGACCGTTAGCCGAAAAGCCGACGACAGTCGTTCATTAGGAGATACTAGCTAGAATGACACTACGAACTTTAAAACTATTAAATATCTCACTACGTCCTGTGTTATCCAGAATTTAAATTTTTCTGTATTCAGAGATTTCATGCAAGTTCATTGGACTAAAAGACTAAATAACAACATTTTTCCATAAACAAATCGTCCTGCAACATTTCGTTCATGTCATTTTATGACCTCTTGATTGACAGTTTCCTTTATTTAATGTATTTTCTCAGAATTTTGAAAAAGAAAACACAAATAAAGAAATGAGTTAATATCACGTGTGACATAATGTATAGGAACGACCATAAGAAGAAATTTCTTCGGAAATTTCAAACTTTCGCAACCCTGACAACTTGGATTACGCTGATTAGTATACGCTACAATGTGGAACTGAGCACGCGATCCTGTATTGCGCTAGTTTGAAAATGTATTCACATCACGTGTTTTTGCAGAAGTAGTTAGAACGTGTTTACCAAAACGAATGATAAACCATATAATTTAGAGAATTGAAGTCATCAAGTAAATGCCATCGTAAAACTTGCATCGTTGGTTATAAGAAATCAAATTTAGGGACAGAATGTAAATAGCCTCGTTATCAGCTATTCGTTTGTTAATTTTGTAATTATGTGCAAATTTTATCTGTCTGAAGGTTCAAATACCACCGGTATGCAGCGTGAAATACGCTTATTAACTCTTTGAGCGCAAAAGTCAATTTTTTTGACCTTTATAAACAGTCAAATATTTTTCCAAATTTTGAAAAAAAAAACTTTAGTTAATTAATTGTCATGTCCATTTGGCTCAAAAGTATCAAAACAAATACAGAAAAATTCATAAAAAATTGGTAAAATGTTGCACTAAAATTTTGGTGGGAAAAATTACAGCACTCAAAGGGTTAAATGAGAAGTTTTATGCTAATAAAAAGGGGCGTTTCTAGTCCTTGTCCATGTCGATCAAGACCAGCATAAGTCTTTTGATCTCGTATTTACTTTCAAACCATTATAATGAAAACAGTGGCAGGACGATACACACTACAGAAATACCGCTACCTATGGGATTACACATGTACACACTTTAAGTTGTGAGCAGTAAACTTATCGACAATAATTAGCTGCTCGCCAAAGCTATCGCTGATTTCAATCAATCCTGTCACTATGTTTTCATGTCTGTATTGGATCTTATGATTTAAAAAATGAAATCCGTAAAAGAAGACAGGACAGCCTGTAGCGGAATTGCTTGTGAGAACTCCAACATGAGAAGACATGAGAATTAACCTATCACGTTTTTTTTTTTCTTCCTGACAAAATGACTTGGCGAGCTATGCTTTCTTCTAAAGAGGGAAAGATATGAAGATATGTCTGAAATAATTCTTCAGAGTTTATTTGCTACACACTCAAACTAATATATATATATATATATATATATATATATATATATATATATATATATATATATATATATATATAACAAAAATTACTTCAAGTACAAAGTAATTATATCTGTTACTCAAGTTTCGTGCATCTCGCAATCATCAGACAGTCTGAAGACAGAAGCACTTCTTCTGTCTGAAGATTGCAGGATGCATGAAACTTATTATATATTATAAGTAGCAGATATGTTTAATGTGTACTTGAAGTAATTGTGTTATTATTTATAACGCTCTGCTTTAGCATCGATCACTGTAATTTATCACGAGGACATCTGTATCATTATATATATATATATATATATATATATATATATATATATATATATATATATATATATATATATCATGCGTGCAATACTAGGAATATCCGAAACAACTGAAAAATTTATCGTCTTGGGAATACTGTGACAGTCTTACCGAGTATTTGATCGGGATTTCTTCTTATTTTCCTGGGGGTATTTTAAACCATTCATTACTTTTTGACATCATCGCAAGATTAAGTGTCGGTGTGCAAATTTTAGTATCAGAAAATCAAACCACCCTAGGGACGCCTTGAAAAAGATTGATAACCCCTTCATACTATATTAGGCAGAACCCTTGAGAGTTCCGTATGACACGGTGCTCGATTTTATAGCCACTAGAAATACAAAGTTTCGGGAGTAAATCTCTGATCGGTGTCGACAAAGGCATCCTAAACAAGAGGAAAGACAGGAGAAACGACAACATATCAAGAATAATTTTTTCATGTTTGCATTATACTGAGGTCCCCAGTTCACTATAATTCTGTACTTCCAGTGGTTAAATTCGTGGAATGTTAATGTTCACAAAACGAGGCGAATACGCCCGTCTTTACTGGAATTGAAAATGGCCGAGAGAGGTTTAAATATATAACGTTGACTTTAACATTTTAATGATAATCTAGCATTTGTATATTTTGGATGCAACAAAATGTCCTATTCGGTGACGCAAGCCCTCCACTAATTCTAACACACCTTCACTAGTTATGAACTTAACAAGTGTAATTTAGTGACCCTTGTGTCAAAGGTCGACAGGGCCCACATAACAACCGCATCTCATATTTATAGAGGAAAGGGGAATCCTTTATTCAAATGTAAATAAAGGTCATTGACCTTATCTACTAATTCTCGTTTCTGAGGTTGGCACACAATGTTACGGAGAGTTCCACACACTCGGGAACGCCGAGTTTTTACTCATTGTTGAATGGCTCTTTCCAATATGCTTTTGAAATACATTCCACACGTACCCTTGGAAGCCGCGTTTTAGTGGCTTAGTTAGATAAACAGGTCGTGCAAGGTCGAAGCTTTAGTTCTCTCTCAAGAAAAAGCGTCCCTTTTATTCGAAGTATGAATCTGCTTTGAATATCAGTCGTAGAGCTATTTCAAAACTTCCACTCGAAAGGACGCAAGAAAAGTGCTTGACGACACCGAAATGTGTTCCTTAAAAGATTAAACCAAGGAGTTTGCACATTGAGAACACGCACTATCTTCTTTACCTTCTTGGCACAAAAAACAGCCTTTAAGTGTAATAGCCATATAGACATATCTTAAAAGAGCTGCAAGTTTATATATTGCCCACCGAAAACAAAATTATACAGTCATGAGAAATAATTTCCATGTGGAATACTTGTAATGGTGCTGCTGGGTTCAGATAATTTGAATAGAAATTCCAAGATGTGAGCGGACATCTGTCAAGAGCAATCAGTAAGATATGCCATCAGTGTCGGAAAACTGTCTTTTGACAAATCTCCTGCGATTGACGATTCCTCGAAAACCTGCAGCATGACTGTCTGTCTAGAGAAGGGTCACGATTACACTAGCAACGTCCTGTTGACAAGAAATTTTTAGCGTCTTGAGTTTTGTTTTACGATTGCGCAGCTTGTTTTGATACAACATGCTGCCTTTGTCGACAACATCTGCCGCCCAAACAGTTTATCATAAGGTCGTATGCGCCTCGAAAGTGAAAGACTTAAACTTTTGCTCAAACTTTCATACATGAAACTTTCAACAATTCTCTTACCAAAATCGACAATAAAATCGCGGGGTGGGGGGGGGGCGGGATGGGGGTCACAGTGCAAAGTTTGGAACAAACAAAACAAATTACCCAACATTTTTCGATATTTGAAATTCAAAATGGCCGCCATTCCTATGTTAACTCTATGGGGGATTTTAGATTTTCAAAAAATAAATAAATAAATATAATAATAATAATAATAATAATAATAATAATAATAATATAATAATAATAATAATAATAATAATAATAAGACGGTGAAAGTTTTCCTTATACCAAAAGCTTTAACATGAGCCCCACAAATGGTAGATCAGAAAAGAATTGTAGAAATTGGAGAGTCCTAATATCTGTTCCCGATCGAGGCGCATTCTACCTTAATGTTCACTAACCATCTGAATATCTTCATAAAAGTTGGAGAGCCGGCCACCATCTTCGGTGTCAACGTTTATTCAGGTTGAGGCTCTACAACTGGCTAATGGCAACATCTGCCAAAACTGGCATTGTCTATATAGAGATACGGTGTGAGTTGTTTCAAGATTATCTTCAAACGACATTTTGCGATACCAGGAAATATTTTTTGGAAATGTAGGCCTAATACAGTGCGTACACATTTCAGGGACGTAGGTCATCGCTAGAGCATTTGCGTCGCTCTAAAACACTTGTGTACTATGGAACTGACAAGCGACATTTCATTTTACAAAAGCTGTTATTATGTAGATATTATTGGGAGAATAATTTAAAGTCGTGTTTGCGATGCAATGAGTTATCTTACTGTTTCATCTAACCGACAACTACAAATAGCTTCTTTTGGCGGGAAAATAAACTAACCGAGCCAGAGAGAGCTGAAAGTGCGTTAGACAACAAACGCCAACATTCATGGTATCTCTGTTGCTGGACACAGGCACCCGTATGTTTGCAATAAATGGATTGTCCGACATTTTCAGCGAAGTAAGCAGGGTATCTTTAGTTTCACTATGATCAAAACTTGCGGGCACACTGACTCTCAGTATAAATCGCTATTGGCCCAAAGGTGAAGTTATTTTTTATAAACTGACGAATTCATCTGCCATTTCACATTGTTCAGGTAAGCAGTTTAGCAAGTTACACAAGGTGCACACTGATTTTGTCATTGTGAGTGGCCATACATGTACGTGTGGTATATCTCTGCTTTCTTGTCACTGAACTCATGAACCACATTACCCATGCGTACTGCTGAAAGAGGGCAGTTAGAGGTTGTTAGCATTTGTGTGTTGCTAGTGAACAAAATTAAAAATTTGATGATAAACAAACTTTCTCACTGATGTACCATAAAACACGTACTTATAGATCGGGGTTACAGAGTGGCGGTGCAATCGATAATGGTGAATTGACAGTATTCCGAAAGGAACACAATTTGGCAAATTTAAGAGCGGGTAGCAAAATCTTTCAGTTTTTGTAAATCTCAATTTATCTTTGACAAAACATCTGGAAAATTCAGATGCACCGGACTCAGGTACAGATATTTTGCAATTGAGTGCTTTTGCGATATCTCAAGAACATGTATGACTTTAAAGAGGAAATCTCAACTAGAGAATTTCCTATAGATAGAGTGGAGCATCTTTTCATAGCATCTTTTCATTTTGCGAGAGAAAAATCCCATTCGTCGATGGGAAAAGTTGTTTCTGTATTCTATCCGATACTTAAAAAATATCCTTTCCCACTGTTACACATTCTCTGAAAAGGTTAGCATGAAGCAATGTATTTTCTCTAATAAATCAATAATAAGGAGGGTATAAATTTAAAAAGTATACAAAAAGATCACTGCAAGAGGTTTTGTAGTCTGCAAAGCGTCTTGATAATATCTTTTGAAAGGATAAGCAAAGAGGGTTGTACGCATGCACGGCTGCGTTGCCCGTGCAAAGAAGATCCATTGTAACAGCGCTGTTTATTAATTCGTATGCTGGCCGCGCTCCTTGCGAATACTATTTCTGACTTCATACATCTGTGAAAGACATGACCTGTAATAATCGACAACTAGATTACTCGTTCTGGTGAAGCATGCGACGTTCAATGGTCCAAAGCAAATTTTAAGACCTCAGTCTGCAGATGTACCCTGTAAGCGACGACTTAATATAGAAACCTGTACAGTGATATACATGCGTGACAAATATTCAATCCAGAAACCTACGATGTGCAATTTTCAAAGTTGATTTCACTTAATATTGCTATAATTGCCGGATACCATTGTAGTTTGACGGAGAAGATGGCGTCGGACTTCTTACGGCTTATAGCTGTCACCGATCGACAAAATACTTGTACACAAACTCTGTCTGCCTGCCTGTGTGTCTGTCTGTCTGCCTGTCTGTCTGTCTGTTTGTTTGTCTGTCTGTCCCTCTCCCTCCATATCTTTTTCAAACACACGCTCTCTCTCTCTCTCTCTCTCTCTCTCTCTCTCTCTCTCTCTCTCTCTCTCTCTCTCTCTCTCTCTCTCTCTCTCTCTCTCTCTCTCCTCTCTCTCTCTTCTCCCTCTCTCTCTTTCATATATCACGGTAACGAAACATACTGGATTGTGCACCTATAAAGATAAAAACGAACTTTGTTTACTAGTATTCCTAATATTCCTGTGTACACTAATTTTAACGTAGAGGAACCGAGGCAGGGTTTCATTCTATATTTCCATAATATCTTATTTTCATCTTTCACTTACAGCATACGGATGACAGGCTACGACTTATGAAAGTAAACTCATGGTAGTGATTTTGATGTAGCCAACGACACTAGAGCTATAGAATGTACTGTTAGATATCGTAAGAACGGCTCCACTTATCACATTCCTATACACAGACTTACTGCACTTCTGAAACATAAATAGAACTAAGTGCAATGACGTTGTTCCTCCATAGAATAAGCTAAGCCCAGAAAAATGTCTGTTCAAAGTACAGTGACTTTTGAAATGACAGGCGATAAGAAAATCATCCATTTTTGTTGTCTTTTTTTCTAAAATTGTCACTTTTATTACTAGATCACACCACTTTAAGCTATTGCGTCACATCAGCGGATGTAAGAGAGTCTTTCAGTAGGATAACTCCACAATCTTGCGAAACAACAATGACTTTGGAAGACTAACAAAATAACCTAAAGGCAAATGCGACGCCCTGTAGATTTCCATACCCCGTTTTATGATAAGCAAATTGCTACTCACAATCCGTGGGCCTTTGGGTACTATCGAGCTCCGTTCAATCATTTACTGAACGAATATACCTGCAAACAAAAAAGTATTATCTTGCTAGGCTTTTATTTTTCAAGCGTGTCTGCCAGCTAAATGTTAAATTTTCGCTTGCATGGAAGTGGTAATAGGCTACCTGGGGCGAATTTAATCCACTGGATAACAATCACAGTAGTGCAAATCACACCTAAGATGGTGCAATGAAAAAGGCGAGCCAAAGTGGGCACATATGACTTTTATATCATTGTGATTTCTCGTAGCCGCCGCACCGACCATTACATTTTGTAAAATAGTCGGTTACCATAAGGTTATCCTAGCTTTTAATGTAAGTACAATGATCTACTGGACTTCATTTTCTCAATATTTTTAGTTTCGATATTGTCCTCTTGCCTCGGCGTATCCGCTAAAGGTTTTTTTAGCCCTCTTTTTTC
Source organism: Ptychodera flava (assembly GCF_041260155.1). NCBI lineage: Eukaryota > Metazoa > Hemichordata > Enteropneusta > Ptychoderidae > Ptychodera > Ptychodera flava. The sequence continues at coordinate 22,014,009 of NC_091937.1, read as the reverse complement.
CCGAGCAACATCTAAAGAAGTGATAATTGAAAATTGCGAACACGTTTCGATTTTAAAGGGACCCGAGATCGTAATCAGTGAAACGTAAAGGTGGATTGAGGTACATAGAGATTGCTGCTTGCGTGCTGGCCTTGTCGACAACGTACCTTTGATACGACGCGTGGGAATTGGACGCGGGCGTTTGACGCGGGCATTTCTCAAACAACACAAACTGAATTGGATGCAGAGTTAGCACTTTATCCTAGTAAGGAAATACATTACACACGATTTCGAATACTCTCCATCGATATACGGAAAGATATGGGCGTACAAATCCAACGTTTTCACACACTCAGGGGCCATTCCTTCACTCACGCGATGAGCGTGTTACATTTATAGACTACAAACTGTAGCTTGTTAAATTGTATGGAACAAAAGAAGCGGATATTAATCAGAATGTGAACAAATTCACATCTTTTAGTGACATCACTTGTCAGAGAGAATGGAAAAGGAAGATGTCGACTCCAAACAAAACGACGCCTACCCCTTCGCTTTGTTCAGACAGCTTTCGGTCACACACATTACTGCGAAGTGTCGGCGACTTCGATGAAGGTAGCATGCAGGATAAGTGATTGGTAATGGAAATGTTCTGTGGATTCATCGATTGCGGTTAAATAGAAAGCGATACAAGTGATGCAGCGTCTTGCTATTCTTCTAACAGCCACTCCAAAGGATATCAATCAATCGGTAAAACTGTATGTCGCCATGAATCATCAACTGGCCATCAAAGTTCGGTTGATGTTTACTGCAACGTCATGTTGCATTATATATATATATACATATACATATACATATATATATATATACATATATACATATATATATATATATATATATATATATTATGTATAATATATATATATAATATATATATATATATATATATATATATATATATAAACAGATTACTTCAAGTACAAAGTAATGAAATCTATTACTTAAGTTTCATGCATCTTGCAATCCTCAGATAGAGTGAAAGGATTACTAGCTCGACACTCTTACATATATGATCGGGACGAACCATTCTATTTGTAGGTAGTGTTAAAATTCGATAAATGATATTGTTTTGGTGACGACATTTTGAAACCAACTCAGAGCGTTTCTACACTGTTAAACAAACGTTCTGAGTTGGTTTCAAAATGTCGTCCCGATCATATATGTAAGAGTGTCGAGCTAGTAATCCTTTCACTCTATCTGAGGATTGCAAGATGCATGAAACTTAAGTAATAGATTTCATTACTTTGTACTTGAAGTAATCTGTTTATTTATAACGCTCTGCTTTTTGCATTGATCACTGTAATTTCCCTCGAGGACATCTGTATACTTCAATATACACACACACACATATATATATATATATATATATATATATATATATATATATGATTGAGTTGAAATACTGACGTATGTATCATACATACATACATACATACATACATACATACATACATACATACATACATACATACATACATACATACATACATACATACATACATACATACATACATACATACATACATACATACATACATACATACATACATACATACATACATACATACATACATACATACATACATACATACATACATACATACATACATACATACATACATACATACATACATACATACATACATACATACATACATACATACATACATACATACATACATACATACATACATACATACATACATACATACATACATACATACATACATACATACATACATACATACATATATTAGGCATAAATATATGCCTGTAGCCACTGAACAAATCCATTCAGCTCTGACACCAGCCACTGATGCAAAATCATGTTCAGGTCGTTTGTTTCCTGAAAGTGGAACCATTATCAACGCAAATAATCACTCTGCAGAATCTTAAATTAAAAAAAACCCACGAGAGTAGCCCATTACATTATACCCCCTTCTTGAACGTATTTTCGAAAGGGTTGTGTTTTTTCTCTATGCCCTCGAAAATTCAATTACGAATGCTGTAATCAAACAGCGTTACAAAGTGACCGTTTGCCTTCTTCTAATTGATATATGACAGGGAATTACCTGTGAAATGGGCGACCATGGGAACATGCGCCTCGGGCCAAGATGAAAAGATGTATGCCTTAACGATACTGTATGGAGATTCTTTGCCAGTATGAGTCATTGCAGCTTTACCCCTGTGTAAGTAAATCCAAAACACTACTTTACTGAGCAGATATCAAGACGATAACATTCTGCATATCTACTTTGAAGCCATTAGTCCATAGAAAAATGCTTTTATTTTGAACAAACTACCAAACAAATACATTTCATTAAGAAAAACATCAGAGGCAAGTAACTACCGATGTATCATTTGAAAAATATGTTTGTGAATGTTTTTTTTAATTTACCATTTCTCCACATCGGTGTTATGCATTCGAGTCTGGGAGAGAATGCACTATAACTCAGGACGGCGGACAGCACTGTGTATAATTCATAATCGACTGTGAAAAGATGGAAGGACGCTAAGCTTTTCATCCGGCTTTATTATTTTAATGGAAGAGAAACGAGGATCTCCGGGGGCGTTGAGAAAAGTTTTCCGGTCAGACCTGCTGATTAGTTCACTCTTTCAAAGATATTACAACATCATGGTTACAAACTGAAGCTACTGTCCTAGCTGAATCGCCGCTACTAAAGAACGCCCAGATTCTTATATTTTTGATGCAATGTTTAATTCGTTTACACGTGGCTTAATGTCAAATCGCGCGTGATCATACGATTAAGAAGTGAGCGGAAAATTCGCATTAAGAAGGATTTGGCTAAAATCCCAGTGAAATTTAATGCATAAAACAGCTTAAATATTTAAGATGGAATCATATTTAATTTTCTACCAGGAGACAGGACAACTTAGTTCATTTGATCACGATGAATAACAGACAAAATGGTAGCGTTACAGAACTGCCATATTTGTCTCCTTATTTGGTTATGTGGTGAATTTGCGTAAATGTCTCGGCGTATCAAGGAACGACTGATGACCGAATAGCGTCCGATGTATCATTGACTTTCAAACTAAATTTGAAGTGTATTGCTCTAGTTCACAGCATTCATTTAATAAATTTTCCTTCATAGAAAAGAAAAATGTGAAATTTAACAAAATGGATAAAACCGTATAGATAAAATTTATCAATTTCACATAAAGTAACAAAAGAGAAAAGGCAGGTCTATGTATGTACTTAAAAACTATCTACTGTTGATTGACCAATCAGAGTGCTCAATTCAGGGTGTTTTATTTACTCATAAAGCCTTGGTCACCAAATTCCAGAAACGAATGACAGCGCCGTAGTAAAGTACTGTCCAATCAAAAGTGAACATGTCATATTCTGTAGACATCTGGTACGTTTTAATATTCAAATTTGGTAACACAGCGGAAACCAGCTGCAACACAAAATCTGCTGTGCCCTAGGGCATTTATATAATGTGCCCTAGGGCATTTATAGGATATTCCATTACATTAGAAGGCTATTTCACAAATAAAGTTTTAATTCATATCCTAAAAATGTTACATTGACAAAGGGGACGGTTGACGTAAACACATTGAAAATGAAAATATATCAGTTAGGGGCGATAGTTTTTAAGTCGGATAAAACCCTCGTACTCGGGCTCTTCTGGTATATAAAGTCCAACCCTACGATAAAATGTCTCGGCCTGCGGCCTCGACATTTTATCATTGGGTTGGACTTTATATACCAGAAGAGCCCTCGTACTCGGGCTTTATCCTATACATAAAAACCAAAGTCCTTGCACCAATGCTGTTTACATATATTTCTATACTTACAGGTCAGTTCGTCTTTCTATCTACGTATTTAATAGCAACGTATCTTTCTGCATACCAAGTATCGGTCTATTTGTCGATACACAAGGAAAAAGTCGTTTCTTTGTTTCTGTGGTCAATATTGGTAATCAAGTCCAGCGTACCCGTAAATGTGACCAAATGCTTTCAAAGTAGCTGATGCAAACATCGACGCTGAAGCGCGCAAGCATCGCAGAAATGAATGTTGTCTGGGGTGTAGTTTAAGTGAATTTGCCGGGTTTAACCTACAAAAGTGCCTCGGGGTTTTATTCGCTGTAACTCTCGTGAGCATCCTAAAGTGTTTGAACCAAAGGGTTAGTCTAAACTGCATTGCATGCCAAGTTACTGAGGTATCTCTTGTGTAAAGGATGAGTAGACACATGCAGGGATTCAAGCAGAAATTCAGCTGAGTCTTAAGCCATTTACATCCATATAAATTATCCCTTTCTTATTTCATGGTAAAGTGTGAAAGTAAACATGAAGCTGTGATTTAATCCTTTAAAAGGTTATAATGCTGCTCTGTAAATACGATTTAGCCAAGGACAAGTTTGAGTTCCAAAGAAAATACATGAAAAGCGTATTTGGAAACCACGAATGCGCTGAATGTATATATATAATATTTATTATTATTATTATTATTATTATTATTATTGTTGTTGTTGTTGTTGTTGTTGTTTGTTGTTGTTGTTGTTGTTATATGGTTACACCTGATTAGAAGCACATAGACAAAATACAAAAAGAGTAAAACTATGCAATAACAAGTCATTGACAATGACATAGTCCCCGCTGGTAAATGGAACTTTGTCAGTGGAAGTGAATAAATTGAAGTGAATATAATGCACATGAAAAAAAATGAGGCTACCAAAGAACTGTTTGAGACTGATGCCCATACTGGCATTTATTGTAAACAAGTAGACATTTGTTTAAGAAATGTCAAACTGGTCCAGGCATGTCTGCGTTATGGCCCTTGAAATGAAAAATTCGGAATGCCATATTTGAACCTAAAATGCCTTGAGTTCATTACAGAAGAGACTTACTACAATTAGCTAGTGATACTGTTACATGCCTTTGTTGACTGCTAAACCTTTGTATGATCAATATCTGCAGCAAGTGACATCAGATTAAATGCAATCATTAAGGATATCGATTACTAATTACTAACATTTTTCCGTGCTCAGGGATACCAGGTTTCGTAAAATTTGACGCAAGGGTTCAAGACATTCACACTAATTCAGTATGCAAATTAGCAAATAATTGAAACGACTGCGCTAAATGTCATTACATTTTATTTCAGCACTGTGAGATCAACATTTGTATCAAGTTTCATCTTAATTACGAAAATTTACTAAATATACAAATTAATAATTAACTGACATGATACTGCCAAATGTGTTTGCAAGCTATTACAGCACTGAAAGATCAGCATTTGTACTAAGTGTCATTAAATTCCATCCCTTATTTCTGGATATATCAAATGACTATAAAATATCATTAAATATAAACATTTAAATATAGCAATAATTGACATGGTTATGCTAAACTTATCACAGCATTTTTAGCTTAACATCTCTAACAATTGTCATCAAATTTGATGATGTACATGTCACCCTAGTTACAAATTCATTAAACATGAAAATTGGCACAAAGGTGAAATAATGTGCTAAATTATTTTTGCAAGCTATTACGACTCTTTGAGATCAAAATACTTACCCCTTTTCATCAAATTTGATATAGTATTTCTTGACATATCACCCAAATTATGAAAATTCATCAAACATGCAAATCAGCAATTAATTGTCATCATACTGTAAATGTGTTTGCATGCTATTGCAACACTGTGAGATCAACATCACGTTTCATCAAATTTGCTGCAGTATTTCTAGACATATCACACTAATTATAAAAGTTAATTAAATGTGCAAAGTAGCAATTAAAAGACACGATACTGCTAAATGTCTTGGCATGCTATACAATACTGTGAGATCAACATCTGTACCACATTTCATCGAATTTGATGCAGTATGAATTAATTATGCAAGTTAGCAATTAATTCGCATGATACTGCTAAACGTCTATGTACATCATTTCAGGACTCTGAGCTCAAAAACTGTACCAAGTTTCATCAAATTTGAGTCAGTATTTCTTGTCATATCACCCGAAGTATGAAAATTAAATATGCAAATTAGCAATGAACTAACACAATATCGGCACATGTCTTTGTGCCTTTATGTCTCTCCTATGTGTAAACTGAATGTACAAAATGTTTCGGTCTGGCGTCAGCACGTTGAGACTAAAACTGAACTAGCATTGCATCACTGTGCCGACTTCAGTTATACTTCTTATTTTGTCTACAACCGAGTTACAATTCATTCTTTAGCGTTTACCATCAAAGAGAATATCGAACATATATTATCTTAATAAGTTGAAAAGTCTTCCTCCGACCATTTAATACCAGACGCAGCATAGAGAAACTCTGACATTATAAACGTCTTAATAATTTGAACCTTTCCCAATGTAGTAAGATTCTTATTCTTAGCAGATTAAGTCAGTGTCTGATCGATTATTTCATGATTTCATAATTCATTTCATCAGATTATTTCAGCTCTCACTAAATGCGAATTTCAACAAATGGGTCGGATGTGAATCCTAACGGCTGACTGTCACAATTTTATTTTATTCCCATGCTGCATTACTTCGTCCTTTACCGCACTAATCTTCAAACAGGAAACGTTTCAAAAAGACTCAACCGTCTCAGCATGTTTACACATCAAATAACATCCAAGAAAAATAATGTACATATTTTACCAATTGTAATTTCTCCTTCTTCTCCGATTTGAATTTTATGTAAGTTTATTATCGCAAAATTGATGATGTTATTGCCTATGTTTTGCCTGTTTTGTTTTGTTTGTTTGTTTTCATATTATTCAGTCCCCGGATGTAAATTTCCAGCGAAGAATGACACAAGGGATAAAGTCATGTACAATCAAGCCAAGATTAGCATGGATCGGGGAGGATTGATGGAATGGCATAGGGAAGGACTAATTGCTGAATAGGGAATCCAAACGAGAATTAACTAGATAACATCGGTTGGCATACTTATTCTATAAAGGAGGTTTGCCTTATTATGCCTCTGTTTTCAAGATCACGTGATCTATTTTACCACAGGTGTTGCAGTAATTTGGAAAAGCAGCAGATGAACGATAATTGAGCGCTGATATCTCCCATGCTTCCTACATGTACACCAGAATTTGTAACCTACGATGTGCATTACGGGTATGCAATCTCGGTTTCATTTAAACCTGCAGGAGTTTCCTTAATTATTTTTTGCTCTTAATAGTCAGCTTCTTTTTTTCCAGAAATATTGTTATGTTGAGAAAAGGAAATCTTATGATGGCACTAATTAGGTTGTCTTTGAATCCCCCACCCCCGTTGAAAGAGTAAATAAAGTGGATACCATTTAAGGCCCACTCCCAGCTCCCCGTTGATTAGTATTTTTCAGAATTGTCCACTCTATTGGCGATACGTTATTAGCTGTCGTGAAAGCCGACTCATTTCTGCAATTACCGGTCTCTATCGTTCAATTATGTGTCTAAAAATAACGCTGTCTAGCACAGAAAACCCACGACTACACAACTTGCAGTCTTCCATCGTGGCGACTGCTTGGACATCATCTGTCACGATGTGCTCTTTAATCAGCTTTCGCCTCTTTCGGTTCATCTTTTACGGAGGGTAACTCCCCTCCCCCTTCAATGACCTAGGAAACCAAATTGTCAGAAATTGGAAAAAAAAATCGTCGCCAAGTTTTTACAACTTTCAATGGCTTATCTACAAACAAAGGCGCCTGGAAACCTGGAAAATTAATCGAAATGCTGGCCGCTTTGCTGGAGTAAATAACGCTAAATAACACTACATCACAGTGATTTGTTGCGAAACAAACTCACGAATTCCCTTTCAATGAAAATATTGGGAGCTTTGACGATGATGATGATGATAGTGGTGGTGGTGGTGGTGGTGGTAGTGGTGGTGGTGGTGGTGATGATGACGGTGATGCTGATGATAGTGGGGGAGGGGTGGGGTGTTGGTGGTGATAATAATTGTGATGGTGATTATTATGAAATGTACAAAATCGTACAAGTTTGTTTTTTCTGGTATTATATCATGTCGGGTATTTAAATAGGCATAAAAATGATAAATACATTTAAAAATTACCTTTCTCCGCCTTTAGGTAGAACGCGCCTCGCGGAACAGATATACGAACTCTCAAACTTTTAGAATTCTTTTCTGATCTACCACTAGTGGGGTTCATTTTAAAGCTCTTGGTGTAAGAAAACTGTTCACTGGCTTAGTTTTTCGAAATTCGAAAACTTTATTTTTCTCCATCGAGTTAACAAACTGATGGCGGCCATTTTGATTTTGAAATATCGGTAAATCTTATGTTATTTGTTTCTCTAGTACCAAAATTTGCAAGGTGATCCCCGATTTTATTCTTAATTTTGAAAGTGAATGTTTGAAAGATTCCTTCGGGAAAGTTTGAGCAAAAGTTAAGTCTTTCACTTTCGAGGCGCATACTACCTTACGTAATTGTTACAAAATCGTCACAATCATGTTGACAGAATAGCGCTAATTCCTTGAACCACTGTCGGAGTTGAACGTTTCAGTCGAGAATGTCTTATCATTTTGCAAAATTAAATATTGTTTACATGTCATTATCATTTTTACGTTGGTGAGACAACGCCTCACAGAATCCTGTACTTGCCAGTGACGTAAGCTCTCTCGCGCCCTTTGCGACTGCACAACAGAGATGGCATCGAAATCGACTTAAAGTAATACGCGCCTTGGTACTGCAAGGGAAAATTTAACTTTTCATTTTCACAAAATTAAGCCAGTGAAAGTTTAACTTCCTCCGAGGGCTTCAAATTAAGCCCTCACAAGCGATGGGCTAGAAATGTTCTGGCAAAAATATTAAGAGTCCGGGTATCTGCCTCTGAGGCGATAGTGTGCAATTTTAATGTAAGTGCTAAGTGCGATCAAATTGGTTCAAACATTTAGGTAAACAAGGAAGACTTTGGTCTTACTTTCCATTTTTGTGTTGTATGAAGTTTGTTCCTGAAGTATTCGGCGACACCAAATGCAAAACACTTTGTGGTTCTAGTTTTAAATAATCTTATCTATTTGCCCTGATTTTTTCAATGGGTTACCTCGCATAAATAGCTCCGTGTCGTCTGCAACCAAAGGATTTAATGCATTCACAAACTATTAGCAGCAGATACACTGTTTACTGTTATCTTTTTATTACCAAAGAACATTTTCACTGTTTTTGGATAATTACTAGGAATATCGTGACGCAATGATGAAATAATGATTGACATAATGTTGTGATTGTCTTTTTCGTTTTCAATATAGGAAATGAAACCATCCTACAATAACTCCAATCGTGCTCACGCGCATTAACTTCGCGCATACACAGCCATCAAAAAAATAGCACGACATTGTTGAGCTGATTTCCGGATGCGTGTGCACGTATTTTATGTCTTCTCGCCATGAATAAAATTAAAATGTTGCTGATAAGGTAAGATTTCGCAGCATTATGGACACAGTCAAAATCATCAATAGATGAGAACACAACGCATAATTTACCCATTCTGTGTCTTGCTTCGCTCGCAAAATAAACACAAACAACTAAGACATTGATTATCATGGAGCTCAACAGTCACATTACGAGGAGCAAGCTCCAACAAAAGCGGTCAGAGTAATCTACTTCGTCAGCCGGCGTCTGTCCTGTGACCGAGAGCGAGTATCGTTTGGCAACGTCGAAATGATGATGACGGCTGATCGGGTGGCTGGGAGAAGCCCCTGACGAAAGGAGAGAAATTTTGCATTTCATTTGGCGCAGAAACTTGAAGAGATCGTTGTCACAATGGTTAGGACGACATTTGATGTCAAAGATGTATCGCGTTTCATTTTTTGAACAACTGACTCCACTACGGGGGTGCCATGATGCTGCAATGAGTACTGTGTACTATTTAAAGCACATCCGAAACAGGTGCGGGAAGAGCTGAAGGAAGTTGTACCACAAAGGAAAATTGGTATGAAAATGTGCTGCAATACACGTAGCCAGGCATTTTTCTAATTCTGGTGTTCGTTTTATGTACCCCTATAGTCTATGTCAATAGCAAAAAAATTCTTGTATATCGAGATATTATAAATGGGCGCTATCGCCAGCATAAGTGTTCAACGCCGTCATCTTTCTAATCATTCGTGGCCACTGATTTGGCAGTACTATCGCATTGAGAGACGTGACTTATCTCAATCTCTGAAAAGTGCAAAGTGCCCAATATCAGCCTCTGAAAAGAAGTTATCTGTCGAATTCTCTTGTTGGCAATAATCATAGCAGATCGGAGAAGTAGGAGAGAGGGAGTGACGTCAGACTCACGCGATCCGCAAGAAAAGATCAAGCACGTTTGAAGGCGTTCATTGTTCGACTGAATTACAACCCTGGCACATTTAAAGAAAACTTTGCCGTTTTTCTATGTTCTATACACTCTCTATAACTCTTATACATGTTGGCGACTGATACAAATAACATTTGTGACACCTGGTAATTTGACAGATCGTTCTGTGAAGGCTTAGAGACGATCATTTTGCGCGCAAAATACCACTTTTGAATTCGTATTCATTTTAGTCTGTTCAATCTGTATCCTGCCGACCAATTTTCCTTTTTTTCCATCGTGACAGATACAACTGCCACAGTTGAAGTCACTAAGGGATGGCCGGTGGCGTTTTGCATTCAAAACCACAGTCTCTGGCATATATCGTTCATATTTTTTTCTGATTCAATACCGATCAAATAACTGCTGGTCAAACAGAACGGACAGCTATCATTATAACAACCATTATGTTTGTTTGAAGGTTTTCTTCCGGTTTGACTATTCCCACATTATTGCCTTGCGGTATGGCTGGTTTTCAAGTTAAGTCACTACTGTGATTGAAAAGCGTCATTATTCAGCAAATTGGACGGACATATGTCAAAAAAAATTATGTTTCCGATAACCCGGCCTAGCCTAGAAATCGAGCGGACCCTAGACATATTTTTCGCATTTATAAAAATTTTGAGTAAATTCTCAAAATTTTACAATATTTTATGGGTCTCAGCCAATAAAAAATTACAAATAAAAATGGGAGGCATGTTACCGGAAATACAAAATACTTTTCTTATTTGGCCTTACGATGTCAATAATTGTGCGTTTTGCCACACAGTAAAGACACAAAACAAAACTGATATGTTGAGCTTCTGATTTTTCTCACAACCCTTTATGATCTGACTCCGTTTCTTGCGAGACGTATTATCGGCGAGGAGCTCCACTTGTGACGCACAAGCTTCTGTAACTGAGTGAATTTCAGCAAAGTTGGCAATTTCAAAAAAAGACAGTCGTCTACTCATGCGTAGAGAGCAGTGTCAGCTCATCCCACTGACTTGCGAGCAGAAGTGCACTTATTGCACCCGTGTTGCGTTGTAATTGTCTTTGAACGCCCGTGAAAGTCTTTCAGACAAGCTATGTTACACACGTATTCAAAATGGTGTCAGCAGGGTCGATTCCAACATGAAATTGTGAGATGCCGGCACATCTTCACGTAGCTTAAAATCACTTTTAAGAAACCGCTGAAAGGTTTTCACAGAAAGGACATGACGATGCTGCAATCTCGATCAGTCCACCCTCTTTCCCCTTTCCCCCCTCCTCATTCCGAAATTTTGATAAAGTGATACGCGCTACGTTGCATGGGCTATGGGTAATTCCATGCAAAGTAGGTCAAAGGTGAGTCTTGTGTTTGTTTTTAGTTTGTTTGTTTGTTGTTTGTTTGTCTGTTGTAATTATTCTGATCTGAACACTTCAACCCAAAACAAGCGCAATCGTGAAGAAAATGGAAACTTGTTTTATAGTCGGTCGTCATATATCCAAAATGTCAAAGAATACTCAACTTCGGAAAAAACCTGTAAAAGTGCCGACGGAAAAACGGGCAGTGAGACGAAATACGGCAGTGCACCCCACTTTCAATATCCCTAAATCTGTTCTTCAACACGTACTGGAAATAGCAAGGGATGTTTGTGGTATTGAAATGCCAAATACGTAGTAGCAAGGCTGTTTGTGGTGTTGAAATACCATACACGTAGTAGCAAGGGAAGTCTGTGGTGTTGAAATACCCTACCATGTGCCCTATATAACGAAGTTGTCATGGAAAAGACAGCTTCACTTCTGAGAATATTCCTTAAGCAGTGTGAGAGTCACAGTATATGGTAACTCTGGACGGGTGGAAACCTTATCATGCTCCCAAAGCATGCTGCTTATCCAACATGTACAGGATTAAACTCCAGATATTAGATATCGAAAGCCGGACGTAATTCAATATCTCGGATTAGGATGGCGTTAAATCGCCATGAACATGTATATTATTGATGCCGTCAAAAGTACAATAAATACGGCAACGTAACAAAATACTATTGATCACAAGTCCCGTGTATGTAACTTGTCAATGGCACTGGAGGAGAGAGGAAAAGAGAATACCATAGAATGATAATCGTAGTATCTTTTTAAAATTAATAAAAAAAAATTGGCGAGTTACGCAGTTCATTTTGGCATCCTTCCGAGTTGCCGCCTTTGGTAAGAACGCACGTATATTTGAATATTTCAAATTATGGTGTAGACCATTGTGTTGATTATTAAGAAAAAATGAAGAAATACTTAAAGTAACAACGGGGTGAGGTTTTAGGTTGAGCAATATTTCCTTCATATGTAGTCGATTGTCAAGCCGTTGAGTTCTCGTGTCTGTTGATGGAAATGTTAATAATAGAGAGATAAAGACGCCCATCCGTAAACGAAAACTAAAATCTCCGGTCAGTATGACTGAGTCGATACGTCTGAAACCGACTGAATCCCTGCAAACGTCACGCAAATGCGTACGTACACCACTCTTCGTAGCGTGCTCCCTGGGGGCACAATCTTAATCTCTCTAATGTACGGGTAAGTCAGGCGCCGTATAGCGCTCTGCTTTTACAAAAATGTTGTAAAATGAGAGAGAACTGCTCAGCTTTCTCGGTGCCAGACCGTCCTATCACCGATGTCTCTGTCTTAACTTGTACCATAGCGTAGAACAGGGTTATGGGATCCGTCCTATGTCAGAAACACTTAATGTCGGATTGGCATCTGTGGCAAAAACTTTTGAAGTGTCAGTTGTGACGAGAAAATACTGTCATTTTCCCAACGATTTTGTCGGATATTTAGACAGCTACCGTTTGAGTTAACGTTCTACGAAGTGAATTATCATTAAGGTAAATGCGCCTCTGGGACAGATATTCGGGATCTCAAATTTCTACAATTCTCTTTCTGATCTACCACTTGAAGGGGGCTCATTTTAAAGCTCTTTGTGTAAAAAAATTTTAACCGTCTTAGTTTTTTGAAAATCAAAAAGTTTTGTTTTCGCCATAACGGATTGCGGCCATTTTGATTTTAAATATTGGCAAATCTTGGGTAATTTATTTCTCTAGTATCAAAATTTGCACGGTGACCACCGATTTTTATTCTTGATTTTTGAAAGGGCCTGGTTGAAAGGTTCCTTGACAAATGTTTGGACAAAAGTTTAAGTCTTTCACTTTCGAGGTGCATGCTACCTTAATGCTCGTAAATGAATTGTGATTCCACAGCAGAACCCAATTTAAGACTAAACGCAAAAAAACGGTTACACGTTTGCCATTGAAAGACTTTCAAACTGTTTTGGTAAAAACATGCCTCTCTTCTGAATGACACCTTTTGTACTGTTCGAGAAGACGGCAATGATGATAAGCCCTCTGAATTCAAAGTCACGGCGATAGGAGTCTCTCGTCCAGTGTGTTGCACGCAACGCGTCCAAAGCATGTAGTTTGCATTAAGGTAATATGCGCCTGGAAACTGAAACCTTTGCTCAAACTTTGGCTCCAATTTTCCTCAAGGAATATTTCAACCATTCTCTCTCATACTCTAGAATAAAAGTCGAGGTCACCGTACAAATATTTTCACTAGAGAAACAAATCACCCAAATTTACTGATATTTGAAATTCAAAATGGCCGCCATATCTGTGTTAACTTTATGAAGAAAAATGCAATTTTCGATTTTCCAAAACTATAGACGGTAAAAAGTTTTCTCACACCAAGTGCTTGAAAATGAAACCCCACAAGTGGTAGATAAGAAAATAATTGTAAAAGTTTAAGAGTCCGTATATTTGTTCCGGAGGCGCATTCTACCTTAACGTGGAAAGATATTTTGCGACAATTGGTCACTAGGGATCGTATGAAGCTACGAATACACAGTAAGAGTGGGGATTTGGCCGGGCTTGGTGACTGGGTGCCGTATGTTGTGGGTTCGAACCCCGAATGAAGACACTGTATTCTGCTTTGCGGTGTTTTCTGCAATACCACCTGCGACAGGAATATCGACTACAACATGGCTGAGACAGGTCTCATCTTGAACATCTTTTCTTGAACTGATACGTTACATTACTTATTTTGTGATGGGGTGTCCTCTTCAGTCCTTCGCCTTGCCACCATAACGTGATCAATTAGCATATATAAATATTTTGATTTAAACTATCAATGATTTTGCTTGCGTCATCAAAGTGATTCAATTCCAAGAGGATCGAGTCTGTAATTCTCCCACTGCTTCCAGGCTTTTATGCAACATGAGAAAATAACCATGCTTTCAAGATTGAACATGAATCACCATGACTTCATAGCGAGCGAACTAGCAAATCATTCAGTTGGTTTTCCTATGATATATGTTATCTGTATCTGCTGGTTACTACGTAAAGATATAACTCACAATTAAATATCTATATTCACTTTAAACATTTCGTTTTCAGAAAATCCTCGAACCGATAGTAATCGAATTATTTACTGTTGTGTCTCACAATAACTATAGCCTTTTTTAAAGATATAACATTAAATATGTCACATGTGAAAGAGATCATGTTATATTTCAACGACAACCCGCATGGTCTATCAGTATCATCTGTTGAAGCATACTGACAGGTCAGCCTGCCTGTATTCATTGCTGATGAAGATGACTATGCCTAGTAGCGCCAGACACTGAAGCGGTCTGTCAGTCAGACCTTTTGGTCTTACAACACCCATACATCTCAGTGTCAGATAACTCCGCATGTGTTGCCGAACAGATCTTGTACACATTTGCTGCCAAAGAAGACTTTGTACCAGATGCTTAAAGTTTGGTTTGTGCAAGTCCACGGCATATTTCCATTCTCTAAAAACCGGGAAAACGACGCTTTGTTTATTACGAAATCCACACAAACAGTCATGAACACACACGTAAGAAAGAAAGAAATCTTTCACACTTACCTTTCCTTATACAACACATAAATATTCCTCGTACTTGTGATAGCTGTGTGTTGAACGATACCGTTGTGTCACCAGTAAAGAGTTGAGAGCGCCCTATGTTTGACAAACAGAATCCATCCCTTTTAATGGTAGCAAGAGACTCCCTAGGTACATGAGTTTTTTAATATACACTTTCTCACATTAACCCCCTAGTGTTATGATGACGGATTTTTCAAGACATTTCTTCTTACGTAATGTGAACGAATTGTACTTACGTTAATGAGAGTGTCAAGAGACCAACATTAGCATAAGGTTGAAGATTAAGAAGCATGCCTACCGTTCATTTTGTGGAGGGACCGTGATTAAATTGACAGGAAATTGTGAAAAAAACGACCATGATAACACCATAATTATATGTATTATGCCCCTTAGTGTTATACTGATGGGTTTTCAAGACATTTCTTCTCACACAAGGTAAACGGACAAATTTCTTTCTCATTAGTGGGGATCTCGCGAAACCAATATGAGCATAAAACGAGCATCCTAACGCTAAAAATGAAATGTACACAACCTCGCAAATGTTGTATTCAAAACTAGTACATGTTAACTACTTATACATCTATCTGTGTAACTATCTGTATGCATATTTCTCTGTCTGTCTGTCTGTCTGTCTATCTACATATCTACCTATTATCAATAAATCAATCAATCAATCTATCTATCTATTAATCTATCTGTCGATCGATCGATCGACCGATCGATCGACCGATCGCTTGATCGAGCCAGCCATCCATCCATCCATCCGTCCGTCTGCCCCATAAAATTAGATAGATAGATAGATAGATACATACATACATACATACATACATACATACATACATACATACATACATACATACATACATACATACATACATACGTACGTACGTACATACATACATACATACATACATACATACATACATACATACATACATACATACATACATACATACATACATACATACATACATACATACATACATACATACATACACACACACACACACACACACACACACATACACACACACACACATACATACATACATACATACATACACACACACACACACACATACATACATACATACATACATACATACATACATACATACATACATACATACATACATACATACATACATACATACATACATACATAACTACATACATACATACATACATACATACATACATACATACATACATACATACATACATACATACATACATACATACATACATACATACATACATACATACATACATACATACATACATACATACATAAATACATACATACATACATACATACATATATACATACACACACACACATACACATACATACATACATACATACATACATACATACATACATACATACATACATACATACATACATACATACATACATACACATACATACATACATACATACATACATACATACATACATACATACATACATACATACATACATACATACATACATACATACATACATACATACATACATACAGACAGACAGACAGACAGACAGACAGACAGACAGACACACACACACACACACCACACACACACACACACAGACAGTATTCATATTATCATATTCATTCTCTGATCATGTCAATCAGTGATAAAATATGCCCGCAGTACTACTGACCAAATTAAAATTTTTCGGCTTTTCCGTCTTGAAAGGCTGAAGCCTCTTAAAACTAGTTGTATGATATCTAATATTCAATATTGATAATCTGACTTTCATACACAAGAGGGAAAATGTTACCATGACTACGTTAGCGTCATCATACCATCTTGGGAGAAGTGATAATGGTCAAAAGAGTCGAACGATTTCTCGTCTACCATCATAGCAAGATTTTAATACTGCATTCTGTTAACCCATAAAATAATGTTGTGTAGTTGTTGCTCTGAAAATACTAATTTATGTTTAGGCTGCATTCGCAAACACTTCGGGGGGGGGGAGACTCAAAAAAAAAAGTTATCGGATTTTTTCAAATATCTGCCTAATAAACTCACTATGTGTTCAAGTGCCCCCTCTTCTGACTTGCTATAATTTTTAAGTCCCCCTCAAAGGAAGGCAAAGTGTGGCCGATATAATGCTTCGTCCAAAAATATCAAATCTTAATACATGAGAGTCAATTGTGTAAACTATTAAAAAATTCCCCCAAAAAACATGCTATATCTCAAAATTTATATGTATGTGATAATTCATGTAAATATACTTCTTCGCTTCGTGGCAGGGAAAAAGTGCATGTGTGTACAAAAAATTGACTTTGGGGCACCATGGATAATGATTATGTTGATTCAAAAACATGGTAGTCTATGAGAAAATTATGAACGCGTATTTTTCGATATAAAACCAGCAATATCCGTTCATCTATAGACGTTTGGTATAGCTGACACAAATGTTCTTGGTTAGCATGGGGTGTTTACAAGTGCACATGTGTACAAGAAATTTAATTTTGGAATTTCGCCGAAAATGTTGATCCACTATACATGGGAGTCTGAGACAAAACTCTGAATATTTTTTCCTAAAATCAAACTTGCAATGTTTGTGCATATATTCACCCTGAATAACTGATATAATTATACTTGATTAGAAGAGGGTTGTTACATTTGCATTTGTGAACAAGAAATTTGATTTTCGGATTTCGCCGAAAATGTTGATCCACTATACATTGTAGTCTATGAGGAAACTATGAATACTTTTTTACAATACAAAACTAGCTAAATCTGTGTATTTATAGACGTTTGATAATTTATATTAATGTACTTGATTAGACTAAGGTGGTTACAAGTGCATGTGTGTGCAAGAAATTTGATTTTTGAATTTCACTGAAAATGTTGATTCACTATACATTGTAGTCTATGAGGAAACTACGAATAACACATAGGTTATCATCTCCCAAATTGTTATTCAAAGGTTGTTTGACCTGAAGCTAGACACTATGCACTATTCTAAATAGTTTGCATTCTGTCAGAGTCCTCAAAAATAAAAATGTTCTTACGGCAAGATGAACATCTCCCATTGACAATGTATTGTCAATGGGAGAATATTATCAAATAATTAAGTTATCTCCTAAATTGTTATTTAAAGGATAAGTTGAAACTTTTAGTCGTTATAGAGGACAGTTTGCACAACAGAGGGGTTGGGTAAGTAGAAATCCTGTCAACCTAAATCTTTTACCTCACATGGCTACTTGGATCATCAATAAATTGTTAAATATACCCTAAAACTTGCGCCCGAAGGGCGCGCCGAAAACTGAAATGCAGGAATTGAAAGTGCCAAAAGTATTTGAAAAGGAGTTTGATATTCAATAAATTTTCAAGTTCCCCTCCCCCTTTGCAAGGTCGATTTTTCATTCAGACCCCCCCCCCTGGCATGTTGCAAATTTGTTCAAGTCCGCCTTCTGAAATCCCCCTCCTAAGGTGTTCTTGAATGCAGCCTTAAAACTGTGATATTTCGCTATTTAAACGCATCATATGAACTACTCAATTAGACACGATTAAAATGTAGTTCATCACATTGCGTCTCGCGCGGTTGACAACGTAGGTTTTTGTATCAACAGGTAGTAACATTTGCTATATTAGCTTGCTGGAAGCACGAAAGTAAAAATACCTATAAAGTTATAAATACTAGAAATTAGAGATGGTATTCCAATTCAAAATAAAAAGATAGGTTCAATTTTCAAGTTGAAATTTCAACTTCAGTTTACAAGTAAATTACATCTAGAGTCTCCGAATACAATATGAAGACACTGGAACAGTCGGATAATTCTGACATTCAAAGTTCATCTTTAATGACTCATGTCACCCTTGCACCTTTTGTTAGGATTTCTGTATTTGCAAAACGCTATATATGTTCATTACCGTTTAAGTGAGTTGTAATTGACACAACCTAAGTGCAAAAAATTTTGACCCATCGTTTCGTATATTATTGTGTTTATTATAGTCATCAGTATATAAGGCTATTCACAAGATGCGGGCTTTTATGTCCGAGTACACTGTATAGTACAGCTTAGGTATTGTCGGAGTAACAGGGATCTGGGAAGGACACTGCTTCATGCGATGTGCGAGGACGTAAATCGTTATTTTGTGAATAACCTTGTCATTATACGCCTTATATAGTCGTACTTTACAGGAAAAGCTGAAAACAGTAGTTTTCAGAATGCCATACGCAGAAAGTGGTTATGTGATCATGTGCGTTCTAGCGGTATTGGCTGAATGTGCCGAACAGGGACTCAACGAAAGTTCAACCCAATCATTGAACACATCTCAGTTCATCTAATTACCATTATTTCTCATAAGTGGACCGTGTTTTGACTAGACTTCATTCACTTTGTAACTTAGAGACATGAACTACCCTGAGGTCAAAGGTCGAACAGCGTCCAATAACATCTAAATTATTTTATGGGATAATATCTATTAATAATTGGGCATCAGAAATGTATGACATTTTAGAAAATTTAGAAATAGATGACATCTATCCTTGTAATGTGAAAGATATTCAAGAGATGAAACAAAACAAATTTAACGATCATTGGTACACTTATGTGTTAAATAAACCAAAATTACGTACATTTGCCAAATTCAAGACTGACTTTGGCGAGGAAAAATATTTGTCACTAGATATGTCAAGGGCTGAAAGACTTTTTTGTGTGCAGCTGCGCTTTGGAATTCCTCTTTTATATATTTAATTGAAACGAGGCGTTATCGGAAGGAGATTATAAAGAGGCGTATTTATAGATTGTGTGATTTAAATGCTTGTGAGGATGGGCTGCATTTTATGTTTAACTGTCATATGTATAATGATTATCGTCAACACTTGCATCAGGAGGTAGATTATACAAGTCAGGTGTTTTCTTTTTTTGATGATATGCAAAAACTATGTCATCTTATGTTAGAATAATGCCAGATTTGCAACAAAATATATCAGGAAAGCATTTCAGAAAAGACATAACACTTTATTCAATTAGTTGGCACCACGTCTGCTGTATATATTTCTTTCCATGGGTTGCTATGATTGAGATATTGATTTAAATTGTTTACTAGTTGTAATTCTATTTCATTACTGTTTGCGTCTTGAGATCTTCTCATGACGTCTAATTTGCTTTGAAATGACTTGTAAACCCTATGGGCTGAAGGATTTCTCACATTTGCGTACGTCTTATAATTAGTGTAACTGGATATTTTCTTGTGATGTCATATGTCACTATAATCAAACTACCATACTACTACTACTACTACTACTACTACTACTACTACTACTACTACTACTACTACTACTACTACTACTACTACTACTACTACTACTACTACTACTAGATTACAGGTGGTGACTGTATACCTTTAATTCCTTTGTAACATTCTGTTTGTAGATCTATGTTAACAGAAGTGATTTTCAATCTTTATTTAAAGGACCGTGAAATAAAAATTAATAAGTGTATCTGTTTACTTCGTTATATAATACCGATTCTTGTACCGATTCATATCCTTGTAACACGAAACAGCAAGCCATGAGATATTCGTACGTTAGTCGAATTTAGTTTACATTGATACCCATACATCACCGAAGAACAACATGATTGGCATGATTTGTTTGCCGAAGGCTGTAACATTGGGAGAAACTACGGTTTATATTGGCCTGGGCATAAATTTTCTTTAATCAGGGAAAGTGGTTGCATTCCCGTTTCGTTAGAAGTTCACGACTGGTCGTAATTGTTTTTCATTCAGTGTTAATATAATATCTTGGTTATTAAATTGATTATTAAATTGCCTTTCCTTCCCAGATACAGTGTCATGTTCTTCGTCGAAATACAAGGCGAAAGCAAAAGTCAACAGACATGACCCTACAATGGACTTCACTGTGGAATACATTACTGTGGTAATACTAGTTTTTTAACAGTAAGTTCCCAAAAGAAAAAATTTCACACACTTCAACGTATGAGTGTTGGGTGTGTCAAGGTAATATGAATAATTTGAACCCTAAAAGATTGCACGAGTAACATTTCACTGAATACTCTGACAATGTGAAAAATAGGCCAGATAAAGGCATCTCGTTCCATCGTTACGATACAGGCCTATCACTGAAAATGACCTCATAAAGCTAAGTGTGCATAGAAGAGCAACACATTACCAATTGCAGTTTTCACATGGTCGCCTTTACTTGCTTGTATTTGACTTGAACTTGTACAGAAGTTTCACTGACAGAAAAAGCAAAACAAAATACCTTTGCTAAGTTATTACATAGAGAACTATAAAAATGACATAACCACAGAATCAGCAGGCTTTATATATGTTTTATTCTTTAGAAATAGAAATTCTTGATCAAGCTTTTTTATCAAACTCCATCTTTTAATTTTGTATAGGATTTCTAACTCATTACAATACTCGTTATTAGAGTTAGTTTTCATTATTGAATTTTCAATATTTTTGGTAAAATAACTTGAACTTTGCTAAATATTACCATTGTTTTTTGCAGTTTTTTGATAGTTTTGCTTCAAGTGTAGCTCTGGGTTAAAGATTCAACAAGCCATTGGAAACATAATTAAATAAATAAATAAATAAAAAATAAATAGTGGTTGTGTAAGCCTGTCCATACTCAAAGGGATTCTTAATTGAAGTTGAATAATAAAACATAATCCATTGTTTTCTTACGTAGAAAGGTGTAAAATAGAAGGGGTTCAAGAAAAAAAATACCCAGAAACGGTACTTCTATACTACTATGATTCTTAATTCAAGTTTAATACTAAGTTTCAAGTCCATCATGATGGTTCCTATTGCAAAACTTCACCTTTAAATTGAAATAGCTTTTTTCGTTATCAAATTGTCTCGGAAGACAAAAACATCGTCTTAGATTGATAGTGTTTGACACGTGATATTTTCGTTGCCATGGTAATTTGCGTCATCTTTTGCGGTTCCATGAACAAAATTGAAAATGCGCTATAGATATTAGCATCCACAGTTAAAAACATTGAAAGGATATGTCTCTTTGAAGGAGTCGATATTTTTGGAAACTTTTAAGGTTAACTTTATAATATAAACACGATTTAATCAGCTATTTGTAAACGTTACACCATTATAGTAACGGCTTTGGTGATAATAAAATGACGCGTGTCATTTAATTTGTTCAAACTTCCTGAATCAGCTACATGTCTGTTTTTTTGGAAACTCATCATCATCATCTGTATTTCCACACACGGAAATGAGCTACAACACCGTCATCATCGGCTGTTAGGATGTCCTTTGGGCATATTTTGAATCTGTGTTGCATACATCAGTAACATGATAAGTCTTTGGACTTATCACGCTACTACTGTAACCTTGGGGGCCATGGTCTTTTCTCACCACATCTATTCTAGGATTCACTGTCATTTATATTTTGAAAGACTCATCAATCGATGACAGACCGATAGGTCGAAAATCGAATTCAGTCTTTTTTATTTAGTCTAAGGGGTAGGGATTTCTGAAATCGTACCCCCCCCCCCCGTTTTACATCGTTTCCAATTAAGTGATGAGCTCCCGTGTTGCATATGGGGTCAAATGTCTGCTGTACGTATTTTTCAGCAAGTGCATGTCTGACCGACTTGAAGAGCATAACCGTAGAACATCTTGTCAACATGTATAGGGAAAAATTCTATTTGGCAGAGCTTCTTAGTCAGTGGTGGTTGTAATCTGGTGATTTGAGTAATCATTCACCGCGGGGAAGAAGACGCAGTATGTGAAAAAATGACTATCGCAAGATAGACTTGGCGAATTCGATGAAATAGCACTCGGTACAAACATTTTCCTTAGCTATGCTCAGAATCAAGGCTTCAGGGTAGCGATAAGGTTTCTGAGTAAGGTCATATACCTGTAATTTTTGAATTTAGTATAATCATTTTGGCATTGATTTTGATTACACCGAGATCATCGAACTCATCGTCCTCCGTTGAGGCTGAAATGAAGCAATGCCATTTGCATAACTAATGATTTTTGTTAGCAGTCTATTCTGCAAGGATGGCTTGTAAGATTTTAATGAAATTGGTCAGCACAGCTCATGGGGGAGGGGGGCTGGGGGGTGGGGGGGTTTGTACCGTCTGCAGCTGCGCGACTTTCTTGTTAAAACATTGCCTCTTCCAAGAATTGGTAATAACTGCATTTGATGCATGTTCGTTGTTCACAAGTTTTGTAGCTTTCAAATCACAGTAAGACTTTGCCAAATAAACTTGGGTTACGTGCCTTCAATAATGTGAAGCTGCTTCGACTCGTTTCGGTGTAAATAACCATTTAATCCACTAAAGAATATCCCATCAGGATCACGTGACCCGGGGAACATTTTTGATTTTGTTGGGAGGTTAGGATTATCGGTTAGGGTAAGGGTTAGGGTTAAGGTAAAAGTTCCGGATCGTGTAGAGGTATTTGCACATTCAACTTGAACCATTAACCCTAACCCTGACCCTTAACCCTAACACAGGTCCCTGTTACATTCTTCAGTGGATTTTATGGTCACGTTCCAGTTTTTCGATACAATCGCTATTTTCAAATTTTGGATGTTGGCATGTATTGTTCATAGCAACAAACCCTTAGTATGTGTCCCATACGCGCGGCAACAGACGGGAGGACTCGTCTGACATAGCGAAGATAAGAGATCCATTCTTAAATACTACGCCCGGTAAGTCTTTTCAGATATTGAATAAACTCTGCAGGCCAGCCTTGAATTTTACCTATGTTATCGAAACCTTCTTTTCGTCGAATGGCCAGAATGTGTAGTGACAAATCTGCGTTTGACCTGCAGGTCACATGATCTTCTATTCTGATCCTAACTCAGCATCTGCTTTTGGCAGGCATCTTAGAATGACCGTACTAACATAGGAAAGTAGAGAGGTTCATTCTACATGCTCTTTTGTCTGATCTTGAATTAAATTAAATATTTCATTTCATTTTATTTCTTTAAATCAATGCATCGTTAAATTTGTTTTCATACATTGAATAATAGAATACAACAAAGTTAAAATAGAAAATAACCTGAAACTGAAAAATATCAGACAGTGAAAAAATACATGAAAGAATGACAATACATAAAACAACGCAAATACATACAGAAAATTGCAAAATGGAAAATAACCAAATAAAAGTGGCATCAAAAGAGAAAAATAAATGCCAACATAAAAGCAAATGAACCAGAAGAAAATTTAGTAACCAAGTTTAAAAAACTAATTTGACTGTTAAGTGTATTTGCAAATACAGATGTATGGTAACTTAATAAAGGGCGGTGTGCCTTAGGAATGTGGTTATTCGGGTGTTGGAGTGATAACAATTCTTTAATAACATTTGGACAAAGGTTTAATAAATAAGGTGCAACTTTGTTGTGAATATATATTTGAGACGAGATTCGGAAAATTATGGCCATCTGTTTCTTGAATTGTTAGTCAGTTGTGTGAGTCTTGCATTAGGCACATAGCCCACAGTTGGCTGCTTTTCAAAGTAAAAACGCAGTTTTAATCACAGTAATCTAACAAGGAGAAAACTGTAGCATTAATAACATCTGCCGTACTTTTGAAGGAATGAAACGTCTTGCACGGGCTTTACGCGTTAAACAAAAACCACAGCAGCCTAATATAGTAGGGTTAGCTCTAACTATGAATTCCCTCAATTTTTGTGATATTCATCGTAGAAATCTTCCAGACAGCCATGGATAGCATAAGCCTCGGTGATACCTGTAGTTTTCGGCTATCATCGGGGAAGAACTTATCTTTCTTCGCTACCGATCTGCCAAATTCCACCTTTCGATAGATTTCAGCATTGTGGGGACACGCGTCACGTTTACCAATTTGCGCAATAAACTGACGGAGTGTCCTCTGAACTCTAAAAATTGCATCTGTTTGCACATTTTTACAACATCCCATCTCCGAAGCTGGGAGGTATACGTTTTACATAACGCCATGCAACCAGGCTTTATGCTTCGGCAAGCATGAAATGCGTAACTTTACAAGATGTGAACTTATGACCTTCCGGCCAATCCTGCAGCTGCCTTGTCCGCCACTCAGTGAATGTTTAATAATTCACAAGTACGTAAGTATAAGAAGCTTTATGCGGATCAATTGGTAGGGCATCAAAGCCATGCGTCTTCATGTCCATTGTAGATGAAGATTAGCCAGTGTCCCAACATGTGTCCTCTTTTGAACTGATCTTTCTCGCGAAATGAACTGATCTTTCTCGCGAAATGCACTTGCAAAATGTTGTTTCCAAGATGACATCAAGTGCCGTTTAAATTATCCAGTCATTAAAAAAAATACTCGGGGTCGATTAACCAGATTTTCCGTACAACTTTTATCGGATTAGAGCTTTTAGAGGAAAACGGGAAAGTGCAATTTTTGGATCTGTAATGTCTCCTTCACCTAACATGAGA